>NC_048228.1:63936324-64164558 GCF_002007445.2 Ailuropoda melanoleuca | reverse complement strand
ATCTCCAAAGGCAAGAGAAACAAAAGAAAAAATGAACTTATGGGACTTCATCAAGATAAAAAGCTTCTGCACAGCCAAGGAAACAGTCAAAAAAAACTAAGAGGCAGCCCACGGAATGGGAGAATATATTTGCAAATGACACTACAGATAAAAGACTGGTATCCAAGATCTACAAAGAACTTCTCAAACTCAATACACAAGAAACAAACAAATCAAAAAATGGGCAGAAGATATGAACAGACACTTTTCCAATGAAGACATACAAATGACTAACAGGCATATGAAAAAATGTTCAAAATCATTAGCCATTAGGGAAATTCAAATCAAAACCACATTGAGATTCCACCTTACACCAGTTAGAATGGCAAAAATTGACAAGACAAGAAACAACAAATGTTGGAGAGGATGTGCAGAAAGGGGATGCCTCTTACACTGTTGATGGGAATGCAAGTTGGTACAACCACTCTGGAAAACGGTGTGGAGGTTCCTTCAAAAGGTAAAAATAGAGCTACCCTATGATCCAGCAATTGCATTACTGGGTATTTACCCCAACGATACAGACATAGTGAAGAGAAGGGCCATATGCACCCCAATGTTCATAGCAGCACTGTCCACAATAGCTAAATTGTGGAAGGAGCCAAGATGCCCTTCAACAGATGACTGGATTAAGAAGATGTGGTCCATATATACAGTGGAATATAACTCAGCCATCAGAAAGAACGATTACCCGGNTCAGACAGTGGGGAAAGCTGCTGTTCCACCTGGGATGTAAGATTCAATAGATTTAATCTTGCTAAAAGTATCCATGATGAATAATGATGGCATGTGGAGTCAGGAATGTCACAGAATAGACACCTGGGGTCCTGAAACAGGAGATATCCTCCTCAGAAGAGAACTGCTGGTACTCATGTAGAGAATGAGCCTCTGATATTGATACACTAATTGACTAGGCAACCATGGCTAGCCATCATAAGATCTGTGTCATCCAATTCCCCAGTGCATAAGGTTATGCAGACACAGCAGCAATCTGTTGCATGGTGGTAATGATGCAATCAAAAAATGGCCTAATCAGTTGCAGAAGAAATGAAGACACAGTTGGTTTATAATTATAAACAGTTGTCCTATACTCTCATATCACCAACTTCTTTTGTAACAATGCCACACACATAGTTTCATGGGAAGATCTCAATGATCAACTGATGGAAGAAGAAAGCATGTGAGTCTTTACAGAAAGATTGGTTTGTAATGTGGCAGTAAGCTGGACAAAAGTTACTGCTACAGTCCTGCCCCAATATAAATTGGTCATGAATACCAAATGGATGAAAGACCTCGATGTGAGACAGGAATCCATCAAAATCATAGGGGAGAACGTAGGCTGCAACCTCTCTGACATCAGCCACAGAAACTTTTTTTATGACATTANTTTTGCAGCAACATGGACAGGACTGGAGGAGATTATGCTGAGTGAAATAAGTCAAGCAGAGAAAGACAATTATATATGGTTTCACTCATTTATGGAAGATAAGAAATAGGAAGATTGGTAGGAGAAGGAAGGGAAGAATGAAGGGGGGGGAACAGAAGGCAGAATGAACCATGAGAGACTGTGGACTCTGGAAGACAAACTGAGGGCTTCAGAGGGGAGGGGGTGGGGGATAGGGATAGGCCGGTGATGGGTATTAAGGAGGGCACGTATTGCATGGAGCACTGGGTGTTATATGCAAATAATGAATCGTGGAACACTACATCAAACTAAGGATGTCCTGTATGGTGACTAACATAACATAATAAAAAATTATTATAAAAAATAAAAATCTTAAAAATAATAACTAAATAAATAGGTCATGAAGACAGAGGTGAAGGAAGATACAATCCATAGGCCTGCTAGCAGAACATTTGGTTGTTTATATACCATGAAAGGAAAAGGAAGTTAAGATATGGACATGCTTTGATGCATATAACTTCGAATAACTTGGCTGGTGCCTGGGACTTGGACAAGAATTATGTGAATGAATCTAAGGAGCTGGATATGTGGATCTTTGTTTCTCATATAAATACCAGAGATCATTCGACACAGATGAGGCTCTCAAAAACCAGGTGAACTGGATGACTCAGCCTGTGAGGATCACCAGCTTTTCTCTTCAGCTTACCCTAGACTGGGCATGGACCCGAATAGAGTGGAAATGATGTCAGGGATGGAACTATGATTGTTGCCAACAATGCAGGCTCTCTATCTCCCCACAGCTGGTCTAGTTCCTGACATTGTCAGTCTGCTAGTAGTATAAACTGAAGCTGAGCTCTTGAGATAGCATTACACCTTGGAGAGACCAGCAATGCACTAGGTGGTAGTGTGTTAAAATTTCATAATTTCCACACACAAGGAGAATTCGTCCTTAACAGAATAGATATGTAACCTGGATATTGGAATATCTTTTCTGGCACAGTGACTTCACCAATGCCTTTTGTCAATGGTGCTCAGAATACCTGATCTAAGGGCACATGGGTGTCTCAGTCATTAAGTGTTTGCCTTCAGCTCAGGTCATGATCCCAGAGTCCTGGGATTGAGCTGCATGTTGGTGGGGGGGGGGTCCCTGCTCAGTGGGGAGCCTGCTTCTCCCTCTCCTCCCTGCACATGCTCTCTGTCGTTATCTCTGTCTCTCACTCAAATAAATAAATAAAATCTTAAAAAAAAAAGAATACCTGATCTATCATGACGGTGTCCCACACATTACCCTGAATCGAGATACACATTTACAGCACAGGAGTGGATTCATGTACTCAAAACTATAGGATTATGTCATATATATCACATAGTTCTCCTCCCTGAAACAGCTGGATTATTAAAACATTGGAAGGGCCTACTGAAAGCTTACTTCAGCTAAATCTGTGGCTTGGACAAATCACTTTGAAGGGTTACGATAATGCTCGAATGGAAAATGTACTATGGTATCTTTGCCACAATGAGAAATTACAAGTGTCAGAATGAAGGGATGAAATAGGATAGACCTTTTTCAGTTTTGCTCTCATTCACCCACTTGTGGAATTTGTACTTTTCATCTCAGCAAATGTATACCCTGCTAGATTTGAAGTCCATGTTCCAAAGAGTTCAACACTTCTATCAGAGTGTATTGTAAGGTTTCACTGAATTGGAGTCTGTGCTTATTACCTGCTCGCTTTAGACTTCTCTTTTCAACAGTGCAGGTAGTAGAATAATAATTTCTCTATTGGCTGATGTAATAACCCTGCTAACCATGAGAGGATGGGGCTGTGAATATGTAATGGAAAAAAGGAGGTATGTTTGCAACACAGGATTTCATTACATTATTTCCTGGAATTTATCTGTCCAGCAACAACTGTAAATGGGCAACTGCAGTAATATGCACATCACAATGAAGGTCTGAATCATTCTAGTAAAATCCAGAATGGGTGGTGAAAGAGATTGGTGATGAATATTAAATATTACCCTAGGACCAGTTGCAGAAGCAGTGACTGTGTCTTTTGCCAAAGTCGTTTACTTTTTTTTTTAAAGGAAATTATAAGTGACCATATCTTGAATATTTAGATTCCCTCAGAAGTAGAACTAGAGTTGGACAGAGTCCTATTATATCTGTTGTAGCAGGAGCCATACCAACTTCAGGTCAGATAGCAGAGACTCTGGCTTTCCCAGATATAAGTCACACCCTGATTGTGTGGTTGAGTAAATGCTCTGTTGAGCGATCTTTGATCGATGAAAAAAAAAAAAAAGGAGTTAGCACACAAATTGGTTGCCTTTTCTTCCCCATGCAGACTCTTTTGAGATGCAGGAAATCCATTACCTTATCTGAAGATACCCAGTATGACTGAGTGATCAGCCATATTTTCATGTGATCCTACATTTGATTGAGACACCAACTTCTATTTTCTTTTCCCTTCTCTGCCTCACTTTCCTTCTTCCCTCATTCTGTATCCTTTGGGATTGCTCACCCTAAACAAGCAGAATGTGTCAGCTTTGTTTCAGAGCATGTCTTCTAAGAACCTGGACTCAACGTGAAGCCATATTCAAAAAGGAGCATTAGCTCTGATGAAGCTCTTTACTTTGCAAGGTGAACGGCTGCTCAGGGAAAGACGGGGTACAAAACTGTAGCTCTCCATCCCAGCACTGAGTATCTGATGTTGAGTCTAACTTACCCAGCAAGATTGTTCTTCTCCTAAGGTGATTTTCTCTCTCAAATTTCTCTTTACTGTCTTAGAATCTGTTCTCCATCAAGTTATTAGTCTGTTATTAATACAAGTGTATGTCTGAAGTCTAGTTGTTGACCTGGTGCAAGTCTTCCCAATTTTGCACATGGGCCCAATCATATGAGAAACTTGTTTAGTGTCTTAGGACATGACTTTTAAGGAAACACTGATGTATTAGCATGAGAAACAATTCTTACTATAAATCTTGAGGCCTGTTTCAAAAGTTCAGTGCATACATTCATGGACTAAACTAAGTGGTTTCCTTGAGAAAGATTTGCACTACCACTTTAACCCTTGGTTCTTTCTAATAGATTCAGATCTTAAAATGTTAATTAAAACTTTCATCTATAATTTCAAGTTAGTTCCCCCCTTATTATCCCTAAATTCAATTAAGGTCTCCAAGGAAGGAAAAGAATGTGATGATATGTAAAAGAAAATAACAAGATGTCTGGAGGTCCCACTGCCAATGCTGAATCCATGACAGTGAAATCCTTGGTCTCTCAGACCTGTCACTATGGGAACCCACAGAGAAGGACTATTTCACTGCCAGACTACCTCACTCTCTTGAAGCTGGGAGGTGTTGCTTTAAAATATATATGAGTATTTGGAGTCATACCTAACTCGATCCTCCAATTGTAGTCAAATTTTAGATAGTCTTATCCTAGTTGTCCAATATTCTGGGACACAAGATATGAATGTTCTTTCAAATAGCAATACATATTTGCCAAAGGTTTAACCTCAATACATTTTTAGCAGACAAAATCAATGCTTTTGAATATATATATATATATATATATATATATATATATGTATATGTATATGTGTGTGACTATCTATACATGTAACTAAATATAAATACATTTAATATATATTTATGTAAGTGTACATTTCGATATACAAATTAATGCATAAGTATATATATGTGTCAGTATATTCGGATGCATATGTGTGTGTAAGGAGTGAGAAAATGAATGTCAAACATGGAATATTAACATTGCAACAAATTGAAGGAATTCTCTCATATTTTCCAAGAATGCACACTATACATAGACACGTATCCAAATGGACATTGACTGGTTATAAATTTGTGAGATGGGATATCTTCCCTGAATAATGGCTCTAATTCTCAGAAAGAATTATCAAGGCAATGTCTTAACAGATATTGCACAATGCAGACCCCTTCTATTTTTGTATATGCCCTCATTTTAACTTTCTTTGCCTAAATTAATTTGTGAACCAGCCAATGATTACCAAGACGTCTGGCAAATAGTAGACACTCAATATAAAACAATATTGAAATTAAAGTTCTATCTAACACACAGATCTTATATTTTGCCTAATTCCTAACATACAGTTTACAGCTGACTTTGCTACTGTCTCCCTGCTTCCTACAGTGGGTATGAAACAACTGTATTATCTTCTAAGACTGACTCATAGATGTGTAAGTAGTATCTTTTGGAATCTTTCATTTTATCAAAAATGTTAAAATCTTTCATTTTATCAAAAATGTTAAAACTGATCTAAACAAAGAGATGGCAGCTGTCATAGATAGAAACTGTAGGTTTGAGTAACAATTTCCTATGAGAATTGTACCATCTCATTCCTCTTCCTTGTTGCACCCTGGACACCTGTCATGAGATGTAAGAGAAGTAAGCAATAACAGCAGGGAAGGACATTCTTCAGCCTGTGTCTATCTGATTAAACTCAGCTCCAAGTCATATTTCCTACGCACAGGTGGTGCCTAACAGCAGTAATGCAAACTACCTTTCATCAGGATCAATGAAATAGTATTGCTTGGTTTACTTACTCATAAAACCTACAGCCAATTGGGTGGGGGAAGTAAGAGAGATATACGCTGATCACATCTACTAAGATTCCGATCAACTCAGTTTCCACATCTCATACATACATAAACCTCAAATTCTCAACTGATGGGTGGTGGGGTAGCAGAACCAACACGTACACTGGCCATGTATAGGACTCACATGTTAGGGTTTGCTTGGAATAAAAATTTTATTTTTAGCTTTCACAGCTTCAAGATATTTGCTCCCAATACGGGGATGCTTGGTGCTTTTTTGTTCTCCAAATCCTGGGAGGTGGAGTGCCTGACTGAAGGTTTTGGAACCTGCTCTGATAAGAGCTAACATATTAGTTCCAACCTATATGCAAATGCCTGATGGAAGACTAAACCTAGGTTTTAAGATATCCTGATGGGGTGCCTGGGTGGCACAGCGGTTAAGTGTCTGCCTTCAGCTTAGGGTGTGATCCCGGCATTGTGGGATCGAGCCCCACGTCAGGCTCCTCTGCTATGAGCCTGCTTCTTCCTCTCCCACTCCCCCTGCTCGTGTTCCCTCTCTCGCTGGCTGTCTCTATCTCTGTCGAATAAATAAATAAAATCCTAAAAAAAAAAAAAATCCTGACCTGTTTACCCTTCCTCCGTTGTGGATGTGTTATATATTAATATGAATATTTGTTTTATATGGGTTTGATTTTCTTCTAATTTTTTGTTGTGTTGAATAATTCTGTAATAACTGTGAGTAATTTGAAAGAGATATCTCTCATTAGTTTTCACAATACCATGTCAAAACTGTAGGTAACTGCAATCTTTGATTAGGCCCTGCATTCAAAGGGGTCACCTTAATCTGGACTTTTGTTTGTTTGCATGTTGTAGATATTATTTTTGTTTTAACAGTTATTCCTTAAAATAAAAATGATGAGTTCTGGGGTGCCTGGGTGGCTCAGTTGATTGAGTGCCTGCCTTCCGCTCAGGTCATGATTCCAGGGCCATGGGATTGGGCCTTGGGCTTGGGGCTTCCTGCTCAACCAGGAGTCTGCTTCTCGCTCTCTCTCTGCCCTGCCTCCTGCTCATGCTTGCACCCTCTGTCTCTCTCTCTCGCTCACATTCTCTCTCTCTGTCTCTCAAGTAAATGAATAACGTCTTTAAAAAAATAAAAATGATTAATTCTTCCTCATTTGTTCGGCAGGTGAACTCATAAATAGGGAAATATACCTACAAGACTTAATGACAAGGGAATAGATTGAATATCAAGAATAATCATAGTCTCTTAATTTCAGATGTTCATACTTTGAATTGAGATCCTTCAGAAAAATATTGCCATACTCAACTTCCTGGGCATATTAGCTTCAGATCATATACTTTAGCAAAAAAATGGGACTTATTTATAACATCTGTATTTCCATTGCTCTTTAAATTGAAGAGACACAAAATAAAATATATAATCTATGAAAACATTCTACCTGGATTTTAATTGTAAAAACTTGACACAACTCCTTTTTAGGTTTATTTCTTTTTTAAAGATTTTACTTTTAAGTAATCTCTGTAGAGAATGTGAGGCTCAAACTCACAACCCTGAACTCAAGAGTTGAATGCTCTGCTGACTGAGCCAGCCAGGCAGCCCAGACTTATTCTTAAATAGCTAATTATGTCACATTATTGACAAGTTTAAAGTAATGGAACAGCTAACATTTATCAATCATTTACCTTGTATTCAGAGTGTGCCTAATATGTGTTGTCTATAATTCTCTTCAAATTATATATTATTGTTCAAATTTTAAGAAAGAGAATATAGAGGCTCAAAAAAGACGAAACCCTTTACACACACTCACATAGCTAGTAAGTGATAAAGTCAAGATCCAAACCTGGAGGTTTCCAATGCCAAATTTCATGTCTGCTGTAATTCTATTCTAACCTCACCATTGCTATAAGACTTATTTTAACTTCATAAAGAATCTTTTGTAATTAAGCCATTTTTCACCTTGTGTGTACCAGATTTCTTTAAGTTTGGTTATGATCATTTTCCCTGTGGAAGTGAAGAAAGGAGAGCAAGCGTGAGCCTCTGTATGGGAAAACAAGCACAGACTTTTTAAAGATGATTACTTCGTGCTAAAGAGGTAAAAGTATATACATCATAAACATCATTTGACTAGGAGGATATTTTTTGAGTAAATATATCAGAGATAAATTTGTTTAAGACCAGATCACAGGCATGTTTTGAACTCTAATATTAGTTAAATTTTGTTTTCCTAAGTGAGATAGAACAGCTGAGACAGTAGTAGTCACCAGCTCCANTTTAAGACCAGATCACAGGCATGTTTTGAACTCTAATATTAGTTAAATTTTGTTTTCCTAAGTGAGATAGAAAGCTGAGACAGTAGTAGTCACCAGCTCCTCAAAATGGGTCATCAGTGCAGATGATCCAAGGAAAAGGAAGCGCTCTATTTGAGTTGGGAACAAGTGACACGCTGCCTCTGCTTTTGCAGACCATGCTAGACAGAGAACACCATCAAAGGCCTGAGATACAGCTCCATGCACCCTTTCCCTGACACACAATTTTTTATCTTGCACCCATCTGAGCATAACTTTGAGTGTGATCCAATGTTCCCATATTTCAAGGGGAATCACTAATACATAGCTGTTAACCACTTCCATGTCCACAGGCTGTGTTAGTGTCCTGAGCAGTAAACAGGAGTGGGAAAGGTGAATTAATAGCTGGTAAACATATTTCTTTGTCTACTTTGAGACACAATTAATCTATCTTCTTTACGTGAGTGTCTGGTTTGATTGCTCAATTTATAGATAAATTGTTTTAAATTCAGAAATCTATCTTTAAATTTCTTAAATTAAATTAGAAGTTGTGCTGGAAATGCGGTGCATCTGTCATCTGGTGGTCTCCTATTTGTGTATGTTTTCCATGTTACTACTGTGCTCACGATCATAATGTTAATGGCTCCACACAATCAAGGTTATATTTATGCAACTACTTTAACAACAAAGNTATCTAATTGCTCTTGCTGTTTACTTTTTTAGGCACCACAAATATTCTTTTAATGGAAATCTGTGGATTGGACATTCACCCTTTTTAAAATATCAGTTGGTATCCTTAGAGAGTTTCAGAAAAGTGGAAATATTGTCTACGTGCATACCATTTAACAATGTTAAAAGATAGTATGCCACAAGCAGGGAGGCATTTTGTGCCCTTGATGGCCACTTTTCCACATATAACATAATTTCAAAAGTACANTAAAATAAAATTAAAAAAAAATAAATAAATAAAATATCTAATTGCTCTTGCTGTTTACTTTTTTAGGCACCACAAATATTCTTTTAATGGAAATCTGTGGATTGGACATTCACCCTTTTTAAAATATCAGTTGATATCCTTAGAGAGTTTCAGAAAAGTGGAAATATTGTCTACGTGCATACCATTTAACAATGTTAAAAGATAGTATGCCACAAGCAGGGAGGCATTTTGTGCCCTTGATGGCCACTTTTCCACATATAACATAATTTCAGAAGTACATACCTCATTCTAGCATACTTCTTGGGGGGCTTGGCATGAATTAGGTAATAATGAAATTTTTTTCTAAAAAAATGGAATTAAAAACAACATTTTGCTCTGATTTAGAAAGCTACAAAGACAGTCTATTAGGATCACCAACACGAAAATTTTGGATTAAATATTTTTTGCTTAGCTTGATACAGTCATTTTTTTAAGCTAGTCTTTAATATTGAACTATAGAAACTTTACAGATAGTAATATTCTGATAGCAAATCACAAATCCTTTTTTTTCAGGTTTTTCTGACAAAAGTATTTCTGATGTATTATTCATGTGATTGTTTTTATGCATGCTTGGATCATAATCGAAGTTGGATTCATTGAGGGTTTTGTTTATTTTGTTGGTTACGTATTAAGTAGTACTTCAAGTGATGTTTGAGCTCAAATCTATATAGTGCTTAGTGTTAATACACAAAACAGGAATCCTTGATTTCATATATTTTTACATTTTCAATTGCCTAACCCAGATTATTTTGAATCAGATAAAGAGCTCAATTAACAATTTATATAACCAAGAGTAATTTTGCTTACTTAAATATTAAAAGGGACGTAAAGGCATTTCATATTTGCTCCTTAAAAAATGTATTTCAATGTTCAGCTATTTTATTTTATGTACTCCTTTTTCCCAGCTTTATTGGGATATAATTGACATATAACATTGTATAAGCTGAAAATGAAAAATGATTACCACAATAAGGTTGGTTAACCCACTTATCACCATTCAAAGTTACTTTATCTTTTTTTATGATGAGAATATTTCACATTTACTCTCTTCACAACTTTAAGGTATATGATACAGCATTGTTAACTGTGGTCACCATGCTGAATGTTAGATCTCCAAAATGTACTCATTTTATAACCCTTTGACCAAGGTTGCCCCACTGCCCCCATCCTCCAGCCCCTGGTAAATACCATTCTATCCTGTTTCTCTTAGTTTGACTTTTTCATAAATTGCACAAATAAGTGAGATCATACAGTATTTGTCTTTCTCTGTCTGACATTTCACTTAGCATGCAATTGTTTGGCTATGTTTGTTCATAAAATATGCTGTAGTACAAATCAAAAATCGATGTGGTAGCAACTAAAATTGACTGCTTTTATATGGACACTTTTTTTTCCGGTCAGAAGCAAGAACAAGTTATGTTACCAATGGATACAGGACAGTTGATCTATTATTCTGCATATGGGACTTAGAGGACTATCGCATCCAAATCGTATTTGTGAAAATTAATATATTAGTTGACTTACAGAATCACTGACAACTCACAGAATGTTGACTGAGAGCAAGGATTATCATATACTTAATTTCTTGCTTTCCAATTTAATTCAGAGACTGTAGGTGATATATGACACCTTATTTGGTGTGAATCTACATATGATAATGTTTTATATTTATGAAAGATTTTCCTGAATTACATTACTGATTCCAAAATTTAAATACAACTTAAAAAAAGATTTCTCAAGTTTGTGTAATCCTTGTGTCTATGTGCAGGGACAAACCTGGAATAATATGAGACAGGAGATGGTAAGGGATGATGTTGGTCAGTGTCATGCTCACGATGCCTGGTGGCATCTCCCACAAATCAAAATTTCAAGATTACATGTCATTCTTGATACACTGAGACCTTATGGTAGTCAAAGTTCCATGAAATTTAAAAGAAGTCATCCATGTAATGACACTATCCTAGTGTTATTAATATTATACATTTTAGGATGAAATTTTCCACTCAAGCATTGTGAACTGGAGTCCACCTGGTACCATGGTGACCTCTAACAGACATGTCTGGTGCAAAGTGTGTATAAGCTTCTAAGATTGTTAACTTGTTTATTTTCCCCATAGGACAGGATAAGACAGTGAATTCTGCTAAGAAGCCTTTCTCAATTGCTATTCTCCTAAGAGGTTGATGCTTTCAGGTGGATGATAGAATGGGTCAAAAAAATATGAATTCCTTGGAGCTGCACTGTTAAAAGCAGTTTGCTCCATGTTTGTATGTATTCTGGCTTTGATTAGAAGTCTGCAAAATCTTGCCCTCAGTGATCAATACAGTGACTCTTAGTTATAATTTGTCTGGAACAGATTGTGGAATTCTACGTGTTGTCTAAGTACAATCATGAATAGTCTCACTTTCAGTTTTACAGACTGTACTGGATGGTAAGTTATATAATCAAATTACTTAGAAGACCATCTTGAATGCTTTTTTCTCCCTATTCCAAAGCTGAAATTATAAAGGCCTCCAGTTCCCTGCCTAAGGAAACTTCTGTTTCATGCTCTTTTATGAGTACTCTGGAAATTTAAGGCAGAGCTTAAAGTTTTAGGAACTTCTCATTTTAGGAGAAATCCAGTTTTAACATCTCAATTACACGATATAGTAGAAAAGGGCTTGGCCCCTAGAGTGAGAGGAAACCTAGGTTTACATTTCAGCTTTTATACTTAGTAGGTGCTTTGCTTTATAAAATGTTTTAACTTTCTATCCAACTGTATAATTCCTTATTTACAACTTTCATCTTCTCATTCCTCTGTAGTTTTCAAGAGGGCAGGAGGTTTTGAAATTTTTTTAAGTTTTGGAGCTGTGTGTCTTGGTTCTGGGAACAATGTTTTTATATACTAGGCGCTTAATAAATATTTGTTAAATGAAGAGAGTTAGGAATGACTTTGGGTCATCAGTTTTCATAGTGATGAGAAGTAAATGTAAACACATGTACAGTTTTGGTATCTAATAGGCTCTAAATAACTGTAAGCCTTCCTTCTTCCTCCTAAAGCACTTGCTAGTAGTGTTCAGTATTTTTCAGTTAAAATTATTTCTTCCTTTTTATTATGTCATTCACTCATTATTTAACCAAAGTTATTTAAAAATGTTTAATTTAAGGCCATTAAAATATGGAGACAATAGTTCACTCTATGCTTTAAAGAAGAACAGATGTCATTAAGTCCTTATGACATTTCCAAACAGATGTTCAAAATAATCCAGATGATGTGTTGTATTAAAATATTGCCTCCTAAACAAACTTCTCAGTCTTGCACTTAACTTATATCTAAAAAACAAATCAGAAATTCAGATTACTGTACAACTTTTGCTCCCTACAACATTAGCAAGGGCAGTCATAAAAAGTAGCTTAAGTGCTATAATTTACAAAGTGATTTTTAATTTCCAAGGCCATGAAAACATGAATACATTTGGATTTTTCATTATACTCATCTCTTGTTGCCTACATTTCCCAATGGGTCTACTGAACACCACCAAAGAGGTTTGGTGTATAAAATACTTCCTAGGGAGTTTTCAATTGGTAAAAACTTTCTGAATGAAATAATATCAAAACCAACTCAAAAAAACAAATAAAAAACTAGGAAAAATACTGCTTGAACACACAAAATAAATTGCCAATTTTCTAAACTTTTAGAAAGAGTACAACTCATTCAAACAGGAAAAAGTCTAGGAAAAATGAGGACAACACACCTAATGGAACAACAGACATAGTATATGAAGACATAATTTATTTTCTTTAAGATTTTATCTATTTATTTGGGAGAGAGAGAGGGAGATTGAGAGAATGAGTGGGAAGAGGGGCGAAGAGAGAAGCAGACTTCCTGTGGAGCAGGGAGCCCAAGTAGCACTCAATCCCAGGACCCTGGGATCATGGCCTGAGCCGAAGGCAGATGCTTAACCTATTGAGCCATCAAGGCACCCTATGAGAGATAATTTACAAAAAAAAAAAAAAAAAAAAAAAAGTAACAATGAGACTATCTAGTAACACATGAACAGATGGTCAATTCTGTGCATAACTGAAGGAATGCAAATGAAAACAAGAAATAATTTTCACCAATACAGGTGAAGTATATGAAAATGTTATTAATACCAAATATCATTTAGGGCGTGGGGAAATGTGTCTAAATTAAACACACTCCTATACATCCAATGATAGTATAACTTTGCACAAAATTTTTAATGGTGACTTGCAATGATTTAAAGCAGGGGACCATTTTTCCTAGTATTTCAATCTTTATCACCTGTGTTAAAGAATCACACATTTCACATGGCAGCTTGTGAAAAATTCTCATTGCAACATTGTTTATATTGCCTAAATACTGGAAACATATTGGGTATTAATCACTAGGTACCTGATAAAATAAAATGAAACACCAAATATCCATCTAAAAGAATAGGATAGTTGTGTATGCATTTATATGGAAACATGTCCAATCTATATTATTAAAGGAAAGGCATGAGGCTTATACATTCCAGTCTTTCACAAAAATTTGCTAATGTATCCCTACGATATCCCTATGGGTTACTACTAGAATTTTTTTTTTCTCATTTTAGGGAAAAGAAGAAACATTTGGTGTGGGGGAGGTCTAACTCAAGATCATAGAGGTAAAAGTTGAATAGCAGCCAGTTTGATTCCAAATGATGTATATTTGGTAATCATAACGTGCTTTCGTAAGTATGTTTCTGCATCCCAGTCTGTCCCATAAACTTAACTCTATGTTTAGGTGGTGCTGACACCACATTGCCATAGTTATTATACAAAGAATTTTGATACATGATTCACTTGACATTTAACGTTCCACATAAATCTTAGAATAAGAAATCAATTGAAATTTTAATGGACTTGCTGTAAATGTATAGATTAGTGTTAAGAATATTACCTATATACTTTTGAGTCCTTCTGTATTGGACCATGGTCTGGTTCTATTTATCCAGGTCTTTCCCATTATTGACGCTCTTTTTTTTTTTTCCTTTTGTCTTGATAGGGATCTTGCACATTTACAGTAAGGTTGATGTCTTATTATTATATATTTATGATTTTATTTTATTAAAATGCCCACTGTTATAGAAAATTCATTTGTTTTTAATTTTATTGCTATTTTTATTTATTTGAGTGCACATGCAATAATTATAAAGGTTTTCCTGTGGTCATTGATCACTTCCATCTCTCCAGATCTTTTTTACTATAAATTCTTTAGCTGCAAATTTTCCTACCCTGAACATTTTCAGAGCCCAAACTCCCAAGGTTGAAAGACACTGATTATCTTCTCATTATTGTATAATTTTCTTGAAAGGAGCTGGATTTTTGTTTGTTTGTTTTGCTTTATTTTATTTTTTTCTAACTTTACTTGATGTGTAATTGATAAATAAAAGTACATTTTAAGAGGTACAACTTGAAATAATCAAGCTAATTAACATATCTATCACCTCATATAGTTAATCATTTTATTTCTTTTGTGTGTGTGTGTATGTGTGTGTGTGTGTGTGTGTGTGTGATAACACTTAAAATCCCTTGGCAAATCCCAAGTATACAATACAGTATTGTTAATTATACTCACATTGCTGTAACTTAGGATCTCAAGAACTTATTCATCTTGTATAACTTGAACTTTGTACTCCTTCACCAACATCTCCCAATGTCTCTCTCCCCATAGCCCCTGGCAACCACCGTTCTAGTCTCTTGTTTCTGTGAGTTTGATGATTTCAGATTCCACATATAAGTGAGATCATGCAGTACTTATCTTTCCATGTCTGGCTTATTTCGCCTAGCATATTGTCCTCCAGGTTCATCTATGTTGTCGCAAATGAACAGAATTTTCTTCTTTTTTAAGTTTCTATAGGGAACTAGGGCAGGCCACCCGCAGATGGGCCACTTTGGCATAAAGATTATTCTGAGCTTAAGGCAATCAAGACCCTACAATCTCAAGAGAAACTCTTGCCCCTTCATTAACTACATAGAAAAATCTAAATTGGGGGTCTTTCCCAGAATAAGAGTCATTAGCAGAGATAACTTTTATCTGAGTGACCCATCTATATGGCAAAGCAAACATCTAATTACTGAACATATGCTTTTCTAATTGCCCTATGAGTTGCATTCTTTCCTCTGAAGTCCCAGACCCCTGCCCCCTTCTCCTTAGTTCAGGATGACATATATACTTCATTTTGCCTGTTTTTGGAATTTCTATGTCTGTGTGGATTCTTCACATATCTGCTATTACATTTTATTTTCTCCTATTAATCTGTCTCATGTCAATTTGATTCTTAGTTCAGCTTGAAGGATCCTTGAAGGGGACAGAAATTTTTGCTCTTCAATTGTTCAATAATATTACATTGTTTATGTAACACACTTTTTATATCCATTAATCTGGTGGTTTCCGTATCTTGGCTATTATGGATAACGCTGCCATGAACATGGGAGTGAAAATCTCTTTTTGAGATTCTGATTTTGTTTCCTTTGGATACATACCCAGGAGTGGGATTAATAGATCATAAGGTAGTTTTTTTTCCATAATGGCTTTACCAATTAAAATTCCATCCATTAGCATATATGGGTTCCCTTTTCTCCACATCTTCACCAATATTTACTATCTTTTGATAAGAAAGAAAGAGAAAGAAAGAAAGAAAGAAAGAAAGAAAGAAAGAAAGAAGAAAGAAAGGAAGAAAGAAAGAAAGAGAGAGAAAGATCTCATTTGTCTTTTTGATAGTAGATATTCTAATAGGTGCTAGATAATATCTCATTGTAATTTTCACTTACATTTCCCTGATGATTAATGATATTGGACACTTTTTCATGTATCTATTGGCCATTTGTGTGTGTTTATTTTGAGAAATGTCTGTTCAGGTTCTTTGCCCATTTTTTTAAATGAGATTATTTGTTGTTTTGCTTTTGAGTCGTGTGAGATCCTTATATATTTTGGATATCAATTCCTTATCAGATACATGGTTTGCAAATATTTTATCCCATTTTGTAGGTTGCCTTTTCACCATGTGGGCTATATCCTTTGCTGTGAAGATTTTCTTTTCTTTTCTTTTCTTTTCTTTTCTTTTCTTTTCTTTCCTTTTCTTTTCTTTTCTTTTCTTTTCTTTTTTTCTTTTCTTCTTTTCTTTTTTCTTTTCTTTTCTTTTCTTCTTTTCTTTTTTCTTTCTTTCTTTCTTTCTTTCTTTCTTTCTTTCTTTCTTTCTTTCTTTCTCTTTCTTTCTTTTTTTTTGTTGTGGAATATGCATGTATGCCTCCGAAGATGTATTTGTCTGCTATCAAATGGATAGTTCTGTTTATGTCTCTTAGGTTCATTTGGTCTATATTGTTCAGTTGGCTGTTTCTTTATTGATTTTCCATTTGATTCACATTTTCTCTCTCTGCCTACAATTTTCTCTCTTACTTATTTCCTCCCTTATTCTCCCCTAAACTCCTCTTGGCTAAAGAACACTGATCTTTCAAGATGCAGACCCTGCTATATTTACATAAGGAAGCTTTTCTAATCTCTCCTAGGCAGTTCTTCTTCTCATAACTTTTAACAACTGCTTGCGTTTCTCATAAAACTACTAAACTTTATTGTGCCATTTGCTCACTTATCTTTCTTAAAAAGATATTGCCTTGTTCTTATGGTGTCTCTGTTGCTTACTATAGTGTCAGACAAATTTTAGGTGCTGAATGAATGTAACTTAATCTAATTAAGAGGAAACCATTCATGAACTGGTAAATTTTTCTTGGTTTTGACCCTATGGAAATAATGATATAGTAGGGACTAAATCAACTTGTTTTTTGTTCTATTCAGTACTTCCACCACCCAAAAAAGAAATCGAATTGAAATATATTCAAGGTTATGAGATATTCTCTGAAGTGTTGTGATTTATGGCATCATGGCAGAGCAGTTAAAATGTTACATGGAATTATGATCAAATATGGAACGTGACTTTTAATAGACAGATATTTAAGGTTCGTTCAGTCTCAGTGTGAGTCCACAAAGCAGCTCATACCCATCTGTTGTCTTCTTACTCTATTCAATAGCTATCAACGGATGCCAAGGAGGAGTTACTACTTCTATATGAGTCTTTGCACAAAGGCTTTAGATAATTAAAAATGATGGAATTGGGACAGGATGCTAAACATAAACAGAAGGATAAAAAGACATCTGGCATAATTAACAGTGAATAAACCAGGTTTAACTAGCCTGAGTAAAAAGCATATTAGAAAATCATGGAAAACTGAAAAACTTCTGTTGAGAGATAATTCTGCTGATATATACCTTAAAATATTTCTCTTCAATTGAATTTTTATTAATTGGGACATTTCCATAAAGTGGGGTATTTGGTTTTTAGATTTCATCTGCTCCTGCTGTTTATTTCTCAGTTGAAGGCATAATCTTTTGTTTGCGGCATTGAAATTGGCTTATGTGGAGATGATTATGATGTACATTCAGACAATTGTGACTTCAGGTGAGAAATAAGCAGCAGGAACAGATGAACTCTTAGCTATACAGAAACTATTTTCATGCAAATATCTCCACAGTGACAGAAAGATGAGAAAAAGAATTACAGAACACAGAGGGCTTACAAAAATATTATTTCATGATATTGAATGATATTCTGGGTGTGTGTGTGTGTGTGTGTGTGTGTGTAGAGGAATCAAACAGGAGGTTTTTAGAAACATATTCATATGTTGCTATAAATACCATTAAACTAGTTCTCCAAGAGAAACTACATTCACTTGTTTCTATTACTAAATCAAATACAGCATCAGCAGGCATGCCTGTTGTGCTAGTTTCTGAAAACCAAAACTAGGTGCAGTTCTACAGTTAAAACATTTAAAATCCAGGAAGCAAATTCTTCCAGTAAAATAAGAACTTGATATACAGCTTGATGAGATGTGTTTCTGTTTAGACGTTTTGTATAATAATCTGGTTTTTAAAAAATAAAAAGAGAAATGGAAGGCATAGTCATGTAGACTAGATGTAGATGCATACACTATCCAAATTACAACAAATTGAGATATTCAACAGTCTATGCAGACTAACCTTAATAGCATCCTCAAATCTACTTTAATGCTTGCCATTTGTCAATTCTTAGGTAGAGATATAATATGGAAGTCAGATTACAGTAATACCCACCACATGCTGTTTCCTATGACTTATGGATAAAGAACCAAGAAGATAAGAGATTATGCTGTAGAAGAAAAGAACATAAAACTACCATTTCACTCCTGTAATACTTAATTTATAAATTGGATTTTCATAGGTATATGTCATTGACCTATAAAATAATTTGAAGCTACAATTTATCAGTAAAAATGGAATAAACATCCCTTGCTCTTGGCCATACCCAATTCCTTTCAATTAAATCTGAAGATGGGATTCAGGTATTAATTACAGATAAAATGGCACACTGATGAAGCATATTTAAGAGCTAGAATCTAGAGAGAGAATGCCAAGAGTCAAATCCAGTCTCTGATATTGGATGAAGAAAGCTGCATTGCCAGGCCTATCAAATATACTGACACATAGTAGTAGGGAAATGGGAAATCATCTTTCTTTCCTTGTCTCTCTCACACTTACTCTCTTTGTGTGTATCATTCTGACTCTTCTTTATAGATAAAGTCACTTCCTTGATATAGATTCTATATACTTCTGACTTTTATCCCAGTTGACTACAAAATATTCTCATATCATCAGGGTCATAGATGTTTCTGGGTTCCTTCTGTAGCTTGTTTGAAATCTACTGAGTACCTACAGTTGGTAAGACACTAAATCAGACTCTACACATTTGGTGGTGAACAATCGAGGCATAGTGCCTGTTTTCACGATCCTTATAGGTCAGTGGGGGAGACAGAGAGTTAAACAACAAGCAAACACACATGTAACCATTCTAAAAACTGTTGAATGCTATTGAGGAAAAATGAAGATATAATAATAAAGAATAATGGAAATATGTCTTATTTGTAAGGAAATATCTCTCTGTGAAAGTGGTATTTTAGCTGATGGAGAAGTCAGATGTGAAGTTTTGCAGGAGAGCATTTCATGAAAAGGAAATTAGCAGATTAAAAAAAAAATCCTAGATTGAGGGGCCCCTGGATGGCTTAGTCAGTTAAGCATCTGAATCTTGGCTTCAGCTTAGTTTATGATCTCAGGGTTTTTAGATTGAGCCCCATGTAAGGCTCCACCCTGAACTTGGAGTGTGTTTGAGATTCTCTCCCTCTCCCTTTGCCCTTCCCCTGCTCTCTCTCTCTCTCTCTCTCTCAAATAAATAAATAAATAAATCCTTTAAAAATATTTTAAATTGAACTTGACTCTTTTTATCCACCTTTGTTTCTTTACATTTATAAAATGAGATTAATATTTTTGAAGACTTGTGGTGGTCAAGGAAAATGTGGAAAAATATGACATTAAAATTTATGCAGGATTCGGATTAAATAAAACATCATAATTTATGCTCTGCATGGTGCAGTTGAAAGCCAAGTAAATGGATTAGGAGAAGAATGAGGCAATAGGATTTTAGCTAGCTTTAGGTGAAGGGAAGAAATAGTGCGAAGGTGTTCTTCTGGGAGGTGTCATTTAAGCTGGATTCAATGTTAACCGGTGATTTCTTTGAGAAATCACATTATCTTAGTTAGGCACAGTATTGCCTTATTGTTATCATAACCTTGATGTCACTGCTATAACTTTAAGGAATAATGTAGTGACTCACAGCAAATATAATCACGGTCCTGGTAATACTCAGAAATCACTAAACAGACCCAAACAGTCATGTAGCCCATGTTCCATAGGTACAGTTCCTCTCACCCCTCTTCAGGAAAAACCCTCATCACCATTAACCTTGCTAGATATAACAATGAGGTCCTTTGTTAAATCTACTCTGCATTCTAGCTATAAAAAAAAAGAGGATTATACATAAAAGAGCATAAACCCAGAGAAGAAACATTCCTCACATTTATAGGTCCATTTTTTTTTCTGCAAAAATTGAATACCAATTTATAAACTCTGTTTTATTTCTGCACAGCTTAAAAGTCATATGAATTCACATAAATAGAATTGAATAGGTATTTTAGTAGCTAGGAAATAAACTAAGTGGCTCTGATAAAGAAATGCTAAAATATAGAGCCTAAAAAAGAAGTCCTTTTTTTCCCCTCTCATATCAAAACTCAGAGGGAACTATTCAAGGCTGAGAGTCATCTCTGTTCTATGAGGTTATCCAGGGACTCAGTTTCCTTCTATCTTGCTTCACCATCTACTAGGGTGTTACTCTCATCCATAGAGTCAGAACAGGCTCACGACAGCTGTACCCACATATAGTCTATTAGAGGAGGGGAAGAGGGAACACCCAACCACCCTATAAGCAAGACTCAGAAGTTGCACACCATAGTTGCGTTCACATACTAATGGCAAAATCAATTAGATGGTCACAGGAAGCTAGAGAAGGTAGGTAAATGTAGCTTTAGTTGGGCAGTCATGAGCCCACCTAAAAGGCTGGTAAGACAGTATGGTACAAGTCACTAAAAGGAAGATGGAATGAATCAATATTAAGAAAAATTAGTCTCTGATACAAAGAGTATTTTTAAACCACATGATCACTATCATAGTTTGTCTCATAATTGACATTCAAAATATTACCTATTCTTGAATTATGACAGATATAATCTTGATGTTTAATATAGATGCTATGCCTCTAGGTGAATAATTCTTGACATTTTTTTGAATCTACATTTATCAACTTCTCAAGGAAACCTTTTTTGGAGAATTTTATTCTTCTCTGATGGTTCCTCCATGCAACACAAAACCAGATAAGCACAGTTTGTACTTCTATTCATTTACTATTTTTTATTCTACAAATATTTAATAGGCAATGAATGTATAGCAAATTCCAAATGTACACTAGTGTTCAAAATGCACATGATGTCTCTGCTCGTGAAGCCTGTAGACTGTGGGGAAAATAAGCATTCAAAACATTCAAATACATGAAAACTTTTAAGTATCATAAGTGACACGAGGGAGGTAAATAGTGCTATGGAATGCATAATAGGAAGGTTTTGTCCAGTCAAGGAGTTGTGGGGAGGATTTTCTCAAGAACTGATGATTACAGGGAGATCTGCTGGACAGAGTCAGGGCTACCTAAGGGAAGGAGGAGGGTGGTAGATGACAGTGTCCCTGGTAAAGGGAACAGAAGACTCCAGGGCCCTCCTGTGGGAGTGTGCTCAACACTAGCTGGGGAGAATTAGTGGAAGATGAGTGAGAATAAAGCACAGAAGGCAAAGAGGTGGCTGAGCTCAAGAACCAGGTAGGAAGGAGATTATCTGGAGATTTGAGATCTTGTTAAGAGTTTTGTTGTTTATCATCAGAGCAGTGAATTGCAATTGAGGAGACCAAGCAGGGAGAGAAGTAATCAGATTTCCACATCAGAATGATCCTTCCAACAACAGTGCAGACAATGGTCTCTTAAGGATAAAATGGTGTGGGGGGTTGTTCTTTTCCAGTAGCCCAGGTAAGCATTAACTATGAATTAATTGGATATATCATTCTCTAAGTATGATTTTACGTCTCTGGACATTTTGTGTCCATTTTGGAAGAAAAAGAATAGGTATACATTTTATAACCAACCATTCTAAAAACAACCTAAGCCAGGAGAGGTTGTAGTATGATATTTCTTACATTTTCGTACATTCACAAATGTCTACAAGCTTAGATATTAGACATTTAAAATAATTTTCTAATGTCTCCATGAAGTAAGGCATATAATAGATTTGAATTGGAAGATAAGTATTTAACTAAGAAAAGATATTTTTCTTTAATCAATGATATTATTTAAATTGGAAACAAAGGAACATTCAAATGGAAATTATGTATGAACATTTGCATGTATAGATGAATATGAGAATTAAAAGAAATTAGAATACATTATTAATCTGACTGTATGCAAGAGGCCTCAGCTATGACTAAACTTTTAAGTATGGATAAAATAAAACAAAAGAGAAACATTAAAGAACTTAAAGTTGTTTCATCTAAAAGCCACCTACCACATCTCATAAATTCAAATATATTTAGGTTTTACATGAAAAAGATGTGATGTGTAAAAGCTCCAATCAAGAAATGATAGTTCTTATGTTTACTTGTATTTATCTGACATAACTCTTTAACTGCATTTTTTGTTGTTTTTGTTTTCTACATCAATTGTTATAAAGTGGATCAGAAAGGGAAAATTTATCTGGATATATTTAAATTAATTATTAGACATTTAAGTATTGTCCTTTAGCAGAAATTCTCACAAATGAAAGTTTTATGTTAACTGCTTAATCAAACATAGGAATGTTCAGGGGAACAGAATTTAAGGAGTGGCTTAGGGAGACAGGTAGGTCCAGTGGAGAATTTGTTATGTCAAAATGTTTTAGAATGAATATGGGAGAGTCAGAGTGAGTGTTATTTTGCTAGTTGGCCACTGTCTTCCTCCCACAGGACCCATCTCCCCCCCACCCTACTTAAAGCTCACATTTCATGATTTCTTGTTTTTTATTCTAATAAAACCAGTTTCTCTGAATGTAGTTGAAATTAATTAGGCCTTATCTAAAATTTTTAAAATGCTAATAAAAGTAAATGAGGAAAGAACAGTAGATTTAGCACTCTGGCTTCAATATTAATGAACATTTGATCTATTTATTGCAATCAAAATATAACTTTGGAACTGATTATAATCACTTTGACTTGGGTAGTCTTGGTAGCAAATAACACTCATTAAGTATCAAGAGACAAACCAAATGGCTATCTCACTGAAGTTTTAATTTAGCTTAGAATAATAAATAACACCATGTAAAATGAGATGAAAAAAAGGAATATCTGTTACGTTATGCATTCAATCAATAGTATTTCTATGCCTCCGTATTCAGAGTATTGTGCTTGTCAGCAAGTTAAAATGGGAAAGCTTAAGACTTTCTGGAGAGACAGACATGGCTCTGAAACCATGCTCTGTGTGATGTTTAATTTTATGTGTCGACTTTATTAGGCCATGTTACTCAAGTATTTGGTCAAACACTAAATGTTGCTGTGAAGGTATTTTTTGGATGAGATGAACATTTAAATCAGCAGCATCTGAGTGAAGCAGATTGCTCTCTATAATGTGCATGGGCCCTGCTTTAAGAGAAAACAGATTGAAGTCACCCAAGGAAAAGACATTCTACTTCCAGATTACCTTCAGGCTCCAGCTGCAACACCAACTGTCCCCTGAGTCTCCAGCCTATTGGCTTCCAATTTTGAACTTTCCAGCCTCTACAATCATGTGAGCTAATTCTTTAAAATCTTCCTCTCTCTCCCTCTCCCCTCCCTTATCACCCCACCTCTTCTCTCCCCAATGTGTGTGTGTGTGTGTGTGTGTGTGTATGTGTTTATATATATATATATTTATATATATATATATATATACACCTTTTTTATATATATATATAAAATATAAGCAGAAAAAAAATGTTTTTGCCATGTGGTCCATGATGGGTATTCTACAATGTGTGATGATGATGATGATGATGGTATATAATTAGAATGAAGTGGCTTAAATAACCATGCATAGTTCTTTTTTTTATTTTTAATTTAATTTTTTTTTTTTTTGAGAGAGAACACATGAGTGGGGAGGGGGAGAGGGGCAGCGGGAGAGGGAGAGAGATAATCTTAAGTAGGCTCCATGATCAGCGCAGAGCCTGATGTGGGGCTCAATCTCATGACCCTGACATCATGACCTGAGCCAAAATCAAGAATTGGATGCTTAACTGACGGAGCCACCCAGGCACTCCTGTGCATAGTTATTCTTATTTGAAAATTCTGCTACTGATGTCATTCAATCTGTTCATATATATGTGTAATCAAGCAGGTTTACATTCCTTCAAAAAATTCGTGATCGATATAACATTAAGAGATTATTTTGTTTTGTTTTGAGAAGCAAGAAAGATGTATCATCTATAAGTGTCATTTGTTGTTCTCGTGCTGTGAGGAACCAGTCTCTCAACTGCACATCTTCAGTGATGGAGATACTGTTAGGTCTAGGGGCTTTGCCATGACTCAGGATGGAAATGGAGAATGATTTTAGGAAAGCCATTCTACTAAAAGTGAAGGACCATTTTCTTTATTCATTCATCATTTAATGGACATTTAGGTGATTTCTATATCCAATGGAATATTATTCAGCATTAAAAAAAGAAGGAAATCCTGCCATATAGAACATCAATAAACCTGGAGGATCTTACATTAAGTGAAATAAGCCCATCAGAGAAGGAAAAATACTGCATGAGTCCTTTTATAGGAGGGATGTAAAATAATCAAACTCTTAGAAACAGAGAGAATAGTGATTGCCAGGGACTGGAGGCAAGGGGAAATGGGGAGTTGTTAGTCTATAGGGATAGAGTTTCAGTTACGTGAGATAAATAAGTTAATATTTGCTGTACAAATAGTGCTTATAATTAACAATTCAGTATTATTCACTTAAAATTTGATTAAAAATGTTAATTGTTCTTACAACAAAAACAAAAAGGGGCAAGAGGAAACTTTTGGAGGTGGTAGATAATGTTTATTACCTTGATTGTGGTGGCAGTTTCACTTTTGTAGGCATATCTCCAAACTCATCAAACTTGTATACATTAAATATGTCCATTTTTTTGGTGTATCAGTTATACCTCAATAAAACTGTTTAAGAAATGAAGGAGCAAACTGCCTTCTTGAGGAAGAAACTCACAGGCCACCACGCAGTAAATCATAACGTAAGTAAAAAAAACTCAACAGGGAGACCACAGCCAATCAACCTTACCACAGTGAAAAAGCAAATGTTATGGCAGCCCAAGCAAACTAACACAGTCTGCCACTTACTAGTAGCTTGACCTGAAAAAGTCATTCACTGCTGCCCTATTTATCTAACTCATGTATGTCATCTACAAAGGAAGATCATACCAATCTTACAAAGCTGTTGTAGCTATTAAATATTAATAATACCAATAAATATAAGGGCTCTGTCTGTATTGTTCACCTCCATATTCTAAGAAAATAGAAGGATGCTTGGAACTGTAAGTCTCAACAGGATTTATTACTAATTAATGAATATCAGAGGTCTAGTATACTAAATTCCTCATGGTAGGCGACAGGCTTGTGGTGGCTTCTAGCTCTGTTCAGTGTCATTAAAGGTGAGGAGAGTAAAAACAATTTTTGTAGAAGATAGGTTACCCTGGGAACAATTCCAGATGGTACACATTATAAGATAACAAAACCAATAGTTTACACACTAAAGTGTGGTGCAGAAAAAAAGAGATCAATGGGATTTAGAATGGATGGAAAAGGCATTATGCAAAAGGTGAGACTTCTTTAGGTCTTTAAGGATGAATATCATTTGGAGAGAAGCAGCTCTTTAATGCCACATTTTTATTGTTAACAATAAGGGAAGCATCATAAATGCATTCTCTCTGAATGGGAAAACTAAAATAATTTTTAAAGACCCTTTAACTAAGCTCACCTCAAGTACCTTCATTGAATTCTCATTCTTGAACACCAGTGTCACCAATGAAATTGCTTTATAGGAAAATGACTGCTACCAGCAGCAAGAGTAAAAAATTCAAATTCGTTACAACCTCATTCTCATCCACTTGTAATTATGAAAGACTGAAAGAGTTTTACTAAATGTGTCAGATTCACAGTAATTTTGCTGATTGCCTGGCAGGCTGTCATGCTTTAAATACTAGGAGGTATTTACTTTCGTGATAGGATGCAACTGTTTTGAACTATATGAACACTGACTAGGTTGTCTGTGGGATACCTGTGTTTTCCTTCTTTCCAATTAGCTGAGTGTCATTCCCTCAAATTCCTTTAAAACTTGAAGTTTTGAAGCGCCATCATTCTTACTAGTATGTCTTTACAAGGAATGTAGAAAAGGATCATATGATTTATTTCCATAAATATGAAAGAAGATCTAAACCAAAATTTATTAGTATGCAAGTGATTACACTCAGTTTTCAAAGAACCTTGTTTTAATCTATTAATGCCTTCATATGATCCTTTAGCTTCTCTCATAACAAGCTAGTTGAAAGTATTGAGATAAACCCTAAAATGAATTTCTAGTCATAGTTTTTTCAGGACAAGATTTTATCAATCTCTTTCTGATTTGCATTTTTAATAGTTTTGGTAGTTGCGAGGACAAATATGGAATATTACATGATCATTTGCAAATATTCTCTGTCTTTTCTGAGGTAATATTATTCTTCTCCTCCTGATTGTTAATTCTGGTCTTGATTTAACACATGAAATGTTGTAGAAAATTGTTAAGTATCAGTACTCTTTTCCTCTACTTTATCAGTTAGCGATTTTCCAGAGCAGAAGTCCTTCTGTCAGCCTAATTGCTGAAAGCAGTCAATGCAAAAGAGACCCACAGGTCCACATGATAGTTATATAGCATACAGAAGAAATGAACTTTCCTTGTGAATCGCTGAGATTTGAGGATCTTTTATCCCTGCAACATCTCGTATATTATTATGACACATTAACCCAGACTCTTCATCATGGATTTATTCATTTGCATCACAAATACTTTGAATACACCACCATATCAGGCACTGTACTAGATACTGAGGTTCTAATGGTAAACAAAAGCAGGTTATTTTCCTGCAACTGTGGAACTCAGTCTGGAATGACCATACATCACGATGATGTCTTGCTACTGCTCTCTCTCCCTCTCTCTTTTAAAAATATATCCAACATGCTGACTATCACAGCCTCAGGCATACATTTCTCTGTCAAATTGTAGAAGTAGCAGTGACCACTAAGGATAAAAGGAATTTGAAAAATGGAAGAGCAGAAAAAAGATAAGCCCGGAAAGAAGGTGATATTTTAGTCTGAAAAGAAGTCCTCAGATGTTATTATATGTATCTCTGTGAGGATTGATCAAAGCAGATGAAGTTGGAGCCCTGTTTATCTTCTCTTTGTCTTCTTCTCTACAGGAAGCTTCAAATTGTCCTTTGAGTTATTTTATTCTAGGTTGTACCTGAGGCTCAGCATTGAACTTCCTTATTCCTAAGTTTAGAATTAATAATATTGTCTAACTGTCAATAACTATAAAATGAATCCCTATAAATGCAGAGTTTAAATCATGCAACAAATTATTGTCCTGGGAATCTCTAAAGTATTATAACAATAAATCTCATTGTAACTGCAAATACCTTGCTCCTAGCTTGACTCATAAATTTATACAGATGATTTGCTATGTTATACATAATCAATATCTACTATATGTATGTAATATCTACAGAGCTTCTCAACTTATGGTAGAGTTACCTCCTAATAAACCCATCCTAACCTGAAAATATCACAAGTCCAAATGCATTTAATACACCTCACCTCCCAAACACCATAATTCAGCCTAGCCTACCTTACATGTACGAAGAACACTTTACATTAGCCTACAGTTGGACAGAATCAACCAACACAAGGCTTATTTTATAATAAAGCGTTGACTATCTGATGTAATGTATTGACTACTGTCCTGAAATTGAAAAAGAGAAATGGTTGTGTGGGTACAGAATGGTCGTCAGCGTGTGAGTCCTTTACCCTTGTGATCGCCTGGGTGCCTGGGAGCTGCAGTGCCACCCCTGACCAGCATCACAACGGAGTATCATACCACATATTGTTAGCCCAGGAAATGATCAAATTCAAAATTCCAAGTATAGTTTCTACCACATGAGTATCACTTTCCCACAATTGTAAATTATAAGGCAAAACTATTATGAGTGGGGGACAGTCTGTATGTATCATAGAGATATATATTTTCTTGTATATTATACACTTATCTATATCCCTGTCTATAGATCATCTATCTATCTAATTGTGTTGATCTAAGTTTCCCAACAGATTTATTTCTAATTTTGTTTCTCTTAAGATTTTTAAAATCTTCACAAATGCATACTTCTGAAAGAGACAAAGTGTGTACTAGATTTTTTTCTGTATTTTTCCAGTATCATGAAGAAGTAAAGATTGGCCCTGCTGAGAATCAGATCATTAGAACGTAAACATAGTCTCTCACAAGACATAGTCAAAGCCATCATGTAGCTGCAAACATGACTAACCCCCTCTTTCTGAGCAATGGTTACTTTTTTACCAACTCCATCTCTTGCCCTGACTTAGTCCTCCTTCCTCCTGGAAAAAATTATTAAATCATCAAATCAAAACATTTCTCCACTTTTTGACACTATCCAATCCAGAAAAGGTCCCTACTTCTCTAATTTCTCCACAAACTTACTGAATAGTACCCCAAACCCTAGAAGAAATCCTCCCAACTCCTCTTTCCTGAAATGTCCCCCAAATTCCCCTGGGGTGTGTTTTCCCTTGCTGTAGAGAGCTAAATAAAAACTGACTTTGCTTAAGTGCAAGAGTGTCCCTTTTGATCTTTGGTGGATTTCAACAATAATGATATAGAGCTCAAAGGAACTCTTTTATTTAATGGCTACACACAATACAACACAACACACACACACACACACACACACACACACACACACACACAGATGTTGCCCTAAAATGTCAATAAGTCTGTAAACCACAGGGAAAAATATTTGTGTATTTTATGTAAAAAAGAAAACTGCACATTTTTCTGAGAGAGAACATATTAGTCCCATTCAGATTTTAAATGAATGGAAAACGTTCCTTTGTATGTTTTCAAAACCTCTGAGGAGAATCCATTCTCTTTTGTCTGCCTTTCAGGATTGGTCATGTCAGGTGCTAAGCCATTTTAAATAATGCTGGGAATCCAAGTCAGTGGGTACAGAGAGTCCTGAGATGATCAATCATATTGCATTTACTACTAAAACCAATATTTCTATTGTTTATTCTTTCTTGTTATTTCAACCCCATGCTTCCCTGGCAGAAACAATGAACTGAATGGGACAGATTCTGAGAATTTTACTCGCAACAAATATATGTCAAACATTATTCACCCAAAGATCATGAAAGAAAATAAATAGAATTTATACGTTTTCCCCAGGAAGAATGAAAATCTGTGAGTTAGTTTAGTTTCCTGGTCAGAATTCTGTGAATGCTTTCTGCTATAGTCACAACTTGAGATTTGTTACTTTAAAGATATAAAGGAAGACTATAAAAAAGATTCATAACCTCAAATTACATTAACTGTACATTAAGGGAGATGCACAAATCCCAAGAAATAATGAAATGTCAGGGTTAGAATCATCCCTTTTCAGGTTTAGTGTTCAATCTCCTATGATCTTGCATAAAATGCTATTGCTGTTCACCTTGCTATTAGGAAGTACAATTGATTTGCTTGCAATATTTATTAGTGCATTAGTCATGTACATTAGCACCAAACTGGAAACAAATAATGCTTTACTTCTCTAAGTCTGTGGCAAGCCAATGCAAGTAAAAATGTAGGTACTGATATAAATACAAGTGTGACTCATGCTCCTGAAATATCCTTCCTTTACCCAGATTTACCAGAAAAATTTAGAGATAAACATACTCCAACCATTTCAATCTTTGATGAGTTAGAACATTTCACATTAGTCAGGTTCATTTTTGTTCTTTCGGCTTGGTGTCCTTTTGACAAATTGTCAATAAGAGGTCATAAAGTAAATCAAAACTGAAAGGAACAGTTTATCTGATATTAATACATGCGATAGATTAAACCCTGAGGCTATCATTTTGCCAAATACTTATTTCAGCTCAGGTGTCATCCCACATTCTGCATAAGACTTGGCTGTTGGTCTTTAAAAAGAGAGAAATGAATCTTCAATCAAGTATAAGTAAGTCTGAAGGCCTGATGTTATTCAAAACAACTGTTTCTACCATCACAACCGCCACCACTGCTACCATGTCTGTACCTACACTAATTTCAAGCCAATGTTGTTTGAAGCTCTGTATCCTCTGATAAATAACTCAGTGGGACCACCACTGTGCCATTTCATAGAGCCCTTTACTGGCTTAGCAACTTCTGCTTCCTGTCTCTTCTTGTCTCCTGGAAACCAGTCATTATGTAGGATTTGCATATCCCTAAGTCCTCTATACTGTGAGAAGCTCACCCCATGACCACCTATTTCAATTTCTGTCTCTGGTTACTGGCATATGGAATTTTTTTCTGTCATAAAAACTAAAACTGGCTTCTTCCAAAGGACTTTGGATTTCCTGACTCCTTGATTCTAATCATTCTGAGTTTTTTCCTATAGAAATCTAGTCCTGTGCAACCACACCCTATCTCCTGACCCTTCAGCAATTTCCCAAGTAGGGTAGCTTCAGGGCTGGCCACTCCTCTGCTTTACTGGGGAGACTGGAGCAACAACAAAGAATTGACAGTGTTAATGCGTGGTGCTAGTAAAAGTAGTTTTATACACATTGTGGTGGGTTTGTGTATTTTGTACTAGAATCCTGTCATTTTAATTTTCTCTTTATTTTGATTTAGCACAATGGTCAAATCACAATATTTTTCAAGTAGTCCTAAACTTCAATTTTACTGTTTGAGAATTTGTGATAATCCAAACTGAGCTGTCCAATCTAATAAACTGTCACTGATTAGTGAGTGCTTAGTGTATGCTAGATCCTGATACAGCTTCTGAACTTCACAAAGCCCTTGCAAGATACGCATCATTATCCCATGTGATATGTTATATTTCTTAAAAATCGCCAGAACCATACCTCCCTTGCAACATGACTTTGCCATTCCTTATCAAGTTGTCCTAACTATTCTCCACTTTTCATTGTGGTCAGGCTCTCTCTCCTCTGATAAATAACTCAGTGGGACTGGCACTGTGCCATTTCATAGAGCCCTTGACTCGCCTAGCAACTTCTGCTTCCTGTCTCTTCTTGTCTCCTGGAAACCAGTCACTACGTAGGATTTGCATCATCCCTAAGTCCTCCATAGTGTGAAAAGCTCAAGAAACGTAGAAAGATCATGAAAGATGAGATACTACATGGGGCAAGAGAGGCCAAGGAGCATTAAGACAGCAGGATAGTCATGAAGAAACCACTAAAACCCAGTCAAATGCCAGATCACATGCACTAGATACTGTAAATCAGAGACAAAGTCCCCTTGTGCCAGGCCCAAATTCCTCTTCCTTGGAATTGTGAACTTATGAAAGTGGTCGTTGTTTTTATCTGTAAGCTCAGGATGGTTCCTTAGGCAGGGATAAATAGCCAAACCCCAAAGTTATGAAGAGCACACAAAGGCTCAGGGGAGGTAAGAAATTTGCCCAAGTCCACACTAATATGAGGTGGCTAAGCCAGGATTTGAACCACATTCTCTTCACTGTATATCCCATAGTCTTAATCCCTACATAATGCAGAACTTCAATATATATCTAGAAATGTTTTTCTAAGGAGACTCAAACTGCAAATAGTACTATAGGGAACATATTACTTAAGAGAATAATCTCAGTTTATGGGCTACAACATATGTGTGTTTATAACCAAGCAGATGTTCCTAATTGCAAATTTATTTTATCTATTTATTGAAGCAAGCTGACATAGTCCCTACTTAGAGACACTTCAATTTAAAATATGTATTTTAAACCAATAGAACTGCATAATTTTCTTTCTTTAAAAAATATATTTATCTGGATTTTCACTATTTTATGCTAAATTTCTAAAAGTTTTCAGTAATATTTCAGAACAAGTCAAATAAAAGAAAGGTATTAGAGAACCTTTTCTGACTAAGGTCTAGTTAAATTGACAAGAAGAAAAAATTCTGTGAACTGAGGAACCTCAAACCCCAGGCTTTTCCTATCACATACGTGTGTTTGCTTCACACATGTCTTCCAGGTTTGAAATCTAGACCCATGTTCACATTTCACCAACCCAAGACAACAACTACAGCAAAACTTTCTCTCTTTAAAGGTTTTATTTATTTATTTATTTGAGAGAGAGAGAGAAAGAGAGAGAGCATAAGCAGGAGGAGTGGTAGGCTGATGAAGAGGGAGAAGCAGGCTCTCCACTGAGCATGGAGTCCAACGTGGGGCTCGATCCCAGGACCCTACTCCATCCCAGGACCCTGGGATCATGACCTGAGCCAAAGGCAGATGCTTAACCAGCTGAGCCACCCAGGTGCCCCTATAGCAAAACTCTCTTGACCAAGTTTTCATCAATCTTGATAGAGGATTTAAGGAACACAAGGCAAATTTACTTTGCACTCAGAATTCTTGTTCCTCAAAGTTTCTTCATGTATCTTGAGACTTCTCTCTGAATTTTAGGTCATATAGAGCATAGTTTTACAAAAAAATCTGTTTTTAATCTTTTTTTTTTCTTTTCCTTTTTTTGTCCTTCCTTTCATGAGCATACCAAAATAGTGACCCCTCAATTCTATTTCATTTTATTTCATTTTTTGTTTGTTTTTAGAAAATATGGAATACTTCATGAATTTGGGTGTCATCCTTACACAGGGGTCATGCTAATAATCTTCTTTGTACCCTTCCATTTTTAGTATATGTGCTGTCCAAGTGGGCACTCAATTCATTTCTTTTAATGAAAAGCATTGTGGTTTAAATTTTTTTGTTTTCCTTTTGCAGTTTGAGCTCCTGCTTCTACCTACTCCCAGACGCCATGGTCTTCGACCCTAACTGATGCCATAAAAACATTTTCCTTAATAAGAAAACTCTCCTTCACAAGAACTTTGGTGCTAGCTGTGAATACAATAATGCACTCACCGTTTGTTTCTTGATTCTGACCACTCTAACTCTGAAACCTTTGGGGAAGTTACTTAAATCAGAGTTAGCTTTCATGAAATAAATATTGAATAACAGCAACCTCAAAATGTTCCTGAGAAAATGAAGTGGAATAAGGAAGATTAAGCCTAATAGAATGAATGAACTTCATCAACAGTCATTTCCTTCCTGCTGATCTCCTGCAACCTTTCCTCATGCCTTTTCTCCCAGCTATTAAAATCAATCTAGAGTGTTTCTTCCTCTTTAAAATAAATGTTACTCAGTACCAACAAAGCTTCCTGTTATTTAAAAATAACTTTTTCTTATCATCTTATTGCCTATTAGCTTCCACACCAGTCTGTGGATATGCCTGATTTCATACATAATGTAACCTATTCTCTAGGTATAAAAACATGAAAGTAAGGAGATTTCATTCATTCTATTTCTATCTTGTACTCCTAAACTCTTGAAAAAGAATCATAGCTTCAGAGAACAATTTTAAGTTACTCTATTAAATTGACCATGTACAGTAATCAGGCTATAGTGCTTGTGAAGCCTGTGAGATTTTATTTTTTTCACAAACAAAAATTATACTTTACAAAGGGACAAGAAAATGTCTTTGAAATAGTTAAAGTTAAAATAAAGCTACCTTATCAGGCACAAGATATTTCTTGGTTTGATTTTGGGTTTTAGAAAAATTTCTACAGATTATTGTAATTAACACAATTATAATTATAATCAAAATAAGTATTATGTTTGTTCTCTATAAATTTCAATGAAGTGATGGAATTTTTTAATCTTTATGCTTTGATTAAATGTATTTAGCTTTTTTTGTTCTCCCTACATCTATATTATTTTGAACTATTCAAAGTAATCCACAAGTTAAAAGGTCATGTGAATTAAAGATGCATATAGCAAGAAATCAGAAAAAGAAAATATGAAAGATATATTGTCAATAACATTCCATCCCTATTGTATTCCATGTGTTTGGAATTACAAAAGGTGTTTAGATACCTGTCCAATTATCCTGAAATATCTGCCAGGCTGAGGACAAGACCCGTTCTCATTGGTGTTCCACACCATTGCCGTCAGAGGACGGAGATCGTCGGTACACGAGATGGGGAAATGATAAAAGAACAGATGTGGACAATGTTCCTCACTTCTCTGAAAAAAAAAAAGAGAAAAGAGAAAAAAAGGAATAGTGTGGCCTAGGGTTACGAAAAGGATGAAAAGTGGGTGGAAATTTTCTTTAAACATTTAGCATTGTGAATGCCTGCTGTACAGTTTATTTACCTTTAACCTTTAAGATATTAAACTAATGAAAAAGACATACTCCAACTTCAGACACAATTTTGCATCTCCGGATAGGACTTTGGGTCTTACCAATCAGAGAAAGTGAAATGATAGGTAAATATAAAATTGCAGCAGATGTACCTTTTTTTTTTTAAATTTATTGTTGTTAATGCTAACACTCACTTGCTCCCATGTTTGATTTGGCTTCCATTTGCCTCAGGTGACTCTGTACTTGCCTCCACACTCTAGGGGCATATGTGATTCAGAAATGCTAATCAAAATGCTTAATTTCCCAGCCTGTATTTAATTTAGAGATGTGACCGTGACCTAATTTGTTCCAATGGAATAGATTCTCTGAAGCTACTGGACTAACTTTTATTTATTTACATGTTTGTTCCTTTAGTATTGCTGAGAGGAATAATGTTCTCAAAGGAGAGTTACTTGTGCAAAAAAGGGAGTATGGCTTTGCTTCCAAAAGTAACGGAATAATGTTATGATTTTATTTCTCTAGTTTTCTTCAGAGTCCATATTTCATCTCTTTCTGCCACAAATTCTCAAGGGCAATTGAATGAGCAAACCCTTAAGGGCTAATAGGAAGGGTTACTTGCACTGTGGCATGCAACATACAGGATTTCCTTGCATGGCTCACTCAAAACTGGCAAGTGAATTATGAAGTTACCAGAGATGACATCTTAGTGAAAGTAGATAGAAGATATATACAGTTCCCTTTAATTTTGAGAGAATATAAAAAAATGGCCCTAGAATACCAACATAGGATTTTATTAACGCAACAAGTTTTTGTAATTTCAAATAATTTATCTTTAACCCTCTTTGTACGTGTGTGACTACCCATTCAGAGTACCTGTCCATTTCTATGTTCCTGTTCTTACTTTCTCAGTATTATGAAAGCAGTGTAACAGTGTAATACTCTTTGAAATAGTTATATAGTCAAAGTCTACGTGAATAAATTTTGGACAATGCAAGACATCTTCAGATGAAAGCAAACTCCTTCTGAAGTTGATTGTTATCAGAGAAATAAAAGAAAAAATCCATTTTTTAGAAGAATAGATGCATATCAGGTGCTAAGAACTAGATCATTTTGCTTTGGAATAACTGAACACTACCTGCCAGGGACTGGAATAATTTGCTTAGTAGAAAATACCAATTCTGACACTATTGTTACGTCTGATAATTATTCTTCAATACCTTCAGTCTTGTACTTACGCTACTGCAGAATTAAACAGAAAATGCTGTAGGAATCGTTATCGCTACATCTCTTACATTTTTGATGGTAGTTTAATTTTTGGAGTTTTCAAAGAAGCTATATTGTATTTTGTTTTGAGAAAAAAAAATTTACACAGGATGAAATGCACAGCTCTTACTCGTGCAACTTATGAGTTTTTGCAAATATATATACCCAAGCAATCATCACTTAAAGTAAGATATAAAACTTTTCCACCTCCCAGCAATTTCCATCATTTCCTTCCACTTATATCCTTGAGCAACTCCCTAGCATTCTACTTCATGTCATAGAAAGACTTCTCTAGATCTGGGAATCCAAGGTTATTTTTTTAATGCCAGAGTGTTGTGACTCTTACCCCAATTCTCCAGATCTCCTTCATCTTCTCCTCCAATCCGACCTATACCACCATCACTTAGGAAAACTCTATTCTGATTTATCATCTGAAATTAGTGTTGCCTGGACTTAAAGAGGCAAATAATGTGACAGTGTATAGCTTTCAGGAAATACGTTGTTTTATGGAACAGGTGTGCATTCTTCCAGTCTTTGCTCTGGAACCTGTGGCTATTTAGATATATGAGCAGGATGCCATTGCAATCTATTGATCAGAATAAGCTTCATAGTTGTCAAGTGATAAATGAAATTTGACCCTAGTTTACCTCAGGGTAAGGCCAAAAGCCTCGTAAAGAAAGCTGTTGGTAATATTTCTGTCTCTGAATATAGTATTTGAAATAAATATGGCAGTTCACTCAGGCTGAGTACAATAAAAAAGGAGTAGATATTATGTGGGTAATATTTCTAAAAGAAGATATGATCATCATACAGATACACTGGTACCTATTCATCACCTTCCTTCTACTAAATTATTCAGACATTTATTAACTTTGGTGCTGACATTAAAGCATATATTTCAGTTAATTCAAGATTTGAGGAACAAAACTTTGCAAGGAGGACCCATTTGGAGGAAATTGGAGTATAGTGTTGAAATAACAATACAAATAAAAATTGATACAAAATGAATATACAGGGAATGTTATTTATTCAATTCAATGTCGAGCTTATTTATTCAACAAATATGTATTGAGTTTCTACTTATACACATGGTTATTAGTTTAATGCTAATCTTGCATGTGGTGACACATAAAAATGTTATTTACACCTTAATTAGGCTACAGTATGCAATGTAGATAGAGACTGATGATCTGGAATACTTCTATCTCCTGTATGGAGGGCATAAACGCACCAAACATTCCATCTATTTCTTACACATTTTCCCGATCCCATGCAGTTAGGGCCAAATTACCACCCTAGTCATTGGGCTGTGGGCAGGAGTGACTTGTTTTGCTTTTAACCAAAGCTTGTAAGTCAGTGAGTGATGCTCCAGTTTGTTCCTCTCTGAATGATGCAACCCATTTCCTAGGATACATACGATTTGCAATATATATGCTCTATGATACATGACATACGCACAGTAGATGCCCATTCAACTCCTCTGTATGTTCAGCTGTGCTTGTCTCGCTATCTTACACTTGTTATCAAGAACACTTCACAGAATAAAATCCCTATATGAAAATCTCTGTCATAGAGTATGCGTCCTAGGGACCTGGACCAGAACAAGTCATTTCGGTGCACTGCACACTCCTCCGACTTTATCAGATGCCGCTCTCCCTGAGTCACAGTACCCAGTGACATCAGCCTTTGAAAGGTTTCAATCTCTGAGACTTGCCACATGTTTTCTGGTTTTGTGCCTGTTTGTTTTGCCCTAAACGCTTTCTCTTTTCTTCACATAGCTGAAGCATTTTCAACTTTCGGGATTTCTAGCGCTCTGCCCAAATGGCCTTGCTGACCATGTTGCACTTGCTAACAGTCCTAGCGGGCAGGATGCCCTGCTCTCCTGTTTACCCCGTATCCCTAACACTACTTACATCTGTTTTCTTATTTGGATTACGTGCTTGCAATAAGTGAATCAATAATATACCTATTAAATAGCTTTTTTAACAAAACATAATCTATATTGTTCAACAGAGGCAATTTAAGAGTGGAAGGGAGCTAAAATTCATAAAAATGTGATTCTTTTTGGAAGAGTCATGTCACAATTAACAGACTGGCAATTTATTCAAACACTATTTTAAGAAAAAATTCTTTTTCTTTTTGACATGGATTTATTGTTAATTTTTTTAGATGTCATAATGGCATTATGGGTTTCTGTTTCTGTTTCAAATGAGGTTTTATTTTTTATTCTTTATAATGTAATGAAACAACATATATGCATTAAAACAAAACATATGCATTTATTAATCAAACATTAAAAATAATATAGGGTGTGTAATAATTATGGTCCATAGCCACTAAATTTCTTAATTGTGTCTATCCCAAATACTATGTCACCAATACCATACTGTTTCTCTGATGGGTACATTTTTCAAGATATTCATATTTTTTTTCATATAATTCCCTGCAATCTTACTTAAAGTTGAATTGTATGGTTACTAAATGTGATATTATGCACACTGTTAACTAAGTTTTCTCTGCTGATGGTAATAGTTTTAACTGATAAATACTCTGCTGATGCTAAGCTACTTGGTAAGCTCAGAGCATATTCTGTGAAATCAAAGATATTCTTAATTATAATATTTTTATATTTAAATGTGTAAATATTTCAATCCGATTATTTATTCTAATAAACATTTTACTCTTGGCCTCCATTCAAAGTACCTTTCTTCAAACAGTGTTCTTATAAGAAAAATCTCATAAATCCATTTTCTCTATGACTATTTATATTTTGTTCAATGTAGATGCAGCAAAAAATAAGTCTTCTCATTTTTATTCAATTCCATCACAGAATACAAATTTATTCATTTAGAAATATGGACTCCTTTAAAATATATTTTTTTACCAGAAGTTGGGACATTCCAAATTGCAACTTGGTAATTTCAAGTTAAATCCCAATACCCTTTGAGCTCTCTATTACATTTGTTAGCTCCCTTGCTTTTTACCGAGATACATTACAATGTCTGCCTGTTTGCAAGACTGTCAATAATTACATTTCCCTAAAAGCTTTGGAAGCTGAATTGTTCTTGAGTTGTGTTTGCTGAAAACTTTGATTAAAGATTTCCAAATGTTTTTGTAAAAAATACAAACAATATTCAGAGGATTCATTTACAAAAATTCAATACCACTGTTGAACACTTAGGTTGATTTATAAAGTAACTCTTCAAGTTGCAAAGAATGTCTTTTATGAAGTAATTCAGTCATTGTGTCTCCTTAATCTTCTCCAATCTGCAATTGTTCCCAGTCATTCCTTGTCTTTTATGATCCTTGAATTTTTGAAGATGATCAATAAATTATTTGTGAAATGTTGCTAAATTTGTATTTGTCTGATATTTTCTGATCTGGTTCAAGTTCTGCATTTTTAACAATACAACAGAAGTGATGGTATGTCCTTTTCAGTGCATGATATCAGGCGGTCCAGGATCTTGACATGTCTGTTACAGGTGATGTTAACCTTGATAGCTTTCCAAAGTTGTCCGCCAGGTTTCTCCACTATAAAGTCGCTATTGATTCCTTTTTTAAAAAAGATTTTATTTATTTATTTGTCAGAGAGAGAGAGAGAGAGCACAAGCAGGAGGAGGTGCAGGCAGAAGGAGAAGCAGGCTCCCCGTGAGCAAGGATCCCTGAAGCGGGGCTCCATCCCAGGACTCTGGGATCATGACCTAAGTGGAAGGCAGATGCTTAGCCAACTGAGCCACCCAGCCATTTCCTCTATTATTCCCTTTATAATTAAAAATACTTTGGTAAAGAGGTGTTTAGACCATGCAGATACCCAGTTTTCAAACTTTGGTCACTGATTTACCATTCATCTGTGGAGTGTGCCTGCAGTAATTATTACTATNGGAGGGCATAAACGCACCAAACATTCCATCTATTTCTTACACATTTTCCCGATCCCATGCAGTTAGGGCCAAATTACCACCCTAGTCATTGGGCTGTGGGCAGGAGTGACTTGTTTTGTTTTTAACCAAAGCTTGTAAGTCAGTGAGTGATGCTCCAGTTTGTTCCTCTCTGAATGATGCAACCCATTTCCTAGGATACATACGATCTGCAATATATATGCTCTATGATACATGACATACGCACAGTAGATGCCCATTCAACTCCTCTGTATGTTCAGCTGTGCTTGTCTCGCTATCTTACACTTGTTATCAAGAACACTTCACAGAATAAAATCCCTATATGAAAATCTCTGTCATAGAGTATGCGTCCTGGGGACCTGGACCAGAACAAGTCATTTCGGTGCACTGCACACTCCTCCGACTTTATCAGATGCCACTCTCCCTGAGTCACAGTACCCAGTGACATCAGCCTTTGAAAGGTTTCAATCTCTGAGACTTGCCACAAGTTTGCTGGTTTTGTGCCTGTTTGTTTTGCCCTAAACGCTTTCTCTTTTCTTCACATAGCTGAAGCATTTTCAACTTTCGGGATTTCTAGCGCTCTGCCCAAATGGCCTTGCTGACCATGTTGCACTTGCTAACAGTCCTAGCGGGCAGGATGCCCTGCTCTCCTGTTTACCCCGTATCCCTAACACTACTTACATCTGTTTTCTTATTTGGATTACGTGCTTGCAATAAGTGAATCAATAATATACCTATTAAATAGCTTTTTTAACAAAACATAATCTATATTGTTCAACAGAGGCAATTTAAGAGTGGAAGGGAGCTAAAATTCATAAAAATGTGATTCTTTTTGGAAGAGTCATGTCACAATTAACAGACTGGCAATTTATTCAAACACTATTTTAAGAAAAAATTCTTTTTCTTTTTGACATGGATTTATTGTTAATTTTTTTAGATGTCATAATGGCATTATGGGTTTCTGTTTCTGTTTCAAATGAGGTTTTATTTTTTATTCTTTATAATATAATGAAACAACATATATGCATTAAAACAAAACATATGCATTTATTAATCAAACATTAAAAATAATATAGGGTGTGTAATAATTATGGTCCATAGCCACTAAATTTCTTAATTGTGTCTATCCCAAATACTATGTCACCAATACCATACTGTTTCTCTGATGGCTACATTTTTCAAGATATTCATATTTTTTTTCATATAATTCCCTGCAATCTTACTTAAAGTTGAATTGTATGGTTACTAAATGTGATATTATGCACACTGTTAACTAAGTTTTCTCTGCTGATGGTAATAGTTTTAACTGATAAATACTCTGCTGATGCTAAGCTACTTGGTAAGCTCAGAGCATATTCTGTGAAATCAAAGATATTCTTAATTATAATATTTTTATATTTAAATGTGTAAATATTTCAATCCAATTATTTATTCTAATAAACATTTTACTCTTGGCCTCCATTCAAAGTACCTTTCTTCAAACAGTGTTCTTATAAGAAAAATCTCATAAATCCATTTTCTCTATGACTATTTATATTTTGTTCAATGTAGATGCAGCAAAAAATAAGTCTTCTCATTTTTATTCAATTCCATCACAGAATACAAATTTATTCATTTAGAAATATGGACTCCTTTAAAATATATTTTTTTACCAGAAGTTGGGACATTCCAAATTGCAGCTTGGTAATTTCAAGTTAAATCCCAATACCCTTTGAGCTCTCTATTACATTTGTTAGCTCCCTTGCTTTTTACCGAGATACATTACAATGTCTGCCTGTTTGCAAGACTGTCAATAATTACATTTCCCTAAAAGCTTTGGAAGCTGAATTGTTCTTGAGTTGTGTTTGCTGAAAACTTTGATTAAAGATTTCCAAATGTTTTTGTAAAAAATACAAACAATATTCAGAGGATTCATTTACAAAAATTCAATACCACTGTTGAACACTTAGGTTGATTTATAAAGTAACTCTTCAAGTTGCAAAGAATGTCTTTTATGAAGTAATTCAGTCATTGTGTCTCCTTAATCTTCTCCAATCTGCAATTGTTCCCAGTCATTCCTTGTCTTTTATGATCCTTGAATTTTTGAAGATGATCAATAAATTATTTGTGAAATGTTGCTAAATTTGTATTTGTCTGATATTTTCTGATTTGGTTCAAGTTCTGCATTTTTAACAATACAACAGAAGTGATGGTATGTCCTTTTCAGTGCATGATATCAGGCGGTCCAGGATCTTGACATGTCTGTTACAGGTGATGTTAACCTTGATAGCTTTCCAAAGTTGTCTGCCAGGTTTCTCCACTATAAAGTCACTATTGATTCCTTTTTTAAAAAAGATTTTATTTATTTATTTGTCAGAGAGAGAGAGAGAGCACAAGCAGGAGGAGGTGCAGGCAGAAGGAGAAGCAGGCTCCCCGTGAGCAAGGATCCCTGAAGCGGGGCTCCATCCCAGGACTCTGGGATCATGACCTAAGTGGAAGGCAGATGCTTAGCCAACTCAGCCACCCAGCCATTTCCTCTATTATTCCCTTTATAATTAAAAATACTTTGGAAAAGAGATGTTTAGACCATGCAGATACCCAGTTTTCAAACTTTGGTCACTGATTTACCATTCATCTGTGGAGTGTGCCTGCAGTAATTATTACTATTTTTTAAAGATCTTTTTCATTTATTTGAGAGAGAGAGAGCATGAGTCAGGGGACAGAGAGAAAGGGAGAAGCAGACTCCCCACTGAGCAGGGAGCCCAATGCAGGGCTGCATCCCAGACCTGGAGATCATGACGTGAGCCGAAGGCAGACCCTTAATTGACTGAGCTACCCAGACGCCCCAACCTGCAATAATTATTAATCTAATGTTTGCTTAATAGTGATTTTATATTTGCTTCATTCCTTCACAATGTGACTTCTTTTATAATGGAGAACTGTCCCTTCTCTCCCACATTTACTATTCAATTATTATTTCATGTAAGTATGAAACTCATGGATATTTGTTTTATTCTATCGGTTGTAATTCAATACTACAGTTTATTTTGTTGCTTAAATTACTGCAGCTTGGCCTTTGGTAGTTTCTTCAGGTTGGCTCCTTTGTCCTTTTCGAAATGATCTCATTCTTTTTGGAACACTGCTGTGTTTCTGGCACTTCAAAATATTTTTGCCTTACTCTGTATTTTCACTGTAGCAGCTCTAGAATCAAGTACTTCTATAAGTAGCTCTGGTTCTTTTCACTGGGGAATGGTATTTAGAAACCATAATCTAGACCTTCATTGTGTTCACTGCTAATAGTGTATCATTGGTGTGAGGACCTTTGAGTGGATTAAGCATAGAAATTGTGTGTGTGTGTATAGCATGTGTGTGTGTGTGTGTATGATTATGTATATGTACATACAAACAAAACTGCATACACATGCATCCATACCAATCTATCAATATATATAATATTTATGATATAGTACATGATATAATATATACCTATACCTAATATTTGCATATATTATTTAATATATTTGCTGATACTTCTGATTCTTATTTAGTATTACAGGAATTATTCTAGTCTCCTCCTTTTCGTTCCTTATAATATAAATAATGAAATATATTATAAGTAATACTTACATTTGTTATTTCTTTCTCCAACAGTGACAAACATAGTTCTCTTTATCTACAATACCCTTATGTATTTACTCATCCTTATATGCACATAAAGTAGTTTCGGAATTGTTGCTGTATACCCTGCAGAAAGCCAATTTGCTAACTAGAGTATATAATATACCTTAATGAATTGTATTACATGTATATATTTAGGGAGATTATGAATTTTTAAACACATCTGCTACCAAGAATTTCTAATAAGATATTATGTACCAGAACTTCAGAAGAAAGAGTATAGAGCAAGCTGGTATAAAAGTAGGCAGCTTGATGAATTTCTAGATTCAAAACCAAGTGTAAGGTATTATTTTAGAAGATGCCTAGTACATGTTTGATCACTGTCCTAAGGATACACACAGGTCATCACTTGCCTGAGCTATCAGTTTGGAAGCTATCATTAATGTTCAATTTACCATGAGTGGAAAAAAAAAAAAAACACCAAAAAAACAAAAACAGTAAAAAAACAACCATAGCAGAGGAAATGGATACCATTCAGTTTATACTTATTTGTTAAAGATCATATTTCAATTCATTTGTTTTGAGAAAAGTAATAGTACTAAATTGCAATATTCCTGAATGATAGTAACAAAAAATAACTGGCAAATCACTATTGCTTCTGTGGCTCACTATCCTAAGAGTAATGATGGTGAAATATTTTGGTATTATAAATGGGAGAGTAAGACACGATACTACCAACACGAAGAGTTAATCATTCCTCAAGCAGTTCAGTGTCTTGCAAATACCTCCATTATAATTTTTAAAATCATTGCTACTCATGACATGGACATGCGACCAGAGAAAGAAATTAACATTTAATTCAATTGTATGATAGAATATTATAGATATATTACATGCTCAGAATAATGAAGCTCAGAATAATGAACAATGTCAACTTATCTTTCATCCTTCAAGTTTACCTTGTCTTCCACAAAACGTTCTAAAGTTTGTTTTTAACAATCTACTTTCCATTTCAATTCAAATTTTCACAAGACAGAATCAGACACTAAAACATCTTTGGAATTACATCTTCATTGGTGTGTTTTCTCATATGAGAAATAAATCCCATAATGTTGCTAATATGAAATATTGAAAAACCAAAACATATTTTCTGTTCTATGTGATGAAATTATGTTTCAAAATATAAGGATTGACACTCTATACATACCTATGAATTACAGTGTTAAAAGGCATCTGTCACACTTATCTTGATGAGCACTGAGAAACATATGGAGTTGTTGAATTGCTCTATTGTACACCAGTAACTAATACAACGCTCTGTGTTAACTGCCTTGGCATTTTTAAAAAAAGAGGCATCTTTCAATCTCTTTATATGTATATATTTTTAATATCAAAGAAAATTATGTCTAAATACATATTTGGGAATAGTGACAATAGAAGGCACATTTGCTTTACTGTTTCTTACAACCAGCTAAGAAATCAGAAATCTGGGTGGCTCAATTGGTTAAGTGTCTGCCTTCAGGTCAGGTCATGATCCGAGGGTCCTGGGATCGAGCCCTGCATCAGGCTCCCTGCTCAGCGGGGAGACTGCTTCTCCCTCTCCTACTCTTGTGCTCTCTTTCTGTCAAATAAATAAATAAATAAAATCTTAAAAAGAAAAGGAAAGTAGCTTTTAGGCAATTTTCTATTTCAGAATTTTATTTCAATAATAAAATAGTCCTAGGATTTCGTCTGTAGTGGTTTGTGAGGCCCATTGAATTTACAAATATTGTGAAGAAAATCCACATTTTATACACCTGCCCCCTGAACCTGAAGAAGCTCTGTCTAGAATGCTGCTTTGATGTTAGCAATTCACACTACATTTGTATGTACAAGAGCAGCTACACAAGTTAGGCAACAGGAGAGACAACTAATTTATCCCTGTCTACAGTTGGAATGCTAGGATAATGCTAATTTAGATAATTTGGGTCCAAAATAGAGCCCAAAAATAGATAAGCAATTCTCCCAATTGCTGACGTATATAGTGATAATATCACCAATCCACAAGCCAGTTAATGAGAATAATGAAAAGGGCTAGATATATATTTTTAAACAATTTAATAGCTATCGAATTACACAGTGTCTCATTAAAAATAAGCTATGTTTTAAAAATATTACCTTTTTATATTTACATGAGATTGATATATAATATATCAGATTGATATACAGAGAGGTATGTAGAAAATAACATGTTATCACTTCTCTTTATATCTCCCAGATTCAAAAACATTAATAATGAATTTCCATTTTTGTGACTGTAAAAAACTGGTTTAAAAAAGAATAATTTCTCTTGGGAAAAAATTATCTTTGAAAAATGTGTCTTCATTTAACTTTACGCTGAGAGCAGAGATAAACAATTTTTACAATATCTCACATAGTCTNGAGCAGAGATAAACAATTTTTACAATATCTCACTTATTCTCACAAGAACTCCTTGAAATAGATATTGTCATCCTCATGCTACAGATGAAGAAATAAGTATAAGTGAAATTAAGTAATTTCTGTAGGGTCCCACAGCTATCAGATCATGGAAATGGAATTACAACTAACTGGTCTGTCAGTTTTTATACATCATGCTGAGTGTATGAGACATACTACCCAGCACCTCTGTCCTCACACCCTCCTGCTCAAATATCCATTTTCATACACTTAAGGTTTAGTTTAAAATATAGTAAATGATTATATTGTATTTTTCAGAAAATAAATTAGTATATGAAAAACAGTGATTGAAAGCCAGGGAGAAGTTAAAATTCTTTGATTAAATAGTATCACTCAAACATAAGGTATCCTGGAAGTTCCTATTTCTTGCATATCTAGGACAAGCCTTGGACAATACCATCCTTTGGAAAACAACATCTATTTCTGGAGGCGAGTGGTACTGATGTGGAGGAGGGAACCCTGTGCCCTGGAATGAGGGTAGGGACATCTGATAACCTACTAAATATAAATTACAGATGATAAAACTATGTGAACATCTAAAATAGATGAATAGCCTAAAAATATTACATTGCACTAAATATAGTTCACAATACCACAAACCCCAAACTATGAGGAATTTGATATTAGATAAACCATGAATGAAATGCCATTTAAAATTTATTTAAATAAATGTATTAAAATAAATCTGTAGGCTTTTAATATTATATTTTGGTGAATATAGCTACTTGTATTATCCTTGAGAGTAACAAATTTAGATACTGTCATAATTCTGGAGACTTTAAAGATATAGCATCTAAAAATGGTATATAATCTTTTCTCTGAGTGAAGGATAAACATTATTTAGTCTTCAATTTAAAGTAATAGTGTAACTTAAAATAGTCTCATATTTCTATTCCTCTCGCATATTTTTGTGTCTATTGGTTTTTAATCCCCCACAAAAGTACTTCTTGGCACAGAATTACAAAATGAGTTGTGAAAATAATACTAATGAGGTTATATAAGCTTTTGTTTTAAGGGCAACAGAGTATTCATGTAGCAGATTGTTTCTGATCTATGATTGCTGGTGCATAAGCTTCTTCTTGAAATCTGTCTGCTGTCATGATCTGTAAAGAGAACTCTTAAATGGCTACTTAACAGAGGTTTTTTTCCTTGCTCTCTTCTTCTCTTTTTAATATATAGGTCTAATGAGGTGCAAAGGGTATTGCATATTGTCAAGCTTACGTAAAGCATACAATCTTCATCTCTCCTTCATGCCACAGTGAATTAAGTAGATAAACATGTCGTGAGAAATTAAGATGGATGATAAGCTTGCTGGCACCATCTTGAAGGCACAAGACATCATCACCCTCTCCACAGGTATTTGGCTAAAATACTCTATCCTCACATTGTCAAGTAAGCACCTTGAAGAAATATCACACACATTGTTGAAAGCAAAGAGAAAGTCAAAGATAATATGACTCATAGTTTACATATTGCATACATAATATGGTCTTGATATGAACTTGAAAAAACTGAATAAAATATGCATAATACTTAACAGTCATTTACAGGCATGAGTTCAACTAATATATAATGGATTAGATAAGAATTTTTTCTTTATTTTTTAGATAAGTTTACAGAAAAAAAGGAAAGATAAATTAATTACACAAAGCAATTGCTTTCAATTAAAGATCTCAGTCTAAGTGTATTTGGCTGCCTCTATCTGTTTATATGAGACAAAGAATAGTCATTCAAAATATAAATATAAAATAAAGATGAGAAAATATAGTTTATCATCTTTTACATGAAATCTAAACTATTTAGCAAGGAAAAGCTATCTAGTCTGACAACTTTTATTTTTTTTTTACAGCAAACCCAGTTATACTTATTATGGGAAACTGAATGTTAGAATGGTTCTCATGTAATTTCAAGGACTAGCTCCAGGTCAGACACTGTATTAGAAGGTACAAAAAAACCACAATTAAAATAAAGAAAGGTCTGTTAACCTCTGCTGGAGATATATTCCGTAATATATTTTCAATTGAAGAAACACATATTGCTATGGTGTTTAAAGAGAACATTTGTTTGTTTGTTTCTAGGTTTGCTACATCTTACAATTATTTTTCATAGATTTACAGACGTTTTATAATGTTCCTAAAAATTCTACATTTTAGAACCAATTAATTTTATAGGTCAGTGAGTGTAGTGTGAAGGGTAAGTAATGGAATTTGTAGTCAGAAGACATTGGTTCAAGTCATTTATAAATTTTTTAACTGTATGACGTATTTTGTGAGTATGAGTGATTTTGATTATAAAACTGAAAGAATAGTTAAAGATAATACTAGTAGTAGTAATAGTAAGTATTAGTAAGTAAGTAAGATTAATATTTTATATAACATTTGTTGTACTTAGGTTGTAAACTTAAGCATCCAGGTAAGTACAGATTTAGATCTATGCGACAGATACACAGATACAGCTTGTAAAAAGACCTTAGACACAACACACTTTTAAATATTAGTAGATATAGCTTATGTAGAAAAATAAGAAGTACATTTAATTGACACATTTTCTGCCAGGTACTGTTCAAATGCTTCAGTGGCAATAATTAATTTAATGATTCTTATTGTACTTTCCATTTTACAAATGATAGAAAGTTTGAATAACTTGTTCAAAGTCACAAATCTTAGAACTCATACTAAATCTGACTCTAGAGCTCATGCTTTTAATACCTATTATGACACCTTAAGATGAGATCATCAATGATGCAGGAATTATTCAGAAACATTTAAAACTGCCACAACACTGATACCATGGTTCAGTGGAACCAGTCAGGCAGCAGTCCCCCTCACGCTTAGGGGATGCATCCCAAGACTCAGTGGATGCCTAAAACTGCAGATACCAAAGAGTATCAAACTCTATATATACTACATTTTTTTATGTACATACATACCTAAGATTAAGTTTAATTTATAAACCAGGCACAGTAAAAGATTGACAACAATAATATTTTAATAGAACAATTATAATACTATTCTATAAAAGAAGTAAAAGTTAGTGAATGTGGTCTGTCTCTCCAAATATCTTATTGTGAGGTACTTACTCTTCTTCTTGTGATGACGTGATATGACAAGATGCGTACATGACGAGATAAAGTGAGGTGAGTAGTGTAGGTACTATCATGGAGCATTAGGCTTCTATTGACTTTCGGACAATTTGTCAGAAGGGTGATCATCTGCTTCCAGACTGCAGTTGACCATGGGTAACTGAAACTATGGTAGGCAAAACCATGGATAAAGAAGGACCACCGTATAAGGTTTGTTATCCCACCAAAAGTGAGTATGTAAAAGGAGAAAAATTAAATTATGAAAAATGAAATATGAAATATAATTTATTTCATAGATGCTGACTAGCTTGTTGTTTAAGAATGCAGTATTGCTAACCATGTCTAACAATTAGCCAAGTGTTTTATGTCACTTTTCAACATTTTTTTTAAATTAGAGAAGAACAAGAATTTTGTGATTATAACAAAAACTAGAAACATTTAAATAACTTTCGATTCTTCCCTTAATATAGTAATGCTGTATATAACATGATAAGATAGAAATACTTTTGGTAATCTACGATTATTTCTTGAGTATTAATTCCTAGAAGAATATTTAGCTTAAATATTCCTTGATATATATTCTCATATTTCCAAAAAGAAAACAGGGAGCTTGAGAATGTTTAGGTCAGAACCTATTAGTCAACACAGAGTACATACAATCGCTTGTATGAAACTTTGTTATTTTGATAATTGAATGATAAAATGAAGTCATTATTACTTTGTTAGATATTTCTTTTTTCTAATAAAGAATAATTGATATACAATATTGTGTTAGTTTCAGGTGTACAACATAATTATTCAATATTTTTATACATTATGAAATGATCACCATAGCAAGCCTAGTTACCATCTGTTACCATACAGAGTTACAATAATATTGACTATATTCCCCACGCTATACATTTCAACCCCATGTCTTATTTATTTTATAGCTGGAAGATTGTACCTCTTGATCTCCTTCACCTATTTCATCTATTCTGCCCCCCCTCTGGTTTGGCAAACATGCGTTTGTTCTTTGTATCTATGAGTCTGTGTCTGTTTTGTTTCGTTTGTTTGTTTTTTAGATTCCGCATATAAGTAAAATCAGTTAGTATTTGTTTTTCTCTGTCTGATTTATGCCACTTAACATGATATCCTCTAGGTCCATCTATGTTTTTGCAAATGGAAAGTTTCATTCTTTTTTAATGGCTGAGAAATATTTCATTGTATGTATATACTACATCCTTTTTTTTAAGATTTTATTTATTTGAGAGAGAGAGAGAGAGCACAAGAAGGAGGGAGGGGCAGAGAGACAAGCAGACTCCCTGCTGAGCAGGGACCCCCCCCCCGACCCCCCGACGCAGGGCTCCATCCAGATCCAAAGGCAGATGCTTAATGGACTGAGCCACTCAGGGGCCCCCATTGTATGATATATTACATCTTTATCCATTAATCTATTAATGGACATTTAAGTTGCTTTCATATTTTTGCTATTGTAAATCATGCTGTGACGAACATAGGGGTACATATACATTTTCAAATTCGTGTTTTTGTTCTCTTTGGGTAAATATCTGGAAATAGAATTCCTGGATAGTATGGTAATTCTATTTTAATTTTTTGAGGAATTCCCATACTGTTTTCCATAGTGGCTGCAGCAATTTATATGTCCACCAGTAGTGCTACACATCCTCACCAATACTTGTTATCTTTTGATTTTTGGATGATAACTATTCTAACAGTTGTGAGGTGATAGTTACTGTGGTTTTGATTTGCATTTCCTGATGGTTGGTGATTTTGAGCACCTTTTCATGTGCCTGCGGGCCACCTGTATGTCTTTGTTGGAAAAAAAAATATTCAGGAATATGGATGCATTCATATTAATTGATAGCTAACAAATGAGTGCTGTGTAATAATTTAAGGATACATTGACATGAGATTGTGTACAAAAAGCTTATACTAATGGAATGCATGTAGGAATGACCACAACCCTTAAATGTGCCATGTTTAACTTTTGCTCTGGCAAAACAAATAAAAACTGCAAGTTTAAGACAGCTTAAAACAATAAACAAAAAATAAAAACATAATTGGTCTTCTAGTAAATTTAGGAAGTGATAAAATATACAAACTGATGAATATTTATTTGTATATTATTTTTATTATTTGTATATTAATCATATATATGTAGATAGATAAATACTCAGAATTTTAAAGTATCTTCTCTAGAAGTCTTTAAAAGATTTCAGTAAATCTCTACCATATGTACAGATTATCATTAGTCTGAGATGGTTCTAGTACTCTATGCAGTTTCATGGCATTTATTTTTGGTTTATATATCTCTAAGGAGCTCAATGTAATTTTACTGCGCTCATTCTCATGCCATATTTTTATCATAAAGTCTGAAGACAATTCTGAGAAAATGTGATAGTTTCAAACCACGAATAGTGAATTTTTGCCCAAAGAATAAATAAAATAAGCTCAAAAATCAGAGTTACTTGGTAGTATCTGAATATCTTTTTTAGTACTACCTAAAAAATGGACACTATCACTGCACCCATGGTTCTAAGCATTAAATTTACATTTCATTATGAACCTCATGTTTATACTCTCCAAGAAAGTCATTATATTTCTGAAAACAATGTTATGATTTATCAGCTTATATTTATAAGATAAAAAAAGATGTTAAATTAGCAAGTCTAACATTATTTTAAATTTGTTGCTTTTATGCTGTTTCTACAATAAAACAAATATATGGCTGTTTATAAAGTAGGAAAAAGCATACTATGCTTGTAATTTTAACAAAGACAATCATTAAAAGACCACAAGCTAAAGAATATTTTAAATTAGTAACACTGAATCTAAATGGCAAAAATCTTAATCTCTCAAGTTGAAAAATTTAGGAAAAAAATTATGACGTTTTATTTATCACAGCTGAAAAAAAAACCCTACTGAATTCTCTAAATAAATCCCAAAGATTGCAGTGAAGCACATTTTAAAATTTTATATATGTAATTTGGTAAATTAAATTACAATAAAAAGGTCAAGCATGTGTCAACTTCTATTTTGAGATGTGTGTGTGTATATAATGGAAAAATTAAAATTATTATAGCTAATTCATATTAAACTTTTCATGTTCAAAATGATGTTCAAAAAACATTTTATGGATTATGACATTGAATTCTCACAATAAATTATGAAGTAGTAACATTTATCTTCCCTGCTTTACTAGGTCACTACTGAATGGTAGACTTGGGATTTCAACAAAGGCAATCTGACCCCAGGACCTGCACTCTTAACCATTAATACACACAGAGAGATTCACCTAATTTCAGTATAACAGCCTCAGGAGGGAGTACAGATGTAAAGCTATTAGGTCCTACTTCGACTTTATGTGAGAAAATGGGACTGAAGTTACCGGGGGCCAGCCCATACGGTGTGTGCTAAGTCTGGGGCATGGAGAGCATTATGAAATGAGATCTCTCATCTTGGGGCTGTGGGCCATTGCATACCAAACTATTAGCACTATCCCTACCATACTAAAATGCACAGTCTGTCCAAATCCTATTCATTCCATGATTTTTAAATTGGTCTTTCCATGAAATGTAGACCTCTCACTCCATTTCTTACTTTCTTGGTCTCATTTTCTTTGCAGAATCAGAAAAATCTGCCCCCCACCCCCGCCCAACAGGTTCTCACATGCCTTTTCACTTCTGCTTTAAAATAAATTCTTTATTTTTAATAATACAAAAAACACCTGTTAATATTCTGTCTTGCCCACCTACTAAGAAATATTGTATTGACATTAACATTAACTTATATTGACTCATGTGTTCCACATTCATCCCATTCACTGGTCTCTCTCTAGATTAGATGAAGTAACAAGCATCCCAGATCCTGTTATCAACTGTCTTATAAAAAGGCAGTAGTTTCTACTTTGAGCAATAAAATAGAATATGTTGATATTGATCTTAACAGCATCAGATTTCTTATTTTTTGCCAGATTTTTGGCAATGCGAATAATTGTGGCAGTGTTATGTGTTTTCATAATCATTAGTAAGGCTGGACATGTATTTAATTATTTATTGTCCACACATGTTACCTACTCTGCAAAATGTTTTTCATGCTGTTTACCCATTTTTGTTGTGTTAGATTCACTCTCTATGTAATTCTGCAGCACATTGTGAAACACATCCTGATTAGATTAAATAATTTAAGGAAACCCTGGTATAATGTCATAGGAAAAAGCTCACGTGAGATCACACTGTCTAGGTCTAGATTACAGCTCTGTCTAGATCTGCTTATTTGAGTTGGATAAGTTATTGCCTATCAGTATCTTCTTTTCTCTCCTATAAAGTTGGGATAATTATAGTCTATAACTTATAGGGTTGTTACAAATATTAAAGAAGATACTTCATGATATGCTTAGCATATAACTGGCACATTTTAAGCAATCAATACATGTTGGTTATTATTATTAGCATGTAGAGTGAGTTACCATGTAATCATTGTCAAAGATCTTACTGGACAGTTAGGTAGGTGTACAGTATTTATGTCAACTGAAGCACGTGAATCTTCATTTATTGTACTATTCTTCCTCAATTGCCACACAAAGATACGATAACTTATCAATACTAAAATGGCTAACCCAATAGATGTGTTGCACCATTGTGGTTAGATGTAACTGATAAAATGCCAAAACTTTGATTGTGAGGTGAAAGCTAAGTCCTGCTTAGACCACATACCAGGTTTAAATGTAGGGGGACTTGAGAATTAGCCCTATAAAATTTATAATTCAAAGTTTAGGAGGCATTTTCTCCATAGAATGTCATCATGATGTGATAAGGTGACAAAGCAGTAGAATTAGGGAAATGCTGTTAACTCTGTGGTGATTATTTCTCTGAGGGTGTGATTGGTTTTAGGTGACTTGCTTTGAACTTCTAAAAAGTCTTTATTTTCAGCTATGGTTATATTATCACTCAAAGAAGACTTCAATTTTAGAAATTAAGAATGGGAATGAGGTACATCTAAATAGAGCAAGGAAGACGATGGCTTCAAATACTCAGCTCTTGGAAACTAAAAGCCATTCCCCAAATATGTATCTATGATGATATGCATATCAAATGAACAGATAAAACAAGTATTGAATGTAAGTGTATATTAACTGGACTCACCTAATCTATACAGTCCAATAAAACACAAAGAATCCAGTACGTATAGGCAGCAACCTCTACGACATCAGCCACAGCAACATTTTTCATGACACATCTCCAAAGGCAAGAGAAACAAAAGATAAAATGAACTTGTGGCTTTATCAAGATAAAAAGCTTCTGCACAGCCAAGGAAACAGTCAAAAAAAGTAAGAGGCAGCCCACAGAATGGGACAATATATTTGCAAATGATACTATAGATAAAGGACTGGTATCCAAGATCTACAAAGAACTTCTCAAACTCAATACACGAGAAACAAATAAACAAATCATAAAATGGGCAGAAGATATGAACAGACACTTTTCCAATGAAGACATACAAATGGCTAACAGACACATGAAAAAATGTTCAACATCATTAGCCATCAGGGAAATTCAAATCAAAATCACACTGAGATACCACCTTATGCCAGTTAGAATGGCAAAGATTGACAAGGAAGGAAACAACAATTGTTGGAGAGGATGTGGAGAAAGGGGATCCCTCCTACATTGTTGGTGGGAATGCAAGTTGGTACAGTCACTCTGGAAAACAGTGTAGAGGTACCTTAAAAAGTTAAAAATTGAGCTACCCTATGATCCAGCTATTGCACTACTGGGTGTTTACCCCAAAGATACAGACGTAGTGAAGAGAAGGGCCATATGCACCCCAATGTTCATAGCAGCTCTGTCCACAATAGCTAAATCGTGGAAGGAGCCGAGATGGCCTTCAACAGATGACTAGATTAAGAAGTTGTGGTCCATATATACAATGGAATATTATTCAGCTATTCAAAAAGAACTATTTCTCAAGATTTGCTGCAACATGTATGGCGCTGGAGGAGATAATGCTAAGTGAAGTAAGTCAAGCAGAGAAAGACAATTATCATATGATTTCTCTCATCTATGGAACATAAGAACTAGGAAGATCGGTAGGAGAAGAAAGGGATAAAGAAAGGGGGGTAATCAGAAGGGGGAATGAAACATGAGAGACTATGGACTCTGAGAAACAAACTGAGGGCTTCAGAGGGGAGGGGGGTGGGGGAATGGTATAGACCAGTGATGGGTAGTAAGGAGGGCACGTATTGCATGGTGCACTGGGTGTTATACGCAACTAATGAATCATCAAACTTTACATCAAAAACCAAGGATGTACTGTATGGTGACTAACATAATATAATAAAAAAAATTAAAAAAAAAGAACCCAATATGTAGAGGCAGTCAAAATGAAGTCTCTGCATATTTTTTGGGTTAATTTTTTAGTACTAGCCCATTTTCCCATTTGATAAACAACTAACATTTGAAAATATAAAGACTATTATCAGGAGCATCTAGGACAAGGGGGATATACAATGATGGGAGACAAATCAGTTTCACAGGTATTTCTTCTCCACATTTTTTAAAAGGGATCTAGGCTAATGGAAGATCTTCCTTCCTTATACATGGTTTTCAAGGTCACCATTCCAGCTATAAGTGGCAGTGAGTACAGAAAAACACAAAAGAAGTTTTTATGTGTCAAATCTACAATTGATGCTTATTACACTCTTTCTCATTCCATTACCTCAGAGTTTGTCATGTGGCGAAACAGTAAAGGAGAGATAAGAAGTATCTTAGAAAAAGAGACCATGGATTATGTTGAGCAGCTGACAATTAGCTATTTATGTAGCATATTTTGAGAGATATTGAGTGTGATTTCTCTCCAAAATATCCTCTCCTATTATTATCAGAAACCACTATTTATCTTTAAAGTATTAAAGATTTAGGGAACTACAAGGACATCTTATTAAAATTTCTGAAAAGACTGTCACTACAAACTAATATTATTTATCACATGCTTTCATAATAGAAAGTTACAAAAGTTGAAGACAGTGACGGCCAAGAAAATATATCTACTTCAAAATTTGTATAGGGACCTGAATAGTAAACTAAGTGTGGTAATTGTAAAATATCCATTACTTGAATGAAATCTCCCAAGCAGCTTTAAATTCCAACATTCGGTAGCCTCGTTTGAGAAATTACATGTCTTTATAGAAGTGTAACATTTCATGTTGTTTAAAGAACTTAGAATTGTAAAATCTAAAAATGTATGCTGGCCTTTACCGTGCATGAACTAATTACAATTTTGCGAAACTATTATCTAGAGTTCACAGATGAANTGTGTTCCCTCTCTCGCTGGCTATTTCTATCTCTGTCGCATAAATAAATAAAATCTTTAAAAAAAAAAAAAAGAAGTGTAACATTTCATGTTGTTTAAAGAACTTAGAATTGTAAAATCTAAAAATGTATGCTGGGCTTTACCGTGCATGAACTAATTACAGTTTTGGGAAACTATTATCTAGAGTTCACAGATGAGTACGTTGACATGCAAAAAAATACAATTATTTTTTGAAATTCATAGATTATAGATAGAAAATCCCCAAATCCCAAAACAACCAAATACTTTTAGTTTAAATTAGTGTACTAAGGTCAGGCTATGTTTTCATAATAAACACAAGCATATCCATTCACTTCTACCGTGTGTATAAATAGGGAAATCAAAGCTCTACGGCTGTTTAATTAGTCAATAAATTTTGGTGATGAGAATGTGCTATATCAAAGTTATTATAAGAATTGCAACTAATACACTACATTTCAAAGGCTAGTGTAAATTAAATAATCACTTTTTAAAAGTAACTTTTCTCTGATATTGGCAAACACAGGTACCATTTTATCACCATTCCATTTACTGAGTCTTATAATATTTCTTTCATACTAGTTCACAGATGATAATATATTGCACTTTTCCTCTTGGGATTATAAAGATTAAATAGTTCCTTATTTACAATGAAGAATAAGCATAGAGCACTCACTTCAATTCTAATCAGTTATTAAATTTTTAGATTTGACCTCATGTTAGGCCTTAAGAAGAACATAGTGAGTAAAAGAAACATTTATTCTCAAGAATCATGTCAGAAGATGAGAAGAAAAACGTATACAGTAAATAGTTAGGATACGGCATAATGCTGTATTTATTATGGCCATGTGTTCTCAAACAAAAATTTGGACATGTGGTCAGACAACAGAGTATATTATTTATAATATTGCTGTTCTATCAGGATGCATAATTGTAGAAGCTATAATAAGAGGGAAATTATATTTGCTTGCTCTGTGAACAGACTGGATTGGGAAAAGAAATGTAATTTGAACAGGTTTTAAAGAATGGGAAGAAGTTTGTCAGAGAGACGAAGAACTTTATGGGAATGGGGTAAGGGAATTAAAAAAAAATACTTGATGTGAAGAATACAGCTTAAACAATGTCAGTATAGTAAATGTTAGCAAAGCGGTTAAGGTAAGGGACTCTGGAAGCAGCCTCCTAGGTGCAAACTCTCATTCAAAGACTTTCTTGCTGTGTGCTTTGTGTGAGTTATTTAACTCCTCCATAATATAGTTGACTAATGGACAGAAATTAGAAAAATAATAGTTACTACCTCAAGGAGTTGTTGAGATGATGAATACTGTTTAAAAAAAATTAAGTGCTTTGAATAGTGTTTACAACATAATAAATGCCAACATCAGATTATTATAAAAGCATAACAAACACATTTAGAAAATAGCAAGCATTTGCATCAGATGGATAGGGAGTAAAGAAGTAATGAGATATGGAAAAAGGTAGAATTTAACCCAGATCGTGAAGTATGTTTCATTCTTTACTGGGGACTTTGATATTATATTAAACTATATTAAACAAAATTTATATACATATTTTTAAAATGGGAAGTGATATGATGTTTAGTAAAATAATTCAGGTGGTGCTATGTTGTAGCATTTATCTGAGATAGAAAAAAAATGTTGCTAACAATGAAATCAGTTTGTCTTTGACTAGTTTAGGTAACTGTTCACAGGGAACTTGACAGGGCAAACCTGTATAGATTAATAGAAGATCTCTGAGAAAGTGTTTCAGAGTTTGGTTATTGTTTCAGTATGGGAAGGGGCAGTGGGGGCAGGGGAGCTGGTGGTGAATGAAAACTCAAGGATGAATCTCAAGTTACTGTTCTGAATTGGTAAGTGCTTTGTGATGCTGTTAAGGGATAGGGATAGGGATTGGAGCAAGAAGAGAGATTACTCCATCATTTATTTTTTATTTTTTTTAAAGATTTTATTTATTTATTTGAGAGTAAAAGAGCATGAGCGGGGGTAGAGGAAGAGGGACAAGCAGACTCTCTGCTGAGCCCACTCGGGGCTTGATCCCAGGATCCTGAGAGCCTAACCTGAGCCGAAGTCAGAAGCCCAAGACTGAGCCACCCAGCTGCTCCTACTCAATCGTTTTTAAGCATGTCCCATTTTAGTGTTGGCCAGACACAGGATGATTTCTCATAAGCCTTTGGAAATACAAATATAAAGTCCAGAATTTTTTTTTAAAAGTCACCATCAGTGTGAAGCTGGTAGTTAAATCAGTGAACAATGGGAGATGGCTATCAGAAAGTTTATATGGAATGAGAAGAAAAGACCGTTTTAATGAAAAGATTGTTAGAGTTGAAAGTGTTCTAGTTTCCATTTTGCTATTTGTGTTTTATAATTTTAAGCAAATTACTATTACCTGTCTGAGCTACAGTTTACTTATTTGAAATGGTTTTATGGGTTCTTCCTCACAGGGTTATTGTAGGAATCAAATGAGGTAAGAAAAACATGAAAAGCACAATGCAAAATTTAAACTTCCTAACAAACCTTACTTGTTAAAAGCAGTGAGTGATAAGTATAATTCATTAGATGACTAATGTTGGTAGGCATGGAACAAAGAATTGTTTCTTTTGGCACACCATCTTTTTACTTTACTCTTAATATATCCATGAGTAGCCATGGGTGCTATTTTTTCTCTAATAAGATAAAAAGTCAATTTTATGTATAAATTATCAGAATTTAACTACTAATAAATAGTATAGTATTTAAATACTTATGCCATGGCTTGAATTGTGCCTCTTCAAAAAAGTTATGTTGAAGTCCGTATCTTTGGAATATGATCTTATTTGTAAATAGGATGGTTGCAGTAGTCATTAATTAAGACGAGGTCATATTGGAGCAGAGACCTACTGTATGAAGTGAACATTGGAATCAAGTGGGTCTCTACTCCAATATGAATTGAGTCTTTTTAAGTTGGCTGTGTGAAGGCAGAGAAACAGAGGGGGAATGCCATACAAAGATGGAAGAATGGAATGCTTCCAGAAGCTAGAAAGAGCAAGGAATGATTCTTGCACACATTTCAGTGGGTGTGTGGCCCTGCTGACATCTTGATTTTGGACTTTAAGCTTCCAGAACTGGGAGGCAAATTTCTGTTGTTTTAATCTACACAGTTTGTGTGTGTGTGTGTGTGTGTGTGTGTGTGTTTAATGGTAGTTCTAGGACACCAATACAATTTATATGGCACTTTCCAGAATATAGAAAGCTTTCATATTTGATTACTGTAGGAATTAAAAGAGTGCTACTCACAAAGAAGAATTAAGTCATGCAAAATCACACAATAAATGGGAAACCAGAAGTTCAAGTCATGTTTTGTAAGTCTGATCCTAGTCCTCTTTGAACTAATAACATGAAATAATACCACAAATAGGCATTATCAGCTTGTCTGAGAACCTAGCCACAGTTCATATAGGCAATTTTCTTCTGAATTTCAGACTATGGTTTTACAATGAGGCTTTTCATAAAACGGGTGTGGTGATTCTGGATTACCCACATCCTGGTTCTTTATTCCAGGTCCACGGAACAGAAAAAATAAAAACAACACAAACAAAATCAGTTCATAAGTAAATAGGCTAATGCTTATCTTTCCTCTCTATTTATTAAACATAAAAAAAAGAAAAGGAACCATTTTGAAATAGTGCTTCATACCACCTGTTCTAGCTTCTGTTGGTGCATAAAATAGGAATGGGCACACAGGAAGTTCTCAGTGAATGAATGCCCTCTCCTGTCACCCCTGCACCTTACTGAAACCGGCTTAGAAAAAAAACTAACAAAAATGAACTCCCTCTAAATGCTTTTGAAATTGAGTAAATGCAATTCAGAAGAAAAAGTGCAAACACAAGAATAAATATGTGGCATGTCTATGTGGGTTTTTTTGGGAAAGGCACATTTTAAAAATGGAATATGATACCTCTTCTGCTATATATCAGTGGGTTCTAGTTATATGGATGAAAAGAAAATAAAATGAGTACTACAAGAGGAAATAGAAACACTTTTATGTGGGAGTTTATGTTCTGTGTTTTGTGTCTATAGCTGTTGTCATATCTCTTAATAAACCAAGTCAGTTTGTATCCACATTTTACATAAAATGTAATAGACATAAAAAGCAATAGACATATGTTAGAGAGGATGCCTACTTTTCAAAGCTGCTACTGTGAATACACAAAAGACAAATAATGCCAGAACCTTCTCTGGGATTATGGAGGTATTAAACCCAGCATAACCATTGTGGTTGGTGCTTACCAACTGGGAACACTTTTATTTACAAATTTCTAATATATATATGCAATATTTGGGATTGGAGCATCCATGACTACTCAACCGAATCCAGCACTTGATTTCAAGTTGATCTAATATCTCCAATTAAGCATATGCAGAAGGGGGTAAATCAAAATGACACTTGAAGAAAAGTTTCAGTTGCCCTTCTTCTCTTCCTCAGTAAGTTTACTCCATGACCTCAGTATTACAGAAAATAACTGAGCAGAACATTGATTGCAAGACATTGTCATGATGTTTCCTACGAGCAGTGGCTAGGCAGGAAATTTTCATTTCATACACCATTTGAGCCTAGCTGCAGTGATTTCACAAAAGTCAGCAGGCTTTGAAAAGTTAATGATAAAGAAAAGCATTTGTTTTTGTTATTTTGAGAAAGTACTTGAGTGTTTAAAGCTAGAACCTATGGAGGTTGGTTAGCCATGGGAAGTGCAAAATTTATTTTCTTTTATTTGGTAGTGCTTTTTCTACATCACATTTAGAAGAAAAAGTATTACTAAAATAATAATATCACAATAGAAATTGCATTGAGAGTGATATCAACCAATGAAAATATGAAATATGACAAAATATGAAAATATTTAATATACAATAATACATAAGATACTTACATTTAACATATATTAAATACGACCTACTTACAGTTATTTAATATTATAGCCATTTATTCTCTTCATGGAAGTACCTGAAATTTGCTGTCAAGCTTATTTATCCATCTACTCATTCATCCTAAAGATGTTTACTAATACCTTTTTTCAACAATAGGAGCTATTTGAATAACAAAAAAAACCCCCCACAAATATAACTGTGAAGTAAATTTACTTTAGATAATGGGTAATGTCCTTGATGACTGTTTCTATATCACCTTGAAGAAAAGTTTTTGTTGTTTTTAATAAGGCCATGCCCGGAACGGCCAGCAATCCCTGTACCAACGGATGAAAGATGACTCCAAATTTTGCTGTGACAGAGAGGAGAAGGCAAGGGGGTCGACGGTCAGAGACGAAGGCCCTTTGCTCTTCTTCGCTCCCACTTTTATTGGTCCTTCAGGATAATCATGAATCCTTATCACTGTTTCTCGAGCACATGATGTATGACAAGGGGTCTTACTGAAACTGGGAGGATATGTTTACAGGAATTTACGATATTCTAATTTGCGTGTTCCACGAGTTCTGCTGCACGTACCCCAAGGGACAATGCAGACATCTCTTAGATCACAGGGCGGCTGTTTGGGCTAAGAAAGCTTCGGGAAGGCAACTCCCCAAGCCATTCCAATTGCAGAGTGGTCACGCAGGCCTCGGCATTCCGAAGCCCCACGCCCTTCTCCAAAACCTTCCCCGTGGCTTCCGGTGTTACATTTTAGCAAGTCAGGTATTATGGCTGATTTCATGCTCTACATTAACCCCAGTAAGACCATAGAGATATGAAAGCAAAAACCCAGCATACTTACACTAACTTCATGACACTAAAACTGACGATTGTGTATTGCCAATTTTATCTCCTAAACGGATCTCCTTAAACTGTAGCTGTGCCACTGCCTTGGTCAGACAACAGTCACTTTCTTCTTGACTCTTGCTACAGCCTCCTGACTAATGTTTCTGTTTCCATTTCCTCTTTTCTTCTGTCCTTCCCCCACTCTAATGTTTTTAGAGCCATTATCCTTTAAAGAAAAGTGAAGTACTCTTTTCTAACTGAGGATTTGTATTAATATGGAGTTCCCTGCAGAGTGACTATGTACCTCTTTACTTGTTCTAAGTTTTCATAGTCAAGCCTTCACCTTTGTTTTTCCATCGTTCCCACTCTTTATACCCTACATTACACTCACCAAATCCTTTAGGTTCTTCAAGCAAATTCATAAAACCCACTGGTACCCACTCTATTTCTTTATCCCATTCCTATACACATGCTTTCTTTCCTCTTTCCTCTTTAGAATTATACCCTTTTCTCTGCAAAGCTTCTAATCATTATTTAAGACCCTCAAATGCAAAGTCCTCTGAAATATTCTCAAATTCCCCAATACAAAGGCATTCCCATTTTTGCTACTAATAAAGGTTTGCATCTATTTCTAATGTTTCCTTGATCAAACCAGGCTATATTCTTACTTTGTGTCAGTTTTTCCCATTAGTAGTCCTGTCCTGTTTCACTTTGTATCTACATAATAGCAACCGTGAAGGAACCCATAAATGCAATGTCTTCTTTATCTTTCTAAACAACTTCCTTCCACATTTAATGAAATCCCCAAATCCATTTTTATTTTATCATTCCTGTCTTTTTTCTATCAGCAAAACAGTTACGTGAGTAATTGCATATTGTTGCACATATATTTTTCATGATTAATCTTTTTTCTCAATGTCAATTCAATTGTATGTAACCACACGCATTTGATATAAGACAGCACTGATGTTTGCATATATGTAACTGTATTCATAATACATGCATGTTACTAAATTGATTTTCCCATTAAGTAGATTGAATAATTTGACAATGGCAGTCCCTTTTCTCCCCTTTCATCTGAAAGATCATTACAATGTTGATACTTACAGATTGTCTCCTCTAATAGGGGGAAAAGCATAAACAGAAACATAAATAGGGAATTTTGATACTTCAAGAATACTAAAGAAGATCATTGTATACAATAATGCTTTTAAAATAGGACAGGCAGCAAAGAATAGTCTGACTTTTTATCTTCTTAGCAAGATTTGCTTCCGAATTTTTTTATTGTAAAATTATAAACTGAGTTTTTTTCTATTACATACATGTTTAAAGTATACAAAAGAGAAACGGCCTTCCAATCAGAAGTTAACATCCTTTAGATATCGTTCAAAACGTATATTAGAGTTATTTGCAATTCCTATTTAAAAATCATTCAGCAATTCCTAATTCTTTATAATGTCAGATTTTTCTGTGAATGCAAAGATGAACAAAACAAACTCTCATTGATAGCATACTATGTGTTAGGCCTGATGAGAAGTGTGGAACATAGAACCTAATGAATATTGATGTATAGCCCTTTTCCTCATGGAGGGCGGAGTTGAACGAAGGCAACAGGTATGGGTAAAAACAAACAAACACACAATCACATAAATGTTAATTTCAAAAGCGTTATGAAAAAAATTGGTGTGTGTTTGGGAAGATGGTGTTAACATGATAAATCTAATTGGACTTGGTAAGTAAGAGAATGCCAGACCAAAAGATGAGTAGCAAGTTAGTAGCTCAAAGAAAACCTGAGGCCGATGTAATGCATTAGTTCTAGGAATTTTCAGATTTTAGGAAGATCAAGCCCAAAATGCATCTCAGTGAATTTGACCATTTAAAATCTGTTTTATTATATATTTTCTAGGTTATCTCCTTCTGGAACTCCTATAATTCAAATACTGAACCTGTTTAAATGATTCTCTATGTCTCTTCTACCCCCCCATAAATATCTCCTCTTTCCTCTCCTCTCCCCTTTTCTTTCCCTCTCTCTCATTATTTCTTTTTCTTTTTTTCTTTTCTTTTCTTTCTTCTTCTTTTTTTTTTTTTTTTTACTTTATCTCCCCAATTTTCATATGGGTTATTTTATTTAACAACTGTATTTATAACTTGTCAAAACACTTTTAAAAACCCAATACTTTAAGTCATATTCTTTTTATTTTTATGGATATAGTTTCTTCAAATTTCTTTGAATATAATAGGTTGGACTCCTAAAAAACTTGAACTAGTAATTCCATAGTGGAGGAGTTACTCGTAATACAGCATGTGTATATATCGTAGCAGAAATTGTTTCAGAGACTGCCATCACGACAAACTTTTGTGTTGGCACTGGCAACTTTTCTAAAAGGGCCAGATAGTAAATATTTTAAATTTTGCAGACCATAAATTGTCTCTTGCAACTGCTCTTCTTTTGTACTAAGAAAGCAGCCACCCATTTTCTAAGTTATTGAATGGCGATGGCTCTGTTTCAATAAAACTTTTTTTTGCAAAGTCAAGTGGTTGGCTTACTGGCCATTATTTGCTGAGCTGTAGAACTAGGAAATAAAAATATTTATTTGGGGGGATTTGTTACAATTGTATCTCTGTGTGCACTTTAAAAGAGAAGGATATTTCATGTAGTATGTACAAACACAGTTTGGCAGAAGATAACTAAAATTTAAGTTTATATATATAGCCAAGTTAATCTTCTCTGAAATAGGCAATTTTAACAACTAGTTTCTGATTTTTTTATCACTTTTCAGACTGCTTTAGTTGTAATAGAAATAACTTTTTTTCCTTGTTCATTTAGTTGCAAATGTATTCTAAGTTTTTTAAAGCTATTTTTCAAAAGGCTAATTATGTGTTGAAGCACGTCTAAAATTGTGATAAGTGCTTAGGTGGGAAGTGTTCCTATCTGAGGAAAAGAGAAGTACTAATGGAGCTAAAGTTGAGAATTTTGAAGTGGGAAAGACAGAAGCCATGTTGGGAGAAATATTGCCTTCAAGTAATTAACATATGCCAAGAGCTACAAAAATTAAACTGTTAACTTATATATATGTAAAAGCTGTTATTACCACCTCTCCTTCCCCAACTCCTACACACTAAGTTGGTTGATGGGAGATGTGGGGTTGGGCTCTTGAAATCAAAGAGTTCTCCTGGACAAAGTCTTCATCAGCATTAATCTATTAATGCACATGGTTCGTGGGAAATCTAATAATCATACTGAGAAAGAGCATGGGGGGGGTGCTTAAGAAGGAATAAAAGAAATGCATAAAAATATTTCTTGTGGAAAATTCAGTTACTAATCCTTTTTCTAATCACACAGATATCTGTGGAATGATGTTGACGCATATGATGAGGATAATTGATGATGAGCTAAATACTTCCTGGGCCCAAAGAGTTACTGAGATACGGATGTGTTCATCTCAAAAGGATTGACCATTATTACGGTCATTAGAGAATAATGGTCAATAAAGAAATTATTTGTTTTTCAATGTTACAGAATAACCTAATTTCAAAAAATTTTGTTAAATCTGAAACTTTGTGTATCTGTAAGAAGCAAGTGTTCATTATCATAATGCTCAAATATGTCCAAGTGATGCAGCTCTATCAAATTAACTACAATAGTATAGGTTTTTCTGAAGTTGATTTTTGTTTTTGTTTTTAATTGGTGGTGATTATTTAATAGAGTCTGTCATGAAGCACATAATTACTGATAACAATCATAATGATTGATCATAGTGTGACAAATTTATTCATTGATCCAGGTCAAAATTTAACGTGGTAGAAAATAGAATTCATTTGACAATAATATCCATATGGAGAAAACACTAAGGCTGTAAATGTTTAGTTGCTAAAAGTCCTGGAAAAAAAATTAATTTGTTCTAAGGTACTGTCCACATCCTTTTTAGCTGCACATCATTCTTAATCCAAACTGAACTTTTAATTGCCCCATGTCCTTAAAATTCTACTTTTCTACTTTTAAGGGCATGAATAATCTTGAAAAATAAATGACTTGCTTCTCCTTTGTTTCTTACTTAACAATTTACATGAGAGAAAGATAGCGATATGGATGCAACTGGAGTCAACTGGGGGTCAGATATTTGTATTGAAAGTTCAATGATTAGATAATAGAGTTGGATCTCTTAATATGTGGATGAAAATTTGTTTAACTGAGAGAAAAGTATTGTGTTTTTACTATTTTCTTGTTTAATTACATTTTACAATGTATTTTGTTTGTTCCTTACAAATAATTTTTTCCTGGAAAATAAATAATTGTCTTTTCATTTATAAAGTTTCTTTCGTATTTCATATTTTCTGCAAAATGAGTACTGCAATATGCTACAAGTTTAAAGAAATAATTTGCTTTTACAGTTTCTGGCCTCAGATTTCTCATGCAAAATCACAGTGGCTTCACTTCTCACTCATAAAAATACTAAAATTGCCAGTGTACAAACAATTATATGCATTGTGCTTAATATTTGGGCTAACTTATGTTTGGTTTATTGCATCCATATGCGAGTGTCATATAAAGGGCCATTTTGCACTAGTATCTCAAGAAGTTGGTCCCACTTCTAAATTTTGGCAGGCTTTTAATGAGTATTAATAAATAACAAACAAGGGCACTTTCAGAAGTGCGTGAATTCATGAAATGATAGCTGGCTATTTAAAGAATAAAATTATGTTAATGTTTACAGCACAGTTAAAATGGAGAAGGATTTAAATATATAATCAGAAGATCAAAATTTTTATACTGACAGACACAGTACAATATTGTTGATGAAGATGAAAATAAAAAGACTATTTCAAGTGTTCAATATGCAGGGCATGCGTGATGACTCATTAGGCAGAAAAAATTATTACTGCCCATTAAAGAATTAGCTTTTACACAAATGGAAAAGTTCATTAGTGCACCTCAGAGTGGCTGGTTTCTAAAATTATAAAATTAATGAATGTATGAAATATTTAATTTCATACATAAATATCTATGAAGAGAAATTAATTGTTTCATACAATAAAATTTATTTATTTTACATGCAGGATCAATTATTAAATTTGAAATTGTAATATACCTTTTGATAGTATTTGTTCATGCCAATTTTGCAAGAAAGATTATAATATTCCTATGGATTTTCAGAAGTTATTTAAGTGGAAAAATCTCATAATACATATGAACATACTGCTATTAAACTAATAATTTTTGTACATGTTAATTGTATGCTTAAAAATATTTTTGAGGTCCACATGGTCAAAGGACTTAGTATCCCAAATTTATATTGTGGATCTATGTGAGGAGAAAGATAATGAGATATGCTGATTAGATTTAACTGCATTGTATTAGACGATTGTTGAAATTATAGAATATCTTATTAAATAAATTCAGTAAACCACATGTATTTTATCCATTGTATACCACAGCATGCAATAGAAGACATTTATCAAAATGCTATCTTCTAAATTAATGAATACATCTGAGCTCAGCATGTAATATTTTCTTATATTTAAAGCAAATTCCAAGGTCAAGATTTTGTGTCAGGGCATAGCATCTATTCTACTGCAATTTCCATAACTGCAAAGATGACCTTGACATGTCTGAAACATCATCAGTTATTGAAGTACAAATCTATGTTTTTACAAATTAAAGCCACTTCAGTTTGTTTTGTAAAACAGGAATAAAAATGCTTATCTCATAGAGGGGATATGAAGCATCTTAAGGAAATGGCTTGAGGAGTCACTTAAGTATATATAGAGAGATAAATATATACTATGTACATAACTATAGATCTATCTATTTCTAGATATATAGCATATATCTATATATAAACTATAGTGTATATATGTAGAGACAGATATAGATATAGAGTATATATAAAGAGTTATCTTCTTAGTAGATATATAGCAGATACATATATGCAGTATTGACACTACTATATATTCTACTATATATAAAGTATATATATACACTATATATAGATATTTCATATGTGTGTATAATAATAGTGATTATTATGATTATTTTCTTACCATATTAATGTCAAAATTTCTACCTGGTTCAGTGGTTCCTATGTCCCAATGAAATCATCTTGGGTTAATTAGATCTTTCTTAAGTGTCATTCTCATTAGATCTGCCTGTACACCCTAGCTAATTAAGCTTCAAACCCTTCTGCAAAATGATGACTGAATGAATTGTACTTAGTCTGATCCTATCCTATTGTGTTACCTTATGATTGTAACCAATTTCTACATACTCATTAATTTTGAGTAGTTACAGCATACAACGATGGAATCTATGGAAGTACTATAGATTATGACCATTTTTTTATCCACTGCATAAAATAAAACAAACAAAAGAAAAACTCAAAGAACTTTCCTTATAAGCTTAAGAAAGTAATAAATCATGAAAGAATTCTCTTAATTGGAGCATGGCAATATAGAAAAGACCGAAACTCAATATTCTGGCCAGAAAATTTGCATTAGCATTCTTTTTTGTTTCTCTATGAATAAAGCAAAACTTAATGGGTCAGTGTTCTCACTAATATGTGGTAACAGGAAGAGGGGGATGAGATGATCATTAGAAAGTGGGAGACATTCTCTATACAAAATATTAGATATAGAAGGTACATAATGGGATGTGTTAAACCTACTTATACTCAGTGAAAATAAGGGAGACTAACTTCCTTTCAATAAAAATGCTGGAAAACTGACTCTTTTTGGAAATTCTCTGTATGTTGTTGTCTTTCTTAAAGTATAATTCTAAAAGATAGAGATCAGAGGAGACAAAGGGATGAGATTTTATTAGCTTTCCAGGGCAGCATTACTGAATTACTGTTGCCATTACACACAAAGGAGAATAAAAGGAAGAGTTACTCTTTAGTTGACTTATTTTTCCAAACATAACACAGTGAAAAAATAAGAACACTACCCTGAAATTGTTTTTCTTCCTAAAGAAAAACTTACTAAGCACAATATTCGAATTATTTTATTGTGACACACTCTTCATCCAAACAAAACAATATTTAAGATTATCTTTTCAGTTGCAGTCTTTATAGAGAGATATTTATTTTTTGTTAATACATATATACATATATGTAGGTATATAATATATATGTAATATCTTAGCCTCAGAATGCTCTTGTTTGATGTGAATATAAAAATAGAATTAACCTTCTGGGGTGCCTGTGTGGCATAGTCAGCTAAGCATTTGACTCTTGGTTTCGGCTCAGGTCACGATCTCAGTTGTGAGACTGAGCCCTGTGTGGGGATCCAGGCTGAAAGCAGTGTCTGCTTGAGTTTCTCTCTCCCTCTCCCCCTACCCTTCCCAGCTCCGTGTCTCTCTTTCTCTTTCTAAAATAAATAAATAAATCTTTTTAAAAAAATAGAATTAACCTTCCTTAGAAAGGTGATTGTCTAAGACTGTGATAAATGTTCAAAACTAATGATAGCATAAAATTGGAGGATATTGACTATTCATCTATTTTGTAAACACTATTTTTTCATCATTTGCCAGAAGTTACTTAAACAAAAAAGTAAAAAGAAAAATCTAAACACAGCAATCCATTTTTGAACAGGTATTTCAGACACAAATATTATCAAAGGTTATTCTTCTCTATGGCAAATATGCTATTTAAAAAAAATGGCTGGTGATTAAACTTTAGATGATGTATTCACAGACCACATATGCTTTCTGAGAGTGGGTGGATTTGCACTGATTTCTGAGAAGGAATTGACATTCTTTTCTCTGAGTTTTAAGTAAGGAATCTGAATAATGCTAGACATTTTCAAAAGAATGTAAATGAAACAAAACTGACTGTGGGGTAAGATGCTCAAAGCCAAAATAGAAAATGAATTGACTCAGTGATGAAAATCTATATTTATTTTCATCTAACATAAGTTTTATTATAGGTAAAATTCAAGAAAGCAAATAAAAGAGAAACATCTATATGTAAAATATATACAGAAAATTATGCCCAAATAATTAAGGTTATTGAGACCAACTTGAAGTTACCATGTTTAAGAGTACAAGGAAAATGGTATACCATTTCACTGTGATTTCTTGCCTCTAACTCATTTTAACCTTTTATTTCCTCCTTATTTTTTGTTTATATGATTATTATAGGACTGAGTTTCTATGCCATTCTGTGTTAAAATTTACCAAAAAAAAAGAAAGAAAGAAAAGAAAAGAAAGGAAGTGAAGGAGGGAAGGAGGAGGAGGAAGAGAACAGAGAGAGAGAAGGGAAAAATGGACAAGTAATCTTTCTTCATCTCAATATTTTATGCCAATCTTGGGGCTCCTGGGTAGTGCAGTAGGTTAAGCATCTGACTCATGGTTTCAGCTCAGGTCTTGATCTCAAGGTCCCGGGATCAAGCCCCACGTTGGGCTCCACGATCAGCAGGGAGTCTGCTTGAGATTCTGTCTCCCTCTCCCTCTGCCCCTCCCCCTGCTCTCTCTCTCTCTCAAATAAATAAATAAATCTTTAAAAAATATATTTTAGGCCAGTTTTATTTTACTGAATAATAATTCTTTCTTTTTCTTCCTTGTTTACTAGCTACATGAGGAAATATAACCTACTGGGTAAATGCTTCAAAGTAAACGCCCTAAGATGAACCAGTTAAATGTAAGGGCACCAGGGGAGTGTATGGGAAGCTGCATCAGTCTCCTCTTAATACCCCTCAAAAGAGCATTGACATATTCAACTTGAGGTGCAGAAACAAATTTTAAATAACTCCAAAGAATTATTAGGTTTACATTATAAATTTCTGGGGTTTTTTTGTAAGATTATTTATTAAGAGAAAGAGAGAAAGAGAGAGAGAAAGCACGTGTGGGCACATGTGCAGGAGGGAGGGGCAGAGAGAGAAGAAGACACAGTCCTAAGCAGACTCTGGGCTGAGCAGGGAGGCCCATGAGGGGCTCAATCGATCTCTCCACCCTGAAATCACAACCCTGAGATCACGACTACAGCTGAAACCAAGAGTCTGACACTCAAACCAACTGCACCACACAGACAGCCCTATGAATTTGTTTTAATACAATGGTCACCAGCTGTGCTTCCCCCCACACACACTGTTCACATATCACACTCACTACATTATCTAATAAAGTAGGGGTAAGGTTTTCTTCCACTGCTAACATTTCACAAAACTTTCTAATGATAGGGCAGAATAGCATTTTCCACTTATTTTAAACTTTTTAATGATCATTCCCCCAGCACCCCCTCCACCAGTGCTTAGCAAAGCAGCTGTTTTTCTCTGAGACTGAGGCTTATGCCAAGTTTAAAATGTTAATGTTGTTGAGCCATGTGCTCAAGCATTAAGTATCTCCAATTTCCAAACTGAAAGATCTTGGCAGCTCTCACTCACTTAAATAAACTCAGAAAGAGACTTATAATACTAGACGGGAAGAAAGGAATCCAGCCACTTCTCTTCCTCAACTTTGTGACCTCCCTAAATGGCCAACAATACTAAGGATCCTTTCAATAATCTAAAATTAGTAGAGTATTGATTGCAGTAGTTGGCTTAGAAGGTTGGGTTTTAAATTAACAAAATTCGAGCTGAAAAAGAATAGCATAATAAGAGTGTGTGATACCGAGGTGAAATAAGTGAGATTATATAAACAAATAATGGTTTTAAATAAGTTCAGTGTTCTTAATTTTGAAAAATTTGTATAAGCCACAAGATAGTCTTTCAAATATCTAAAGATTAAAGATTATTATAATTTTCACACTTCCCATTTTCAGGGAGAAAAAAATTCCCTACCAGCCTCCATGAAATTTATCTTGCATTGTTGCGTCTTCAAGTTTTTTTTTTTAAATCATATTTTAAAAATTTATGTTTTGGCATGCATTCCTACGAATTGTAATACATATAGAAATTCATGTAACCAACTAGAACAATAAGAATACAAAACAGTTTCATCATCCCAAAAAACCTTCCTTGTGTTACCCCTTTAAAATCACATGTCCTTCATCCATAGACCGTGGCAAAGGCTGACAGGTGTGTAATTTACAGAATGTTATATAAATATGCAAATGTCATAAATATATAACCTTTTAAGACAGACTTCTTTCACTCAGTATAATGTCTTAAAGATCAACTCAAGTTGTTGTACATATCAATAATTTATTCTTTTTTACTGAATAGTATTCCATTTGATGGAGGTGGCAGGGATTGTTTATGTATCACCCGTTGAAGGATATGTGGGTTCTTTCCAGTTTTTGGTGATTGTAAATAGAATCACTGTGAAGATTTAAGGACAGATTTCTGCATGAACACACATTTTAAACATTCTAGGACAAATACCAGGAATAGAATTACATCACACGGTTAAGAGAAAACAAATGAAACCAAAACAAAACTTAGTGGATAATCCCAAGAGCAGAATGGAAATGATGGAGGAAAAAATCAGAAAAGCAACTGAGAAAAATTGGGAATAAAATTACTTATATCAAGGGGTTCTGATGAAGAATTAAAAGAAAACATTTCAGATACTGTAACACCAGACACATGGCAATATATTTAAAAAGGTGAGATCGTACTGACACACGGCAGATGCAAGATATCAATGTTAACAAAAGCTATTACATCAAAAACTAATGATATACTATATAGTGGCTAAATGAACATAATAAAAAATTCAATTATTTCTCTAATTCTCACTGGCTTAAAAATATCAAAATGTTTTTAAAGGAATTTAAGAAATATTGCTATGATACATTAAATGCTCACTTATGTATATTATAAATTCATTTTTATTTAATTTCAGACAAATGGGGATTCTGGTGATCATTTTTCTTAGAATCTTTAAGGCAGTTTAGATACAAAGTTTAAGAGACTATAGTCCATAAATTTGATATTTACTAATGTGAATTTTGGCAAAGAAACAATGTAACATTAGATCTGTATCCTGGAAGACAGTATAGTCATTGTTTATTATTTAATAATAAACTTTATTATTAAACTCAAGTTTTTGCCTACTATGGTTTAGTGTTCTAACATCCTTATATATATTTCACTCTTTCCCTCCGTTATAGTGAAGGCAGGAAGTATTGCCCTAGTACATTTTCTAATGATGTAGTAGCATATGTAACGTGTCTGAAAAACCTATGTGAATGCGTGCTCATTTCATAAATGGAGAGACTTTTATGATAATCCTGCATGTTAAGTAAATTTCACCAGCATTTTGAGCAGTGGTGAGAAATTTGGCCACAGCCAAGGGAAACAATAGCACTGAATCTGTAGGGTTGGAAACAGGAGCCAGACCTGGCTTCCTGCGCATCAGCATCGTTTGAGAAGGCTTTCTCCCCACTAACATTTGCATGATAAATTTATGGACTCTGGCTCTACCAGCTTGATTGAACACATTGCATTTTGCTAAGAACAGCATGTCAACTAGCACAGTCAGCATCCATATACATCTGGGAAAACTGCAACTGTTAGAATTGTGCCATGGGAGTGAAGACAAGAAAAGCTTTGTCAGCTGTCAGTTAGACGTTTTCCTTCACTATCTATTTTATAGGTGATGAATGAAAAGTGTTGCTAATATTCAATGTGGTATTACGTATATTTCTCTTTAGACTCCGATTGCTCTACAAGTAAAGAGAGAGGTCAAGTAAAGGCAAAGGAATAGGAAAAATAGTTGCTTTTAGTTCTTTTACTTGAACAGACAAGAAACAAAAAAAAAATTATAAGCATAAAAAAAAGTTTGTGTGAAAAAGCAGCTGGAGTTTGCTTGGCAGAAAGCAAGGCTTATGGCAATGATTCACTTCAAAAAAGAGCATTAGTCCCTCTGTCACCCACAAAAAAACAGGCAGGGTGTTCCTTAACAATGAGATTTTTTCCATTTTCTGAAACAATTGCATGATCTCAACCCAGTTCTGAGGGTTTCAGGAGTTTGTCCACAGGGAATTCTGTTTGAGAGTTAATTTTACTCTATTATCTGTGTAATTTAGACAAGAATTTTTGTTTGAAAGATTAAAAATATTAATCTGACCCATCAATTTAATTTTCCATGATATAAACTGCATTGAAACTAGATTTTTAAAACCTGAGATAGTCACAATAACTGGAAAAAAGGATATACACTTTGTTGGAATTAAAAAAAAAAAGCTAAATGAAATGAAAATTGAGAAGGTATTCTCTTTTTCTCTTCCCGAAGGGGGTTATTTATCTTGTTTGTGATAGACAAGGAAATGATCTTACCCACTCGGGTGAGTGATTTNTGATCTTACCCGCACTAGGGTGAGTGATTTGGAACAGCTATTTAGCAGTTTGGTATGGCCACCGTGACACCACTGCTTTTGTTTCTGTGCATTTTGATGCAGCCAGCAAAGGAAATCACTACACTTTAAGTCCTTAGTACCGATGACTGTTCATACTGCGTTAGAATGAAATGGAGCATGAGGATGGGACAGGGCTCAGGAAGGTGTAGAGACCAAGACATGTGGTAGGGCTAAGAGAAGACACAGTGCTTGGTGCTGGTATGAAGTTTCAAGTTTCAGGTGAGGTTCCATATTGTAGTTGGGTCAGAAATGCCTGATTCATCCACTGTTATTAAACAAAATATCTTTAATCCATGACATTTCTCTTTTACTACAGTCATAGCAAATTTCTTCGCTCTGTAGAACTCTTGATACTGTGGAATGACTGCCTTTAACAAGTGTATATGTTTCCCCAGTGTGCTCATGAATGCTTTTGGAAAGGAATTCAGTCACTAGTCAGTAGACCAGCTTGTCTATGTTGGTATTCTCCTACATTAAGGTGTCATTGAAACCCATTGAAATACCTCCCACTGAAGATCCATAAAAGAAAACAGTTGTAGGGGCGCCTGGGTGGCACAGCGGTTAAGCGTCTGCCTTCGGCTCAGGGCGTGATCCCGGCGTTATGGGATNGTGAGCCTGCTTCTTCCTCTCCCACTCCCCCTGCTTGTGTTCCCTCTCTCGCTGGCTGTCTCTCTCTCTGTCAAATAAATAAATAAAATCTTAAAAAAAAAAAAAAAGAAAACAGTTGTAAACTTAGAGGGTAGGCACTATGNCCTGCTTCTTCCTCTCCCACTCCCCCTGCTTTTGTTCCCTCTCTCGCTGGCTGTCTCTCTCTCTGTCAAATAAATAAATAAAATCTTTAAAAAAAAAGAAAAAGAAAACAGTTGTAAACTTAGAGGGAAGGCACTATACCAAGGTTGTCAAAGTCAACTTTAGAGCACAGTTCTGTTGAGATCATGGTCCGAAAAAGGAAAAGAAAATTGCTAGAAAGCCAAGTCAATGAATATATTAATAAAGTAAAATAAAAAATCAGTATTTGGAGGAAAACTCAAACTTGACATAGTACTGAAGACAAAGCAGAAAGAAAAGAAAGCATGTTTTGGACCAGGTGTCCAGATGTCAAACTGCATGAGAATGGGACAGAGATCCTTTAGATTGGATCCAAAGATGAGTTTTGTGACACTTTCTTCCAGAGCATGTGTCCTTTACCGGCCTCTTCTGCCATTCCTAAGGTTTTGCTTTACTACGAATTGAAGCAAAAAATTGCTGGTTTAGAGATTTGTGTGCCATTCATAGCTCCTTAGGGACAGTGTATCTGTATAATGTTAGAGTTCCTTCCACTGTTTTCATGAAGTAAAAGCCCAGAAACCAAAATACATTTGCAAACTCTTAGAATAAATTGATCATGAAATATTCTGGGTGAATTGTTTACTTGAGGAAAAGAAATCACTGTAAATACTAAGGTTTCTAAATATTTTTTTAAACAATTCTACCTCTTCCCCCCCAACACGCTCTCTCCCTCTTCCGCTTCTTTTTTTATCCCCCTTTTTGTTGAACTCACGATTCAAATGTAGCCTTCCTTTAAGATATATGATCTCTGAGACTCTCCATATTTGGAGTGATTTGTAACAAATTCTATTCCTGCAGTAAAAGAAGTCCCTCTGCTTTTAAAGCCTTGCAAGAGTAGTTTGCAAAAGAAAAAGAAGCCTTCTCTTGTTTAGGTAGAATAGGTCAACTAAGCTCACATAAACCCCGGCCCTATGGGCCAGGGTAGCAAATTACACAGGAGAATGAAGAGAAAGATCTCAGTTGTAAAAACCAAGAACATTTGCCTAGAAAAACCTGCTGAGATATAAGCTAATCTTTAAAATGGGAGGTATCAAATATTGTTCTTATCAGTAGGAGTACCATTATTATTATCCCTACTTGATAGACCTTGACTACTGAGTCACAGGAGGCATAGATTAGCATAAATTTACCGAGACAGTACCTGGCATAGCTAGGATTTAGACTCAGGTACCAAGTTTTTTAGAATTTAGTAGTTAGGATTTTTTTTTCCCAACATGTGCCCTTCTTGCATTTAAAATGAAGTATTATGCTTTAAATATCTTTAATTCCACTCCAAATTTCTTTGGTTTAGTAGGAAACATGTAAGTATGAGGAACTGTTGACATAAGTGTTTTTAGAGTTGAAACTTCGCATTAATCATTATTCTTACTTAAAAGGAAACACAAAGAAAAAAAGAAACATGAAGAAAAAGTAAATTTTTAAATCAATATTCATTAAGGTTATTGCCTTTTATACTTATTCTGTATATTGTCATTTAAAAAGTCGAATTTATATCTTAATCTACTTATTAAAGAGGCAAATATCTTTCCTACTTTATTAAAATAAAGTTTTAGTATCTCCAAAGGTCATTCTCGGTCGCCTTGAGGCTGTTATGCTTGTAATAGGAAATAACTTGTTAGTTATTTTTACTTAAAGATTCTTCACTTAAACATGTAAGTCATAGGGCACCTGGGTGGCTCAGCCCATTAAGCGTCCGCCTTTGGCTCAGGTCATGATCCCCAGCTTTTGGGATCAAGCCCTGCTTCAGGCTCCCTGCTCAGCAGGGAGCCTGCTTCTCCCTCTCCTTCTCTCTCTGGCTCCCTCTCACTCTCTCTCTCAAATAAATAAATAAAATCTCTAAAAGAAATAAAAATGTAAGTCATAGGAATTTTTAAATATAATTAGTTGATTGTCACTTTATAGATCAAGCTCTAATCAACTCAAAAGACTTAAAGATTCCCTTAAAATTAGATGCATATCTAAAATTACCATTCTTCCTTATTAAAAATAAAGAAAATGAAAAGTTGACTACAGAATCACAATCAGAAACTTGATTTTCCTTGCTACTTTCACATAGCAGTGATAATTATGAGACTTAACATCAGCGTTATAAAGCTAGAATGTCCTGATGGGTCAATGAACTTCATGCTACTGATGTATTAGCTCAGGGATTAATAATCAGTCAGAATTTGTGTCTTTGAGAAAGACCTCCTCACTGAGTGATACAAATTCCAGTGATTTCTAAAGCCATTACAATTTAATAACTATCATTATCTGTTCCTCACAGGACATCATCTAAGTAAAAGATATTGTTCCTGCATGCAGGACTGGCTCTTCCTAAATAATGTGGCTGTTCAAGTACCCATATTTCCATTTATTAATGTGGTTTAATGTTAGTATATATTCCTATATTAACCTCTTAAGATAGTTACATAATCTGCTTAGGTAAACTTAAAGTTTTAAAAACCAATGATAGAAAGTTAATACACATACCACTTAAGGTGCTTTGCTGTTACAGCTGAGTTGGCTATATTACCTCTAATCCCCAAACAACCATGTAAGGTGAGAAACCAGAGAAGCAGAGAAATAAAGTAGCCAGGGACACCTATGTTTTAATATAACTTTCTGTGATTTTAAAGTCTGTACATGACATCCTATTGCTACTCATCAAAAGGAGATATAATTTTCTTATCTCTGGTCCCAACTGAAGTTATTAGAAAATAGATTAATTCCATATAGCTGCTTTCTAGATTTCAAGGAAATGTGAGAATACTAAAGTGGAAAGAATGCGTGCACACTCGCTTCTCAGATTTACTTTGGTTCTAGGAAATGCCAGTATTCTCAAACAAATTTATACTCTCTTTTGAGAGTATTTATACTCTCTTTTTGAAATAACAAACTATAAAAAGGGCTACTAAATGTTATATCAAATAAAGTTGCGCTAGTTCTAAATATGTCTCTATGTAAAGAGGAATGGATTGCCCTAACTATGTACTAAAAGCTAGGAGGATTAGTGGCATATAAGTTGTTCTGGTGTTTCAATGTTGGTATGGTGGGATATTCAGCTGCATTCTAATAAAGCCATACGTTAATAAGATACCTAACTTTCAGTCCTACCTTTATCATAAGTATGTGATTAGATAAGTCACTTAATTTCCTTGGACTTCGAATTTATCATCTGTAAAAAGAAATAATCAGATGATTTGAAGTCCACCATTATCTTGAAAATCTTGATTTTATTAGAATAATTACTGGGTATCTGGATTCACTTAGAAAATGTGTGTACATTGAGACCAAAGCTGGTGAATCCTCGTTAGAAACCATTTTCACCATTTGCTATATATTTATTATTGGGATTACATATTTAGTTATAGAAGTCTCTTAACAGATGAGATTCCCAAGTCAATCTGGTGGATGAGGATTACTGACTATCCAGGAGATTACCAGGAACAAGTTCTCTGAATCCTGGAACCTACTATGAGCACAAGTTTCCAAGGATTATATGCACAGAGAACATATTGGGTTCCTTTTATGACTAGCTAGAATTTGGCCAAAATAGCACAAGAATAGGGATGGCAAACTTAGATGTAGTCCGGGGTCAGACAGATGATGAAAGGACCACATGCATAACATTCAGAAGCAGAAGGCCCACGGCACTCCAGGAAATACATGATCCATTGAAGATATTAATGGAAAAGTTTAATGTTAAGGTTACAACGTAGGCAGACCCTGAACTCACTTCCTCCCATGGACACACCGGGTCTACAGCTACGTATGGAACAATTTACTCTTAAAGTCCTAAAGCCTGCTGAATGGCTACTACACATCTGTCAAAAGACGAGAAGACCACATCAAAGCAGATAGGAGAAGCTGGCACACAATCTTGCCATAAACCCCATCCCTGCTAAGGCACCCACAGAAGACTCCCAGCAGGGCTGTGTCTGGAGATTTACAAGACAGCAGCAATCTGAAAAACACCTCTTAAAGGATTCATGCTCTCCAACTCATGTACCCCAGGGCCCAACTCAGAGGCAGTGAATTGCACCCAAACTTAAAATGAAGTAGGCTCACCTGCTTATAATAAAACCTCAGCCTGAAGGGCAGGCATCTAATTCTACATACACACCTAAGAGGCTGTTGAAACATTCTCTGTGCACAGACAGCTGTGGGTGCTGTCTTCACATTTCCCCTTTGCTGTGCTCTAGAGTGTCAGTACCTCCTGGATGGAAGCCTTTACACACTTCCGGTGCCCTGATTCTTGCAGCTGCCACCCAGGGGATGCCTCTTGATCACCTGGCTCTGGAGACCAGGGAGCCTGTGTTCCTGTTCACATGGGACTATAATAATCAGTGTCACCCGGAAAGGAGCTCATTACCCTGTCTGGCACTCTGATTTTGTGACTGCTGCCAGGGGACACCTCTACATTGTTTGGCTGTGCTGGCCAATGGGGGTTACGCTTGTGGGTCCCAAAGGACACTAACCAATGGAAAAGAGTTCTTAAACAGCTACCATCCCCAGGGCACAAGAGGCTGTAAGTTCAGGGGCTCAGTCCTTCTGTGAAAGAGGCCTATTAGCTAATCATCAAGACCGTGGCCTGTGGGGAGGTTTCTAATTAAAACTACATCTAGCGCTTGACTGTAATCCTTTCTAGAGACCTCAGAGGGTGGGTACTATCTTCCTCCTCACCCTCTGCCATGCTTCAGTGCCCCAGCGCCTCCAGGAGAATAACTTTGCATGTATCTGCTGCCTGGTTTTTGTAGTCGATGCCAAAGTCACTCCAAGAGTATTGTGGACTATTGATGGTCATAATTTTTGATGCTTCTCACATCAATAAATTTGGTCTGTCTCCTCTTAAATATTGAAAGTCTCCGTGAATGTTGTGACCAATGGTACAGTGTTGATGTTATGCTGTGTCAGTTTTGGTTCTATGTCCTAAACACGCATCTTTCATTTTCCATCTCTTGGAACACTAGCTTTTAGGGCTCAGCCACCGTGCCATAAGGAGCACAAGATGTTTTGTAGAGGCTCCTATTTGGAGAGGAACTGAGACTCCTGAATGACAGTCATGGCTCCGATACCAGGGGACAGCTTCCATAACCCTATGTGTGAGCCATTTTGGAAGCTGAACTTCCAGCCCCAGTTGAACCAGCCACCTGCTTGACATATAGATAAGCCTTCACACTGCCCAAAATGCAGTTTTATGAACAAGATAAATTATTTTTCTTTGAAGCCACATTTTAACAGGGCAGTCTATGATGGAGCAATAAATAATAGGAACAAAAATCTACTGAGGTAGAGAGAGCTCCTGTGTTTATTTTATTCTGTCTTACTTCACCAGTATTCTAGAAGAAAGGGAGTGGGAGTACACAAAGAAAAAGAGAGAGATTCTAAAAAAAAGATTATGCCTCAGGTTTGGGTTTTTTTTTTTTTTTTCATGTTTATGTCTACACAAAAACACTCCATTGCTTGGTATCCCACCCCACTTTGTGTCCCAGAGAATTTCCTTGGATCCTGGAGAATGCCCTTCATGAAGATTAGCCTTTCTTCTAGGCTTAGATGGGAAAAGGGTAGCACTGAGCTCCCTGGGTGCTAGAGTAATGTGCTGAGCTTTAATGTCTCCCTGTCTTATTCCTCCTTCACCTGCTTTCTGTTAGCTATATGTGATCTTTCTCCCGATATAAATGATTCCATAAATGGGTCCTAGACTATTAGTTTCTTTACGCTCTAAGAAGCTATGTAGCATATAGGACAACCTTGAATTTTGGAATCTTTCTAATCTGGGTTTGCCACTGTCTTTCTTTTGGGGGGGGCGGTTCATATTGTCTTGTGACATTTATTATCTCTATGACATTTGCCATTTAATTAACTGTTCCACAAATCAGTGTTTTTTAATCTGTTAAAAATGTCATCCACAATTTGCTTTGAGGATTAGATAAATGAAAATCAGTTATCAATTACAAAAATTTCTTTTCAAAATTAGGGTGAAAATTATGTAAGAATTGATGTAAAGTTCCTAATGAGTATCAAAGATAAATGGTAGCTTCTATTACGTTTATTGTTGTGTTAGTAATAATACTTTCTACATGTAAATAATGGTTGAAATGGGACATTATGTTGGTATTTCCTGTTTTAGAATGGCTGGAAATATAAATTATTGAATCTGACAACAAACAATAGAATTTATATACAGGCAGAATGAAAGATTCATTTGGATTCTGCTATTCAGAAGGCTGAGTAACTGATATGAAATATTCATAAACCTTAATTTTAAAATGATGTTTTACAAGGAAACTTTGAGGATTACTTAAGAGGACATGCCAGTGGCAGACAAAGTGATCATATGCTATTTTGAATATCCAATACATTGGCAAGAGATCTGGCTCCAAATCTGCATTCTAGAGTCTGCTTCCTAACACCACTCCAGATATAAGTGTGTTTTATGGGCTTTCCAGAACAAACTGTGAAGTGAGGGACTGCAGGCAGAAGGTTTGTTCTGGAGTGCTTTTGAGATACGCATCAGTAAAAAACTGAGAAATTCATGATTCAGGAGAGGGAGAAGCTGACTAACAATAGGGTATCAATAGAAGTTTCGGGTAGTTCGATAAGGAGCTGTGGGGTTGGGATGGGCCTTCAACATTGTCCAAATTGAGGTAAGGGTGTTAGACTCTTAGATCTCTTCCCCCCATTGGAGAGCAACGGACTTCAGGCTGCATTCTAGCAAGGACATCATCTTCAGCTGCGCAGTTCCTGTGGTTGAGGGCAGTTCCCACTACAGTGGAAGAGCTGTGAATGGTCTCCATCTGGCTGTTCTCATAAGCTGGGGAAATGGGGATCTTGATGTCCCCGAAGTGGGAATCGGGACAGTTTCACAGTATCCATTACACGACCCTGGGATCCAAAACACTTTTGAGGTATTTACTGGGGCTAGTAACTTTTTTTCCCCAAAACATGTTTACAGAAAGCATGAGATAAATACCTTTGATATGTTAGTAGAAAAACACTTAAAATCAAAATTAGAAAAAGTAATGTGTTTTTTATACAATACACTGTATATGAAGTGGTCGGCAATGTAATGCAGATCTCTGAAAGATCTTTTATTCCTAAACGAGGGCCCCAATGATGTACTACAGTGTAATTAACACTGAAATTCTGGGAACTACTTTATCATTTCCAGGCATTATAGTTCCAAAGCTGGGAAGTGAACACTGTACATGAGATGATTGATTTCCCATGGATTACAACAGGCTGAAGTTCCCTTCATTATGCAAATTAATAAAATTCAAACTCTACAAAATATATATTAGTCATTGATGATTAATTCTTCCATATCTGGGTTCTGAGAGTCTGGGCTACTTAAGCCACACAGATTTTTTTTAACCTTTTCAATTTAGAGAGATTCTGTACATCCATATTCTTCTGTATTGGTAAAAATTGTATGGAAACCCTAAAATTTTCATGGCATATATACTTTCCTATAGTATATACTTATACGCTGAAAATAGTTCAGTACATGGTATAATTTCTTATATTCAAAAGAAATAGAAGATGATTTTATTGTATGATTTTGTGGACAGCACAAAAACATTTAAGAGTAGTTATATAAAACTAAAACTATAGTTATTTCTCTGTATTTTGAAAACTAAAAGAAAAAAAAGTAATTGAAGATTCTACTTTGTAAAAAGTGCCTCTGAAATATTTACAATTAATACCTTTTGTGGCAGAGGAAAAGAAACATACTTCAGCAATATCAGCATATAGCTGCTCAAAGCGGCCTACGGCTAGGCAGTCCTTTGAAATGTCCTGCTTTCACACTCTACCTGGGGACTTTGCATTTTCCTCTAAACTAAGTTTAATATAAAGCAAATCCCACCACAGCTGTCTTCAAACTCTCCAGTAAAATGACCCTGCACAAAGATGATGTTTGGCGTTAACCCCTGTCAAAATGACAGTTCCCTAAATTGACAAGTCAATTCCCAGGCAAAACAATAGAAAATATAGTTGGAGGTTAGGAGAAAAATAAAAATTTAAGTGTTAAATGGTACCTATCCACTGAGTAACATCTTAATTGTTTTGTAGAACAAATCCATTTGCCAGAATAGTTATAACTTATGACCTTGAGCATAGCAGAATGTCCTCCTTCCCCGGATTTGCTTCAGTGAACTAGAACTAGACTTATTCCTGTGTGTTGTTAACATCCATAATACAAACACAATCATCCTCTCTTTGTGCTTCTGGTGCTGTGGACTGAAACTTTCTTGAAGAGATATATCTATACACTGATATCAATATCTAAATGTTAGCAAACTTATGAGACAGTGATATCGATAATTATATTTCAAGTAGAACTAAGGTTTTGGTGTTTTTCTGAGGTGAGAAAACTGAACTGTGCTAGATAGAGCTCAGACACTTATATACACATACCTATATAAGATTGCCTGAATTAGATTATAAATGAGAACGGTAATAAGCGGGTTTAGCAAGCAGTATCCTGGGTTTTTATTTAATCCACTCTGTACAATCCTACCTGCCACATAGAGAATGGTCTTAAAAATCTAGCTTAGGAAGCAGAAATAAAAGATCAAAGCAATTCTTTGGATCATCCAATCTAAAATAAAACATCACCCACTGTTTCAATCCTTTGGCATTTCAAGTATAAGGTAATCAGTGTTCTGCACAATTATTGATATTATTAATTTCCTCTTTAATATTCTTTTCTGGGAATATCAATACATATATTAGAGTTTTACTAAACTTTATGTAAATTCTGGATATCACTTAGATGACTTAAAATAAATAACTGAATAGAAAAACTAATGTAATAACACAAGACTAAATTTTGGTTTTAGCATCTCAGAAATAACTTATATATTAGAAAAAAACATTCAAAATACTTATTTTCTTTTTAAGTTNCGGACACTTGGGCTGTTTCCATAATTTGGCTATTGTAAAAAAAAATGCTGCAATAAACTTTTAATTAGTGTTTTTGTATTTTTTGGGTAAATACCCTGTATTGTGACTTCTAGATCATAAGGTAGTTCTAGTTTTAATTTTTTGATGAACCTCCTACCGTTTTCCACAGAGGCTGCACCTTTTTGCATTCCCACAAACAGTGCACAAGTGTTCCCTTTCTTTATATCTTCAACAACACCTGTTGTTTCCTGTGTTGTTGGCTTTAGCCATTCTGACAGGTATGAAGTGATATCTCATTAGAGTTTTGATTTGCATTTATCTGATGGTAAGTGATGATGAATACCTTTTCATGTATCTGTTGGCCATCTGTATGTCTTCTTTGGAGAAATGTCTGTTCATGTCTTCTGTCCATTTTTAATTGAATTATTTTTTTCTTGGGTATCGAGTTTTATATGTTCTCTGTATATTTTGAATACTACCATTTTTTAAAATACGAATCCTTTATTGGATATGTCATTTGCAAATATCTTCTCCCACTCCATAGGTTACCTTTCAGTTTTGTTGGTTGTTTCCTTCACTGTGCAGAAGCTTTTTATTTTGATGCAGTCCCAATAGTTTATTTTTTGCTTTTGTTTCCCTTACCTTGGGAGACATAGCTAGGAAAAATTTTCTACGGCCCATGTCAAAGAGGTTACTGCCTATATTCTCTTCTAGGTTATCGTTTCAGGTCTCACATTTAGGTCTCTCATCCATTTTGAATTTATTTTTGTGTGTGGTATAATAAAGTGGTTCAGTCACTTTCTTTTGCAGGATCCTGTCCAGTAGAGGAAATACCTTACAGTAGGTAAAGATATGTATTTCTCTTCCCTTTCCTCCAAACGTATGCTGACACTCAAGATAAAAGCATATCCAGTGTAATATTCATTTATGGATCACTTCTACATAAAGAGAGTCAAGCTAAATATGCAGTGTTTATTTAAAAGGAAAGCATTCTATCATACTTTGCTAATGCTATGTGGGTACTGAAAGCTAGCATTTCCTAGCCTTTTCCTGTTATGTCATAGTAGATTGTAATTTCCAAGAGGACAAGGACTTTGTCTTTTTGCTTAGCGCTTGATGCTTAGTGCAGTGACTCATCAATAATTCCACGTTGTCAGGAGGGAGAATCATAAGAAACATGATCTTACTGTTCCTTTTTACTTAGTGAAGTGTCCGGCATATAGTAAATAAATGGTATTAGTTAGCTCTTATTATTCCTACACATTTTCCATTTGCCTCAATTGCTTCATCTACAAAAAGAGTGTAATAATATTTACCTGAGAACATTGTGAGAGATAAAAGAGTCAATATGAGTAAAGTTCTCCAGACATCAAAACTACATAAGTAGTTATGTTCTACATAAGGAGAATTATTTTAATATTGTATCTTTTCTCTATGTCATTATGATTAACAATAATTTATTCAAAAAATTTTCCCCAATTTTTTTTCTCAAATTTTATTTTATTTTTTTCAAAATCTAATGCGCAATATGCTAGTTCACAATATACTAGCCCTCTCTTTACTTACTGGCGTGGTTGTTAATAGCACCATTATTTTCCTTTAGACACTCCAAATCTTCCCTTATACTCCAAGTGAGTTTGGAGTCTTAGTCCATCCACGACTGTAAAGATACACAATCCAGGTCTAGATGGAGCAAATGACTTCTGTGAATTTTGCCAATCTTGGGGGAAATGATTTGTTCTATTTGGACTCTGCTTTTAAATTGGTGAGGTAATCTTTCTGTCTCTTATTATAACAAGCTGCTGAGCCTGATAAAGAAGCAGGCAACATAAATGCAAAGCTGAGAGATACAGAGGTAAAGACCAAATAACACCATCTGAGTATCTAAAGCCAAGTGAACTCCAGTGAATTTCATTGTTTCATTTTACTCCAACGTCAGCAAACTTTCTCTGTAGAGGGCTTGATGGAGAATATTTTCGCTTTCTGCGCCATATGGCTTCAGGTGCAGCTCTTCAACTCTGATGATGGACATGGCTGTGTGACAATTAAATCTGATGTGTAGAAACAGGTGGCAGGGTACATGTGGCCCACAGACCATAGTTTATCTCTTCCTGCCTCATCCTGACCAAGTCAAGAGTTTTAGCTGATCACCTAAGTAGTTTTAACAAATACCCTTATGCCAGGCAATGGATTAGCAAAGTTTTATGTCAGAAAACTGAAAATCATTATTTATACCTTTTCCTTGATTCCTCTCAATAATAAATCAATAGGGGCCAGAGAATGCGTTTCTCTCAAATGTTTTCCTTATCTACTCATTTTCCAAACTCACCTCTAACTTGCCTTTTTAAATCACCATTATCTCCTGCTTGTAGTTCTACAAAAACTTTTTACATATTTCTGTGTCCAGGATTGACTCTTCCAATTATTTTCCACACTAAACATCCTGTGATATTTCTATAAAGCATATGTTGGCATATCAAGTTCATATCCAGGTGACTTTCTATGAACCTTCGACTGGGTTTATATCTCCTGTCATAAAACACACATTATTTGATATATACTAAATCTTTTTTTTTTCTTGTTTCTAGGATGTAAATTTCATGAGAGCTAAAGTAATTTTCTAATTCATGGCTTTGCTCAGTTATCTACATATACACCTGTTATAAAATGGATATTCAATATATGTTTCTGAAGAGAAAAATAAATGATTCATCAGAGAGACTAAAGATTAAAATTGATGCATATTTTTCTTAAATAAAGACAATCTTCAACAATATACAGCTTCCGTTTATAAAACAATTAAGGTCTGTAAATACATATTTACTATTGAATGGTAAGCTCTTAGTTTTCTATCGGGCCAACATTACCAAAATTTTATTGGAATGAAAACAAGAAGAGTAACTTTTAAAAAATATTTATTTCATGTACCTGATTTTCCAATTGTCTCTCTATTCCCCTTGCCTTCCAAAATTGACTTATTCAATGTCCAGTTCGAGTCTAGATTCTTATTATTGTTCTCTCTCTTTTTTAAAAGATTTTATTTATTTATTTGAGAGAGAGAGAGTGAGAGAAAGCATGAGAGGGGAGAGGGTCAGAGACAGAAGCAGACTCCCTGCTGAGCTGGGAGCCTGATGCAGGACTCAATCCTGGGACTCTGGGATCATGACCTAAGCTGAAGGCAGTGGCTTAACAAACTGAGCCACCCAGGCACCCCAAGATTCTTATTATCTTTCTAATCTAGTCCTTAGAAGTATATTCTTTTATGGTATTTATTTTCTGTGTCATACATTTGTATACTTTGTATTATACATAAATTTAAACTGTCACAATTTCTTCCTATGTACATCTATTTCTTTGATGTCCATGACAAATGAATATTGCCAGAAACTAAAGAACATATTTTATGCTTTTTTTAAAATGACTAATTTCAGTACAGAGCAATGTGCATAGAAGATATTCACCAAATTCCTACTAAATGAGTATATTGCAAGGGAAACAAAACATGGATGATCATAAAATTACATCTGGAAAGAGCACCATGCCCAGAAAATCATCTAATGACTGCACACAGAATTTTTGCTAGCATTATGATGAGGAAAACAAGTGTATTACAAAAACATAAAACACAGCAGATGGTTGGTTTATACTTCACATCACTTACTTGGTATCTTGGTGTGGAGAAATTATCTGATGATAAACTAATAGTACTTTTCACGTCTTTGATCTTTAAACTGGTTTAATGACATGAATTACAGAAAAAGTACTGAGGTTCCTCTACACCATAAGAATATTTTGTTAAAAATACTTAGCTACATTAAAAGCTCAAGATATAAGAAGAATATGGAAAGCCCATTAGGAAAAAAAACAGTATAGAAATAAAATTGGCCAAATGTTCAAAACCAACAATAAAATATCATTTTCAAATCCTTTTTAAAATCAATACAGTTTAAAAGCGTGAAAACTGACTCCAGAAGAAATCAATCGTAAAACACTAATACAAACGAGCTAATTCAATGAGAAGTTTAACAAAGAATTACCCCTAATGAAGTCTGTATGCCCAAAATTTATACTTCAGAAAGTAAGAGAAAGAACACATGATTTCCTTAATATATAAATTGATCCAAAACAAAAAGAAACATAGGAAAAGAAACTAGAAATTAGTTTTTATAAAGCTAACATCAACTTCAAAAAATGCATGTGCCTGGACCACCTTGGTGGTTCAGTTGGTTAAGTCACTGACTGTCCTGACTTCTGCTCAGGTGATAATCTCAGGCTTGTGAGATCGAGCCCTGCCTTGGGCTGTGTGCTGGGCATGGAGCCTGCTTAAGATTTTCCCTCTGCCCCTCTCCCCATCAAAAAAAATGCATGTTCCTGAGCATGTTCATGCACACATATGCCAAATTAATATTACTTAAAAATATGAATGCAGGAAATCTAGTAAAAAAAAAAAACCAGAAAATAAAATTGACAAGTGAACTCAGGAAAGTAAGATTTTTATATCATGTCACATGGTTCAATAAAGAAAAACAATAGTAATAATGATTTTAAAAAGTTTAATCACATTATTAAGGAAAAGAAAATTGTTTAAAGTCTGGACATACTTATGCATTCACATGTAACTGGTATGAATATAATCAGATAATATGAATGCATTGATTCGAAAGATCAAATTTCACAAAATCTAAACTATAATATTTAGTCTCATTCCTCCCCTCCATTACTTCATTTTTCTGTTCCAGGATTAATAATTTGGTTTGAATTAACATTACTATCGTATATTTAGATAAATACTGTATGTTTAGTAAACATAAACAAAGATCCTAAGCTTGGTAAAATATTATACTCTTTTCAAAAGTTTCTTTGCAATTCCCATTCCCACTCCATCTAGTCTTATAAAGTTTAGAAACAGGTTATCGTGTTCCAAAAAGTATCTTAGAGGAAACTGATTGATTGATATTGCTTTGAAATAATAGCATAGAATGGGAAGAGTTGAGGTATTTAAATATTGAGTTTGCCATGCATTAAACATAATTATTTTAATTTTTGCTTCTTTTATGTAATCTAGTAAACATTAATAGATTCTTGTATATTTCTTGTTAAATTTATTCCTAGTTATGTATGTAGACACATATTTCCTACTATAAAATGAATTTCTTATATACCTTTAATCTCATTATGATAACGTATAAGAAAAATGTCTTATTGTTGCTGATCTTGTAATTAGCCATTTTTATACTTTATTTGTTCTTAATAGTTTAAATAATTATTATGACCGCTGAAAGTGAAAACCTTGATCCTCTCTGATATCTGCACTTTGGTGTCCTTTTTACTTTTATTTCCCTTATTTAATTGGCAATTATTTCAAATATAACATTCAATAATAGTTACAGTAACTGGCATCCTAATCTATATAAATATTTTTTTTTAAAGATTTTTTTATTTATTGGACAGAGATAGAGACAGCCAGCGAGAGAGGGAACACAAGCAGGGGTAGTGGGAGAGGAAGAAGCAGGCTCATAGCAGAGGAGCCTGATGTGGGGCTCGATCCCGGAACGCCAGGATCACGCCCTGAGCTGAAGGCAGACGCTTAACCGCTGTGCCACCCAGGCGCCCCTATATAAATATTTTTTAATTTAAAGGTACCCCTGTAATATTTTGCTATAAACATAACATACAGTGTGTTTCTGATAGATGTGATCTACCAAAACAAGGACTTTATTTCTATTCCATAGTTGTTAAAATTAGTATTAACTTTCATTTGGAATAAATATTTAATTTTAACATTGTTTTATACAATGGAGGTAATAATATAGTTCTGTTTCCATAATTTAATAAATTGAAATGCACTTATCGGTTTCTTAATGTTGAACCATTATTTTGTCCCTAAAATAAATAATTCTGTCTAACAGCTTTATTTTCTTTTAAATTTTCATCTTGGCATAATTTCAGATGTACGGAAAAGTTGTCATAATAGTATTAATAATTACTGTAAACTGAAACTTCCCTATAATTGCCTTATTGGTACCTCCCTAGAATAAGATGCAGACATGGTATCCCTTTATCCTCAGGTATATTTCAGTGTGTCCTTCCCAAAAGTGTGGGTTTCAGTCTCATACTTCTACAAAACCCATCAATTGAAGGGGGAAAAAAAGAAAAACGACAGAGGAAATTTTAATAATATATTTTGAACTGAATCATAGTGATACTAAATATATATCAAAACTTGTGTATAGTTTTTAGAGATTTGTAACAGAAAAATTTGCAATTTTGCATACTTATATTAAAGAAGAGAGGTACAAAATCAGTGATCTAAGCACCCACAACAAGACACTACATAGACAGGAATACATTAGAGCTAAAGCGAAAGGAAGAATGGCCAAGTAGAAAATAAAGAGTACAAAAAAATTTAAATTAAATTTTTGAAAAGATGACTAAATGTGTTTAACACATAGTAAGGTTAAGAATTAAGGAAGAAAACACCAATACTAATATCAGAATTTAAAGTGACCTTTGTACTGACTGTGGAGAAGTGTTTTATTTTCCAAACAGCTGTTCTTTTTCTAGATATCTTGTCTTTATTGATTTCTAACTTAATATGCTTCTGATCGGAGAATGTGCTCTCTATGATTTCAAATCTTGTAAATTTATTGAGACTTGATTTATGGCCTATCATGTATTCTATGTTGGTGAATGTTTCATAAATATTTAAAAAATATGTATTTTGGAGCTATTTGATTATAAACATCACACACTTTTTTAGTTTTGTTTTCAATTCATCTATATGTTTGCTGGTATCTGGGGTATTCATTGTATCAAATAATGTTAGAAGGGTGTTAAATTCTCTTTTGATTATAGATTTGTCTGTTCTCTCTTTAGTTATACCAAATTTTATTTAATGTATTTTGAAGTTAAATTTTTAAGATCATACACAATGAAGATTGCTTTGTCTTCTAGATGCATTATGTCATTATGAAATGTTCCTTTCTATCACTAGTAGTGTTTTTCCTCTGAAGTCTACTTTGGCTGACATTAGCATCAGATTTCTTATGCTTTTTTTTCTTCAGGTGTTCTCCTTCTGACCAAATAGAGTAGTAAGGGCTAGATTTATACTTTTGTCTTCAACAACTAAAAATAAATTAGATAAAATATACCTGCAATTGTTTTCAGACACTAAACATTAGGGAGGACAGGGCAGTTACCCCTGAAAGAGCAGAAGCAAAAGATACAAGCCCTGTGGTTAATCCATCTTTCTGTTTTTTTCTGGCACCAGGATAATTTTTCTAAGGCTGGATTAATAGAAGTATATTCACAAAGGCAAACAAATAGAACCCATTGCAGACAGATTAAATTTTTTTCTATATAAGAAACATAACAAAATGAATTAAATTATTGAAAAATTATTAGAAATAAAATTATATATAGCAAAGAGTAAATGTCTATTGATTGTAAATAGCTCTCTTATTTATTCAACAAACATTTAATTAGTGTGTTCTAATTTCTCTAAAGGTGGAGGTAGAATACTGAAGAAAATGACCCATATCCTCAAGGAACATGTACATACATATCTATTGATCAGAATACACTGATATAGTAATAGAAAAAAGGACAAAGAATAATTAACCACAAAAGAAATATAATTATATGAAATATTGTCAAAGTAGCCAGTAATCAAAATGCTCACTTCTGCTGCCTAATATTCTATCAACTAAAAATAATAGCCATGTTGTTTATCTCATGCTTTTGAGGATCAGCTCAACAGTTCCTCAGACCAGGTTGGTCTGAGTGATCTCTAGGGCTCTATCATGCTTCTTTGGTAATCAGCTAGCAGATTGGCCGGTGCCTGGATGATTCTGAATAGCCTCACATACATATCTGGCGGTTGGCCAGGTATCCACTGGGCTGCCTCAGTTTTCTATATGGTCTTTCGTCCTCCAGAAGGTTAAATTAGGCTTTTTGTTATGGTGGCCTTAGGGATTCAAGGACACCAAAAGAATGAGCCTCAGTCTTGTCAAGACTGCTTGCATTATTTTGCCTAAGGTTGCATTGGCCAAAGCAAGTCATGTGACGAAAACAGATTCAAGAGGTAGAGAAGTAGCTTCTATTTCTTGATGGGAGGACATGCAATTTCATATTATAGGAGTATGGCTAAAAGAGGGGGAGTTTGTGATTTTTACAACATATTGTACAAAGATACTACTATAGGACATATTGCCATTTTTGTCTATTACTTTAGGAGATGAAGAAATAAAATCATTCAGTGTTGTCAAGGGTATGGTGAATTAAACTACAATATCTTTCAAACATCTTTGTCATTGCATCTGGCTTCTTGTTTTATATTTCTCTGATCTTTTAAATATCTTAGAAATACGTTGTATTCACCCTGGTTTCTAAGTTCATAACTCAAAATCTTGGCATGGGGTAAATGCTCAAATGTTTGTTGAAAACTGAATCATTCTTCAGTTTGACAAACTGAGGGTTTCAGAGGAGAGGGGGTGGGGGGATGGGCTAGCCTGGTGATGGATATTAAGAAGGGCACATATTGCATGAAACACTGGGTGTTATATGCAAGCAATGAATAATGGAACACTACATCAAGAACTAATGATGTACTGTATGGTGACTAAAATAACATAATAAAATTTTTTTTAAAAAATGCAAAAGAAACAAAAACTGAATCATTCCTGGAGGCTCCTGAGTGGCACAGTTCGTTAAGTGATCAACTCCTCATTTTGACTGGTCATGATCTTAGAGTGAAGCAATCAAGCCCCAGGCCAGGACTACATGCTCAATGCAGAGTCTGCTTGAGTTTCTCTCTCCTCCCTCTGCCCCTCCCCCCCACATGCACACGTGCATGCTCTCTCCCTCTCTCTCACATAATCTTTACAAAGTGAATCATTCTTCAAAAATCTAAACATAGTTAATATATGATCTAGAATAAATAAACATATATTAAAATAAAAAAATGAAATAAAAATAAATAAATGCATGATCCAGATTTTCCACTCCTAGGTACATACACAAAGAAATTAAGTGTGTTAGTTTGCCAGGGCTGTGGGAACAAAATACCACAGACTGAATGGCTTAAACAAATAAACAAAAAAATCTTTTTTTCATAGTTCTAGAGGCTAGAAGTCAAGTTCAAGGTGACTGCAGGGTTGATTTTTTTTTTTTCTGAGGGCTCTCTCCTTGGCTTATAGATGGTCATCTTCTCCTTCTGTCCTCACAGTGGTCTTCCCTCTGAATGTGTCTGTGTCTTAATCTCCTCTTCTTATAAAGACAACAGTCATACTGGATTAGGGTCCCACTCTAATGATCTCATTTAACCTTAATTACCTCTTTAAAAACCCAGTCTCCTGTTGTGTCTCATGCTGAGTTACTGAGGTTTAAGATTTTATTTTATGGATTTTGAGAGAACACCATTCAGCCCATTCACAATAGAGATTTGAACAGATATATCAATGTTTATTATAGCACTATTCACAGTAACCCAAGAGGGGAAACAACCCGTGTCCATCAAATGAGTAGATAAACAGAATGTGGAATAAAACATAGATGTTTATTATGGTCTCATTTAAATATTAAAATATTAATATTAAATATTAATGTTAAATATTAAATACTGTACCTAATGGAAATAGTGAGCATTAAAGAATAATGAAACTATAGTACATCAAATCCACGAGAGATTATAGTCTTTTAGAATGTCAGTAGAAAGATTATAGATTATTTTTAATATTTTTATGGTAAAATAAATAATGTATGTACACCAGCATAAAAATAAGAAAAAGTACATATGACTTTAGTGGGAATAAAAAAGAGCTGTTCTTTTTCACCTTAAAATATTGTTAAAATTTTCACTGTTTTCTGTATTAGCTAATGAAATATCCCCGAACTGGCACAATTCTTTACTTTGCACCATCTCCAATTGACATCAGTGAGTTAAGTTTGCCAGTCTGCAACATGATTTTACTTCTGCTTTGGCCTATGGGACACTCTCAACTACAAAACTGGAAAACAAAACAAATATACACAAAAATGACTTTAGTGCTTTGAACTGATTATGTGATGATAAGGATTTTAATTCTTTAGAAAGAGTCATGTCCTATTTTGTATATAGTTGTCCAATGTTACCGTCTTTGAGGAAAATACAGATCAGGATTAAAGAGGATCAAAAACCCCAAGATTCACTTTTTCATTGCTAAGAATATTAACTTTCTAGTTTCATTGGATGAATAAATCCTAGCAATTCATAGGCAATGCAGCAAGATTTACCTTGTGGAGACTAAGTCAGAGTGAAAGACACAGTACATTGAACAAGCAGTGACTTGTTCAAAATACAAGTTCTTTGGAATAATATTGCTGAAATACCAGAGATCGGTTAAGTCAGCCTGAAGAAACAGCAAATAGACAAAGGTAGAAGTAACAATATCAGCTTCCATAAAGTAAAACCACTATTCAGAAATCACTTATATAAGCAATTTCTTGTAATGAGGCAGTTAATAGTAACAGTCAATATTAAACACAGCCTAGGCTCCCTGCCCCCCAACCCTGTTTCTTCACATTATTTAACTACCATTGTAAGTGCTTATCGTAAATCATAATGTCTTTTATTAAGCTACAAGTTCAACTTAGAATTTAAAAATATATATATAATCAACCCCAAAGTTCTCTATTTAAACATCACTAGCTAGGTGTTTTAATTCACCGTTGTTATTATTTTTTTCTAACAGTCCTTTTTATGAGATAGAGTATGAATTACTCAGTTCTTTCAGCATCTGATATTAACATCATTTTATATTCATTAGACCAAGAGGTCAAATGAGATACAGAAAAGTTGTGATGTCTACAGTTTCAGGCTTTCTACTGAGTTGTGGATGAAGCTTGAAACTCAGTCCCTTGGTGTCCTTCGCTCTGACAGTAGAGAAGCATTATGAATTAAGTTTTCTTGATGACATAAAACAACAGTTTTGTTACCTCTATTAACTTCATGATTTCTGACAGAATAATCACGGCCTATTTAATATCACTGTGAGATATCACTAATAGCACTTCTATTTAAAACTTGCACAGGTGTAAATATAGCAAGGTTAATGTCATTAGTCATGTGAATCATCTAAATGCAGCTTGGCCCAGTTTTTCAATTTTCCAAAGTTTTATAAAATTATTGACTTTTTCTTCCCTAATTCATCTTACACTATAAGCCAGTTGCTGTGTTAATAATCTTTTCAACAGAAGCAGTATGCATCCATGCTAATATTGAGGGGATTTTAGACATTCAGTTTAATAAACTACCTTATGATAAGGACAGATCAAGTTTAGACTAAGAAGGCAAAGTCTGGAGGACACAGCTGTTTTTGTAGGATGGGGTAAATTTAACTAGGGACCAATTGGAGGAGAGAGGAAAGGGATGGAGAGTTTCCCCTACTTAACTGACCTCAACAATCAAACAGTTAAAGCAAACAGGGAAAAGTAAAAATAACACTATTTTTGAAAAAATAATTATTTTTGAAAAAATATTTTTGACAAAATTGTCCAGTTGGGAGGAATATAGCCTCAGACAAAACAAACGAAAGACAGAATATTGCTAGAGACCAAATTTAAAAGATTCTATTTATTTATTTGAGGGTGAGAGAGAGAAAGAGCATGAATGGAGAGGAATGGGGGGTAGGGAGCGGGTAAGAAAGAATCTGAAGCAGACTCCCCTCTCAATACAGAGCCCACAGGGGACTCTGTCCCAAGACCCTGACATCATGACCTGAGCCAAACCAAGAGCCAGATGCTTAACTAACAGAGCCATCCAGGCACCCCAAGAACAAACCTTAAAAAAAAATTTTCCCTTGAGTTCTGCCAAACTCTGAAGACCATGTGTGTTCTTTTATTTTGAGTTATATGAGGTTTTGGAATAAGAAAACAAAGATAAGTGTGATCTCACATTTAAGTTATCATGTAGGAGATCTTTCCCAAAATACAAAACATCATCAAATGGACCACACCTTCTCCTAGGTATAAAACTTCCACAACAAAGGAAATTGGTATGTCTTGATATTGGTATGAAAGGCATGAAAACTATTACCCTTGACAATCATTTGAAGCCTGTCACTATATAAGTTAGCAGTTGAAGTCATGCTACCTATGTGTTCTAAAAATCGTTGTGGAAATGATGATTACGGTCCTGCATTAGAAGAGCTCTCAGGCAACAGGCAGAAGAAAACACAATTTGTCTCTGGAAAAATCCAACTTTAACACTTAGATAAAAGTCTTGGTAACATGGATGAAAAGTAAATAATAATAATAGTAATAATAATAAAGAAGCAAGCAAGAAGAAGACGACAACAACACAGATACAGCACACCATGAATGAAAGTCAGCAGAGTCAGACAAATGGATGCTTCAAAAATTGACCTTACTTTTCGCTGATAATAAAAATAGAATCCTGTGTTTCATGATATAAAAATGAAGCTTGAAAATAAGGAAGAAATTGAGCAAATAAAAATCACCAAGAGGATTTAAAAGCATAAAAGTGAGAAATGGAAAATATAATATTGAAAGTAAAAACTAAATGGTTATGTTAGTCCTTGTATTATACGTACCAGAAGACAGAATTATTGTAGCTGGAAAAGAGGTTCGAATATTTTATTCTGAATGGATGGTAAAACAGACAGGATGTAGAAAAGAGAGATAGGAAACACATTTTTTATTATCAGAAAGTCAAATAATATGATTTTATATATATTATGGTAAAGTCATATGAATTTGCCATTTTTGAGGGGCAAAAATGGTTAAATATCTAAGAAGTTTTTATAGTTAACACTATAGGAAACTCCAGGTAAACCACTCATTAGTTAACTATATAGCATTAGTAAGTGAAATTATCAAGATTATTGGAGGTAAATCATTATGCAACAGGCAATTGTATGTATAACAGCAACATTCAGTGCAAGATTGTAATTAAATAAATTATCATGTACATATGAAAAATAAAAACAAACAACAAAAACATACCTGAGGATAAATTTGACAAAAAAAGGAACAGCTTTTAATGCAGTGATGCATTAAAATTTATTAAAAAGCATTAATGAATTTCAAGATATTGGAAGGGCCAAGTTTCTAAACCGATCTCTCCTTCCTATCTTGCTCACCTCTACACACCTACACACACACACACACACACACACACACACACACACACGGTACATGCCACATTAACATTAACGGGTGAGAAAATATTGCCCTACCTTTTACACAAAATCTAACCACTTGTTCCCACTAAAAAAGGATGTAGGTAGACTGTGTTAAATAATTAGATATTAAGTTTCTTATGCACTCAAGTTTACAAAAACTAGATTTTCTAAAAAATATGTTTTAGACAGAAAAATTAAAAAAATAAAAATAAGCAGATGGAGAAAATAATTTATAAAATTATTCAGAGTGTACTTGTCATATACTATAGCTACAAATACCAGATGGTCTGAAAAAAATAGTTAACCAAATAATAAAATACTCAAAAATTTACTTTTTGGGAATATCCAAGATATATGACAACTATATTTTGTAAGTTGGTAAGATTTTCTTGTTTTAAATGTGTTATTTTCTGAAAGGGGCAAAAAAATCTTAATAGTTGTATCTCTAAACTTTTGAACTTAACATAATTTAGTTATCAAAGAACAGTAATTTATGGGAATGCCCTCATTTGTAAGGAAAGTTTGAATTTAAATTTCGACAGCCAAAAACCTGATAGGGGAAATTTGTAAGTATCCACGTGATTGACTTTGTTACCATCATTGTAAACATGGCTCACTTACAAGCTTACATTTTTCCTATGTATTCCCAACTAGAGCATGCAATTATTTAAGTAGACATAGTTAGCATCCCTGATAAGGCACCCTGCAGAATCTAGGTTTCCATCATTTGAGCACTTAATAGTCTGTTTGTAAAATATAATTGAATAGGTGATCCTACCTACTGTACTTGAAGGCTTCTCCCAAACTTCATGCGTTCTCCCGCTTCCTTTGAAATAAGATTCAGTGTTTGCTGTGCAAAGCTTTCCAGCCATGAAATTCTACTTGAGCAAAACCCAGATATAAAGTGTAATGTGAAACTCTATAAAAAGTTCCCTGGAAAATGGTAACAGAATAAAATATATGAAGGTGAAATCAATAACTGTTCGTGCCTCATGTGAGTGACACCTCTTTCAGAGGAAAGTCACAGAGAACCCATAGCTGGTAAGCTAGGTATGACTGAGGCCCACCATACCCTGTAAGTACAAAGGGATACAGTTGTTGGGAACGTTTAATTTAGCTAGTCATAGGATTTAAAAATTCATCTGGAAAACAGTATGGAGGTTCCTCAAGAAGTTAAAAATAGAGCTACCTACCCTAAGACCCAGCAATTGGATAGTGACTAGGTATTTACCCAAAGGATACAAACGTTGTGATCCGAAGGGGCACCTGCACCCCAATGTTTATAGCAGCAATGTCCACAATAGCCAAACTATAGAAAAGCCCAAATGTCCAACAACAGATGAATGGATAAAGAAGATACGGTATATATATATATATACACAATGGAATATTACTATATTACTCAGCCATCAAAAAGGATGAAATCTTACCACTTACATCAGCATGGCTGGAACTGGAGGGTATTATGCTGAGCGAAATAAGTCAATCAGAGAAAAACAATTATCATATGGTTTCATTCATATGTTGAATTTAAGAAACAATACAGAGGATCATAGGTGAAGGGAGGGAAAAATAAAATAAGACGAAATCAGAGAGAGAAACAAAACATAAGAGACTCTTATCTATAGGAAACAATTTGAGGGTTGGTGAAGGGGAAGTGAGTTGGAGGGATGGGCTAACTGGGTGATGGGCATTGAGGAGGGCACTTGATGCAATGAGCACTGGTTGTGTATGCAACTGATGAATTATTGAACTCTACATCTGAAACTCATGATACACTATATGTTAACTAATTGAATTTAAATAATATCAATTAAAATAAATAAATAAAAATTCATAGAAGTCACCATTGTTTTGTTTTTCTTTAGATTTACAAAAACATAAAATGAAATAAAAAAAATGTGTCACTTGGTCAGAACCAATCTCAAATTTCTATACAATCTTCAAATAAGATAGACAAAATGACACTCCAAATTATAGTTTATTTTTCTTTATAATGATGTTTCCCAAAGTAGCACTATTGAGATTTTGGATTGGATAATTCTTTGTAGCAGGGGCTAGCCGGTACACTGTAAATGTTTATCAGTGTCCCTGGCCTTAATGACTCATTGTGCAGTTAGTGGCACTCCCCAAACCAGTGGAAGCAATCAAAACTGACTACAGATATTACCAAATGTCACCCGAATAAAGCCTATCATATAGATTTTTTTTTTTTTACAACATAATAGTTCCAACATGATCTGGAGATCATGGCTATAAATCTAGATAAGCAATGAGGAATTTTCTTCATTGATAAAGAAACCTGTTTGCAGCTCTGTTATGGACTGAATGTTTGTGTCCCACCCCTGCCCCTCAAGTTCCTATGTTGAAACCCTGATTCTCCATATGGTATTTTGGGAAGCAATTAGGTTTAGATGAGGTCATGCAAGTGGAGCCTCCATAATGAGATTAGTGCCCATAAAAGAAGAGGAAAAGACAGATCTGTCTGCAATGTGAGGGCACAGAAGAAATGTTGCCCTCTGCTGACCAGGAAGAGGGCTTTCCTCAGAATCAAACTCAAGCAACACCTTGATCTTGTACTTCCCAACCTCCAGAACTGTTAGAAATAAATCTTTGTTGTTTAAACCCCCAAGTCTACAGTATTTTGTTATAGCAGCCCACACTGACTAAGATGAGGTCTTCTTACTAAAATTTAAAAAAAGTCATAGTTATAGGCTTAATTTCAGAATGGTACAGTTTATAATCAATAATGTAGATCATAGTATAGCAAAAAATCAGTCTAGTTAATGATTCCAAACTATTGATTCAACTATCAATACAATTTCCACTTCTAAATTAAATATACACTAATTAATACTGATCATAGTTGGTCAATAGTATTGACTATGTTTTTTTGCACTCTGTTGTGAAGCATATAAAGATGGAATAAGAGATAACAAAAATTATTTTCTACCAAGAAGTATTTAAACTTCATGTCTTAAATGTATATATCCCTGATTTTTAAAAATGGCTATTCAATTAGGAATGGAAATATTTGTATAGCATGTAAATAAATTTATATCAAATCACCAGCACATATCGAAATTACCATGAAATCATAATTTCATTATAATTATATTGAGAGTAAAAATGCTTATTATATATATTTCATCTAATATTATTCTCAAAAGTCTTAACACTGAAATAAGAGACACAAAACTAAAATAAGCATAGATGAAAAATAGTGGAAACTCAAACAACTACAAAAAACCAGACTCACGTAGTAAATTTAGGAAAGAAGATGACTACAGAATAAATACATAAAAATCCATGTATTTTCTTTATATTAACATTAATCAAATTGAATACATAATAAAAACCTACATTTGCAATGGAAAACTTAATATAAACTAACCAGAAATAAAGATAAAAAGAAATATATTGTTCCTAAAGAAAATAAAAAAAATAAAACTACTGAGCTACAGAAGAGAAGGACTTCAAAGTAATGAGGGAGATTATTTTCATGTATAGGAAAGCTGATAATGCAACAATTATATACAATATTAGCTACCACCTGTTGAATACCTAATACATGCTATAATTATAAATATTCTACATAAATTTTCCTAATAATGTTTACAAAAACCTACCAAGTTGCTACTATGATGAAAGCTGAGTTTGGAGAATTGTATCTATAAAATCACTAAGAACAAATCTATGAATTTAAACAAAGTCTGAGGGGTGCCTGGGCGCCTCAGTTGGTTAAGTGTCTGCCTTTGGCTTAGGTCATGTCTTCGGGGTCCTGGGATGGAGCCTGTGTTGGGATTCCTGCTCAGCGGGGAGTCTGCTTTTCTCTCTGCCTCTCCTCACAATCCTGCTCATGTTCACTCTCTCTCTCTCTCAAATAAATAATCTTTAAAAAAATAATAATAATAAACAAAGTCTGAGCTCCTAGCCACTCTTTTGTTTCCCTTTTGATTTTTAATTATAAGATTAACCCTGGAAATTGGGAAAGGAACAGCTTTTACTAAATTCTGTCATAACAAAATACTCATTTTCACTTAATCTGAAAATGATTATAATTCTATAGTCAACATATGTTCAGTGTCAAATAAGATAGAAAATGTACTGAGCCTTGGTGAGATTTAAAAAAATAGTTGTGGCTTTCTCATTTTCATAAAATGGTTATTTGGGAACCACATTTGTTATATACAGATTTAATTTAATTAACCATAACTCTTATCAGTTAGAATAAAGACAAGCTGAATTAAAGGTAAATATTTAATATTATATATAAGAATCATTAAATTGAAAATTTCATTTATATATTTTAGCTTTTAAAAATACTTACTATTATTTTGTGTTACTTCAACTTGATATTTAGCCATAAAAATCCCAAATATATGTTTCTGTCACTGATAATTTAAAAAGTCATGTATTCACTACCATTATAACTACTTTTTTTAAAACTGAAAGATTAAAAAAGAAAAATACAAATGAAGCAAAACTTCTGGGAAAGCTTGAATACTTCCATAGTGATAGGTAAGAATAAAATAATTGGCTTTTGTTTATCTTTTGATTTAATCTGCATTTTCTCTTGTGCTCATAATATATACCCCTGGAAAAAGGGGGTATTTAAAATCATAGTCATTATGTGAGAAAACATGAGGAAAACAATCAAGAAATAAAATAAACCCTCCAACAAATATAAATTTTCACTTTAACTTGAAAATTGCCTGAGATAACATGTAGTCTCTTTTTCCTTATACCTCAATGTGGTCCTGAGGAATAGTCCATTCAATTTAAATATAACATTATTTATGTCATTGTTGCTACAAATGGCTTTTAAAAAATTGCTTTAATTAGTTTAAACACGTGTCTCTAAATTAATACCCGTTTTTTACATAATTAAAATAACAATATGCAAATGCATATATTATAATATTTCTCAAAATTTATACAGATCTTAACACTTCAAATTTATACAAAATCAGGTTTTGTAAGTGGAGACCTATCAATCAGAACTTTAAAGGTTAAAATAAGATTTTGCTAAATGATAATTACATTTTTAAACTAAGTTATATTAGAGATTAAGTGACAATAGAGACAGAATTTGGCTTTCTGTGCCATTTTTATTGTCTACAATTGGTACCAGCCCAGATGCCAGTAGAGAGAATGCTGAAGGGCAATTCAAAGTAATACTGATACCATTTTCAGCCAATAAAATATGAGAATTGGAAGACATAATATGGTCCCTGATATTTAAAGTATGGTTTACTTTTTTTTTTTAAAGATTTTATTTATTTATTCGACAGAGATAGAGACAGCCAGCGAGAGAGGGAACACAAGCAGGGGGAGTAGGAGAGGAAGAAGCAGGCTCATAGCTGAGGAGCCTGATGTGGGGCTCGATCCCAGAATGCTGGGATCACGCCCTGAGCCGAAGGCAGACGCTTATCCGCTGTGCCACCCAGGCGCCCCTAAAGTATGGTTTACTTCTTATCCTAATTCAATCCAGTGGCATTCTTCCTTGGATGGTCAAAGCTAATTCTGTATTTCTTTGTAAGTTCACTTGCCTCTCAACAGGCAATACTAAGGAAACTCCAGGGATAGAAACAGGCAATGGACTCTTTCTTGTGAGGTCAATGCTTTCAATTATGGTCACTGAGTGATACTGCTGTTAAGAAATAAATTCTTACATTTTCTTCTCTGTATTGTTGTTTCCAATCCAATGGAAAAATTTTCCAAATATCTTAGTAGAAATCATATTACAATATTTATCTGTTGTAGCTCCCAAGAAAATTTATTTGCCTGAATGTTTTATACATTACTAAGAATTAGTTTGAAATCTGGTGCTAAATGAAAAACACCCAAACTAAAGGGAAGGAACAGAAAGAGACAGAGACAGAAAGACAGAGACAAAGAGAGATAGAGAGAGAGAGAGAGGGGCTTAATAAAACAGAAAAATTATAATTTTGAGGAAGTAGATTTTCCTGCTTCTTTCCATATTTTTGTGTAAGGCCTTTAGTAAAATATGTAATGCATTAAACAATGGTTACTAATTCATGATAAACAGTAGTAAGTTGAATAATTTAATTGTATTTATAATTATGAAAACATAAGCAGTTAAATTTTATTTTTAATTTTCATTTGGAATAGCTCTGTAACTGACAATACTTTAGAGCTAGTTTTATTTCTGGAGATATTTGAATGCAATATTTGTTTCCAATTTTTATGATTGCTTAATCATGACAAATTTGGTTGTGATAAACTCATTTTTTATATTTAGATTCCCAAGATTTTTAAACATCATTGGAAATATTTCTGATTTTGTAAACTTAAATAAGAGGAGGCAGATCAGAAAGTATCACACTTACTGTATCTTTGATGTATCTGATTCTAAAAGAACAAAGTTTCTTTTCTTAATGAAGCTACTATTATAGTTCCCATTTTGCATATATGGAGTCAAAGCAAAGGTAGAGTAGGTGATTTTTACCATGGTTATTCAGCTCATACAAGGAGGATTTGATTTGGACAAAAAACAATCTGGTTCCAAGCTGTATGCTTTTGGCCATTACACTATGCTCTCACATTTTGCAAGTAGGCTGCTAAGACCTAGTGGAATCAAGTTACTTATCAAAGTTCATAGAGTAAGGAAGTGACTTATTTGATACAAAATGCAAGTAATTCTGATTCTCCTTTGTGCATGCATATACTCTTAAACAGGTCAACTAGTACTGGTTATGGTATTATATATATACTATAAATATGCTACCTCTCATTCAACATTTTTTCTCATAATGGTTTCATACCATTTCATAACAGGAAATATTTTTACAATATGACTTGTCTTTTTAGCATATTCTTTATGAAGGGTGGGAAAGTTGACAGAAAAAAATAGACATCAAAATTATTTCATGGCAGTGGAATGGGTTTCTGGGAAAACTGACAAAGTGCCCAGGAGAACTTAGATTCAAATCATACCTGTATGTCAATTGAAACTGAAACTAGAAAATGGTGTTTCTTTTACCTATTTAACAAGAGAGGAGGTTTGGTTTACTTTATCAAAGTTCTAAATTGCCAAATTAAACTATGTAATTTGGGCCTCCTAATGCAATTGCACTACCCACTCTCAACCGCCCAAAAAGAAGTCTTTGTGGAGCTTTTCCTTTCTGGCGAGGAAAAAAAAAAAAAAGATACTAGCTTAAGAATTGCATTTTTAGGGGCGCCTGGGTGGCACAGCGGTTAAGCGTCTGCCTTCGGCTCAGGGCGTGATCCTGGCGTTGTGGGATCGCCCCACATCAGGCTCCTCCACTATGAGCCTGCCTCTTCCTCTCCCACTCCCCCTGCTTGTGCTCCCTCTCTCGCTGGCTGTCTCTATCTCTGTCGAATAAATAAATAAAATCTTTAAAAAAAAAAAAAAAGAATTGCATTTTTAGCAACCATCTCTAAATACTATAGTAAACACCACTGATAAATGCATTGCATTTTGTGATTATTCCTATTCCTAAATGATAAATGTGGTTTTAAAAAAGAAGTGATGGGGCAATATTTATAAAGTCTATGCATCCCCCGATTTTAATGCCCCCCTAAATGATTCCATAATCTGAGCCCAAATCCTCCCCTTTTCACTTGCACCTGCCTGTCAATTGTCAGTTTAAATGAGTCAGCTATATATATTTTTTTCTATTCTCCCCATGAAAAACGATGGAAATTTTCACATGACAGTTAGTAATTGCAGAAGTTCCATGGGGACTAATATTCAATGTGCTAGTTGAAGCAAGAAAGTCTGGATACAATTATTGAAGTCATTTCCCAGTGCACTGCAGGTACCCTCTAAAGATGAGGGGTGAATAGATTTATTTATTGCTCTCATCCAAAACTTCAGTTTGATGAATAAACCAGTTTGCATCCATGTGAAGCTCTCTTCCACATTAGATTCAGCCTCTCCCTACTCCACTGTGTAAAGATAGAGAAAAAATTCTTTCCCTTTCCCTTCCGCTGGACACTGAGGCCTTTCAAAGTGCAAAACTTCCATTAGATGCACATTTATTATTATTATTGATATCACTACAACATATTAGAGAAATAGCCTATATATTCTAGTTTATTTAAATAATATAGTAAAAAATCAGAAATTCAAGAGTTATGATTAAGTTAATATAAACTGAAGAAACTTGCTAGATGGAGATTTTTAGGACCACAGTCTAATGTCGATCAGCCTAAACTATGGAGGCAGGGGTGGGGTGAAGATGAAAAGTACAGATATTCCATGTTGTGACATTTGTTTCATTCCATTGGATGAACAAGATGTTTCACATATTTCTAGGTGATTTCATTGTGTTTCTATGCCATCTCAAGATTCTTTTTTTTTTTTTAATGGAAAATGAGATGTATCCTACAGAAACTCTTCTAATTCAGGAGGTGTCTTGGCACATGAACAAAAACCATGCAAAATGAAACAAAATCAACAAAATCAAATAAGACAAAGATATTTTAACCCAGCTATAATTTATGATACAATTTAGAATACAAAAACTAATTAAATAATAGAACAGAATTAACACGCACTTAAAAACAAAGTTATGTGTTGCTCTTTGTTCCATTTTTAAAAATGTAATGAGGAAATAACCCACTTTCCTTTACTTTCTCCTAGATCATTCTCTTCCAAAAAAAAACAATAGGTGAATACTTACACCTGGAGTACATAAAATATATAAAGCAACTGAATTTTTATTAAAAATTGATATAGATTAAAACTGCTTCAAATTTACTTTCAGCATTCCACTCTGACCCTAACTTACTTGGCTTCTATTGTATCAGACAATTTAGAGTTCGACAGATCTATAGTCTTCTCCAAAGAGGGTGAAAAATAAATTTTGTATGCCCCCTCTATCAATTGTATAAGCTTTGAAGTAGCCTCAGATCTTATTTCATCAATTTCTTGCTTCTTCTCCCTGTCTCCACTGGTTACTCATTGTTGCCATCACTACTTCTGCTGAGATCATTTATTTTCCTGGTTTTCGGTTTTGTTAAAAGGCAGATCTGTATCAGTTTAGGAGTTGGCTTGGTGTTTGGGAGAGTGCTAATAATCAAAATACCTGGTTTCTAGTCATGGCACTAGTCCCTGGAAGCCCAGGAGTTGCCAGAACTCCATCTAGTGCACATACTATATTCCGAGCTCCTGGCATCATTCTTGGACCATACAAACTGCTCAACAAACATTTGAAAGGATGAGCGAGGAAAGAAAGAAGCTGGATCTTAGGAAGTAATTTAATTTTTTTTTTCACAAATTCATTCTAGTTGAGAAGAAAGAAGATGATAAAAACAAATATATAGACAGGAAAGTGAATAGCAAATGTAATGTGTAATAAAAAATAAGGAATCAACAGAAACTTAATAAGACAGGATATAATTTCATAGGGAAGCAAGCACTCCCATTTGCTGGGGGCATGGACATAACGTCCTGTGGCCTATTATATCTCTTTAAATGTCAACAAGAGACTCAGATCATCCAAGGCTGAACCCCTGATCTCTCTCCTACTACATATCCCAAAATGTTCCTCCTCCAATTTACTTATCTTAGGAAGTGGCTCTCCCATCATTCAGTAATGGTACCTAGAGACTAGAAAGTCATCATTGCCACCTCACCCTCTTTCAAATAAGGTGCCCAGTCTATCACAAAGTACTAATGATCATTATCCCCTAGTATTCACTTCCTTATATTTCCATCCTCATGACCACATAATCACCATTTTAGAAAATGCATTTACAAAAACTCTTCTCTGTAGCCACTTCGTCCCTCTTCTTTTTTTTTTAATTTTATTTTATTATGTTAATCACCATACAGTACATCCCCAGATTCCGATGTAAAGTTTGATGCTTCATTAGTTGCGTATAACACCCAGTGCACCATGCAATACGTGCCCTCCTTACTACCCATCACCAGTCTATCCCATTCCCCCACCCCCTCCCCTCTGAAGTCTTCAGTTTGTTTCTCATAGTCCATAGTCTCTCATGTTTCATTCCCCCTTCTGATTACCCCCCTTTTCTTTATCCCTTTCTTCCCCTACCGATCATCCTAGTTCTTATGTTCCATAGATGAGAGAAATCATATGATAATTGTCTTTCTCTGCTTGACTTATTTCACTTAGCATTATCTCCTCCAGTGCCGTCCATGTTGCAGCAAATGTTGAGAATTCGTTCTTTCTGATAGCTGAGTAATATTCCATTGTATATATGGACCACAGCTTCTTAATCCAGTCATCTGTTGAAGGGCATCTCGGCTCCTTCCATGATTTGGCTATTGTGGACAATGCAGCTATGAACATTGGGGTGCATATGGCCCTTCTCTTTTACTACGTCTGTATCTTTGGGGTAAACACCCAGTAGTGCAATGGCTGGGTCATAGGGTAGTTCAATTTTTAACTTTTCTAATACTTTACCCTCACAGTAGCCAAAGTAAAAGCCACAAATGCAAATCTAACAATATCAACTTCCACCCTTAAAACTCTCAGTGCCATCCTATTCCTTTTCATATGAAGAAAAATAAATATCTTTACAGGGAACCATAAAGAACCACCATTCTACTTTCTACTATTATGAGTCTGACTATATTAGATATCATACTTATATTGAATCATGCAGTATTTGTCCTTCTAAGACTAACAGTGGACTTCAGAAGGTGGATCTCTTCACTAAACTCACTTTCACAGAGGTTAAGGTGCTCAGACTTTTCAGGGAGACATGCATCCATTGTCTTTGTGCAGCTCCCACACACATTCCAAAGGTGTTTCCCTTTAAAATTGGAAAATATCGTGGCAATGTAGGAACACCTCTAACACAAAAGCCAGTAATGTTTCTTTTCAAAGTGGCTATTAACAGAGGGGGGAAAAAAGCTGAATCATTTAGGAATTTAGAATAACTTTAAGGCTTGTTTTCTTTGGATCCAAGAAGAGTAAAAGTCACTCTTGGATTTCATCCATATGTTCCTGAAAATAGTTATCTAACACATTTTAATATTTTAATGCAGTGTTTTTGTAAACACTATTGACAGGCCTACACTAAGATATATATGGCCATATTTTTAAAAAATCAACAGAAAGAGAAGAAAGCAGGCAGGAAGTAATTTAGTAGGCCATCAGGATGGAATGAGAGTTAAATCATGATTAAAATACTCAATACCCACACCACACCTCACACTCTTGCATGGTTAAACTAAACACAAAATAAATATGTGTATGATTTTTTAAAACTTTAAATAGTATAAGGAACACATGTAAGTCACTTGTGAAGAGGTAATATATCTAATCTTTGCTGATGCTTAATAATTGTCAATGGTATAAATGGAAATACACTGGCTTATAAACATGGGTGATGAAAAAACAGGAGATATTATAAAAATGAAGAACTTTCTTTTTAAATAGTTAGATGCAAATTTCAGACACAATGTGTTAAAATAATTATTGAAATAGAACACATAGATAACTTCACCTAGATAACATGGGTTCTATTTTTATTCAGTTGTCTTATAATTGCAACTGGTGATTTGTCCTAGCTTTGAAGACATAACTTAAAAATATTTAGGACCTTAGAAAATTTTCTTAGATAAAAATTAATTCAACTTAGAGGATGTGAACTGTTATTCTAATTACTATTACTTAATTGATTTGTTATTTGTATTATATTTCAAATTTCTTAAGGATTTAAAATGCAGCACGGTACAGATTTTATTTAAATCAAACATTGGTAAAAGTTTAGCAGAAGGTTATCCAATTCCGGTAATTGCAATTAAAAACACAAAAAGTCCAAGAAAAGTTGGAAAGTTATGCACATTAAGAAAAAATGAACCATAATGAGAGTTCTAAGTCCTTCAGGAGAATTTCAAAAGTTGCTAATAGAAAGTAGAAGAAAGAAAATGGTTTTCATATTAGAATACTTGAGACAATTTTGGGGAAATCTCTATTCCTAAGGCAGTTTTCATAAAGCATCAGATGGTGCCCTTGACAAAGATTGACGTCTAAAATGAGGAAGTTATAGAGTAAGTAGAGTGATTCTAGTCCAATAAATCACCAGGACCATATGGTATATATCCAAGATTTCTGAAGGAAATAAGTGTGAACTAGCATAGATACAGGGGGAAAAAAAACAGTGTGAAATACAGTCTTAATGGTAGCATCTGTTTTTAAAGATTGAAAGATTACTAATTTGGTACCTAGAAAATAAATGGAAATTTTTTTGAAGAGTGTCAAATCAAGAATTTAATATATTCTGCCTGTATTAACTAGTGATGTTGAGTAATCTTGAATATTTCTGTACTGTTCCTTGTTTATCTTTCCCTGATTCCTTTGATAATAAAGCTTTTCTGTCATTTCTCTTTCTGATCTTGGCTGTTCTTCCAACCATACATTACTTAATAAGCCAGTGGTTAACAAACCTGGATCTTGAAATTCACACTCACCTGTCAAAGGCAAAAACTGATGTCGCACCTGTCCTTCTTCAGTTTTTTTTTTTTCCTTGTGGTTGTTTGTTTTTTGTTGTTTTATTTTGTTTTGCTTTTTTTTTTAATGACAATAAATGGGAATGTACTGACTTTCAAACAGAGCTGGTATTGTTCTAATTTGTTTTCAACCATTAGCTCATCCTGTTACATAGATATGAAATCCAGTTAGGGAACCTGGAGTCATGGGATGGAGCCCCATATCCTGTTCCCTGCTCAGTGGGAAGTTGGCTTCTCCCTCTACCCCTCCCCCTGCTCCTTCTCTCTCTCAAATAAATAAATAAATAAATAAATAAATAAATAAAATCCTAAAAACAAAACAAAACAGAAATCTGGTTAGGGTTATTCAAAGTATCTATTAATTTGCAATTTGAGAAAGTGAAAATTCAAATGAATTTCTTTTACTTTTTATTGAACTATCAGATACATACAGAAAAGGCACTAATCATAAGAGCATGTTCTCGATGAATGTTTACACATACATGCACTAATATAACCCCTGGCTAAATCTTCATATAGCACAACACAACCCTTACGAACTTTTCCTTTACCCTCTGCCAATCAGTTTTAACCCTAAATTAATCACTATTCTGAACTATAATGCTATCAACTAGAATTGCCAGTTCTTAAACTTCAAATATATAAAATCATACCAATTATTTTCTGGCTTCTTTTGCTGCAAATAATGTCTCTGAGATTCCTCAATGATATATTTTCTATCAGTAGATGAATTTTATTTTATTTCTAAGTATAGCTTCATTTCATATACCATATTTTATTTATCCAGTGTTCTATTGATGGGATTTCAGTCTATTCCATTTTTGTCTCTTAAGTGTAAAGCTGAAATAATTATTCTTATATTCATGTTGTTGCTGAACATATGCACAGTTTTCACTCTTTAATAAACCTAAGAGTGAAATTGTTAGTCATAGAGTAAGCGTTCAATTAAATTCAGTAAATAATACCAAGCTGTGTTCCAAAGTATTGATACATTTAACACTCTAATAGCAATACATATGAATCCAGTTGCTTGACAAATTCACCAATACTTGGTAGCAGCAGTCTTGTCATTTTTTTAGCTATTGAGTAAGAGGGTGAAAGAATCTTATTGTAGTATTCATTTGCATTTCACTGAGGAGTAATGATGCTCACACATTTTATAATGTTTATTGGCTATTTGAATAACCTCTTTTTTGATGTATTAAGTTTTTTGCTCATTAAACATATCAGGTCTTTTATCTTTCTCTGATTTTTAGGAAATCTTAATATATTCTGTATTTGAGTCCTTTGTCAAATCTATCATCTATCTTTCCATTTATTTATCTTTATATGGATGTTCTAAATGTTTGAGGTTCAATGAAGTTTATTTTATGTTTGTGCTTTTGAATCGTGTTTAAAAAATCTTTGCCTCCATCAAAGATCATACAGATATTTTCCCATAATTTATATCCAAAGCTTTTTTGTTTTGCATTTCACATTTAGATTAATGATTCTTTTAAAAATAATTTTGAGGTACAGTATGTGGAAAAGGTTCATGTTTTTCCAAAGGAAATTCAAATATTTCCCACACCATTTATTGAAAATACCATTTTCCCTCCCTGAATGTCTCTGGAATCTTTGTGGGAAATCAAACGGAGCTGAATTTTTATAATATTCCATTATTCTATTGCCTATCCTGTTCCTACTAAGTATTTCACTGGAGTTTGCAAAGATTACTCAGGAAAACAGCACACACACAGACACCCACCCACAAACCCACACATCCACACCCATACCCACACAAAGAATGAGAGAGAGAGATTGAGAAAAAGGTAAACATTGCATTCATAGGAATGCATTTGCCATTTTGTATCAACCATATGAAAGAAAAGTAAAAACACATCCATATGCAGCCAGAGTGATCTTTCAAAAGCATGTATCAGATAATAATACTCCCCTGATCGCACATCTTCTGTGGCTTTCCATTTCGCTTGAGCCGATATTTTACCGTGACCATTTAGCTTGTACATACTGTGTGGTCTATGACAAACTCTCCAAACTCATCTCAAGGCACTTTCCTCTCTCACTCTCTTCTTCTAACACTCTCAATGAGATATCCACACTAACATTTTTTTCTCAAACAAGGCATTTTTTTTTTCATTTTAGAGCCTTTGAAATTCATATTTCACCTGGAATGCTGATACCCAGGTTTGTGCTTTGTTGAATCAGTTCTATCATGCTAGTCTCAAAATACATTTCCAATTCATAGTTAACATGGTTCATGAAATCTAAAATTTCAGCCCTTATACCTACCAGGCCAACCGCACCTTACCCACCGCAGTATCTTTCTATTGCATCCTTTCATTTTATTTTGTTAAAAAATCTATCAGCCTCTGACATGATCTCATTCATGTATTTATTTTACACACATTTTTTTATTATTGTCTGTGCATTGGCCAATTTTTAGCATAGTAATATTTCTTGCAGATCATATTTATTGACAATGTACATCTCTATTCCAGCTCAAGAAAACATAATTGTGAACTATAAAATATTGAATACTATCAAACTAATTTTTTCAATAAAAAGATTTTTTTTAATTTTAAATTACACTGTGAAATGAAAACTAAATCAAATAGAGTGATTTCTAATCATTTTCGGCTAGACTGATTATGTAAAAGCCTTTGGAGTCTTCCTATCTGGACACCAGACACTTTGATAAAGAAAAGTATCAATACAGAATGCTTAAATCCTATGCAAATGGCAAAGAACTATATAATAGCTTATGATCCTTTTTTGTTTACTTTTTAAAGGATGCATGTGCATGCATGTGTACTTGTGTGTGCATATATGTGTGTGTGTGTTGCCCTTTAGAGTCTCAGCTCCTTGGGAGCACCTGTGATCTTTATTCTGAGGGCCAGATAGTGCTTGACATATAGAGCTTACGAAATGAACATCTGTTGAAGTTATAAACTAATTGGAACCTTAATTTTAAGTGAGTCCTAATCAAAGTGAACAAAGTAACTATTATTTAACATGTTTCTTTGTATATATTACAGACATACTAAAAGCTATATAATTCTTTTTCTCCCTCCATGTCCACCCGGTGATTTTTCTACCAAGAAATAATCACATGTTAATTTTTCAATAATTTTTGGAGATCTCAGTGAGGCTTGTTTTAATTCTCATCATTAAACATATTCAAATATTTCATTTCTTTCTTAAAGAAATGTGGTAAAATCCTTAAAGTCCCATTTTACAGAGAGAAGCCAATATACTGTGGCAGAAAACAGCTTATTCTTATTAACAGGATGAATAAGATGAAACTTGCCTTCGTTTCCTTATCTATGAAAACAGAACATTAGACCCTCTCTCCCCAGTCAATTACTGCTCTAACATTCTTTCATTTTATGCATTTAAAATGAATAACATGGTACTTAGTGATATTCTTCATGACTAAGTTGAACTCTTACTTTGGATTAGCAAGAACAATGCTAGTGGCTTCACATCTTCTTACCATGAAAAAGGCTGGCATTCCTCCAAAAAAATGGCTGCTGCTCCTGCCTGTAATACAAATTTCCAAAAATGAACAAATGTAGATGCTTCTTTACTACAGTTTCAGCAATGTTTTTCCAGAGTCATTGATGAAAGAGACATGTGGCTCAACTGGTTAAGCATCAGGCTCTTGATTTTGGCTCAGGTCACGATCTCGGGGTCGTGAGATCGAGTCCTATGTGGGGCTCCACACTCAGTAGGAAGTCTACTTGAGATTCTCTTTCTCCCTCTCTCTCTGCCCCTCCCCATCCTCTCTCTCTAGAATAAATAAATAAGTCCTAAAAAAACACTCTTAGAAATCAGCAGTAAAGAGATAACCTAACATAAAAATGGACAAAAGAACTGAATAAACATTTCTCCAAGAAAGATATACAAATGGTCAATATATGCACATGAAAAGATGGTCAACATCATCAGTCATCAAAAAAATGGAAATCCTAACCTCATGAGAAACCACTTTATTCCCATTAAGATGACTATAATAAAAATGTCAGATAGTAACAAAGTTTGATGAGGATGTGGAGAAATTGGAAACTTCATACTCTGCTGGAAGGAATATAAAGTGGTACAGCCATTTTGGAAAGCAATTGACAGTTTCTAAAACAGTTAAGTGCAGAGTTACCATATGACCCAGCCATTCCATTCCTAGGTTTATACCCAAAAGAAATGAAAACATGTATTAACACAAAAGTTGCACATAAATGTTTATAGTAACATTACTCATATTTCCAACAGGTGGAAACAATCCAAATGTCCATGAACCAATGAATGGATAAACACAACGTGATTATCTCCACACAATGGAATGTTATTCTGCCATAAAAATGAATAAAATATGATGCATGCTGATGATGGATGAACCTTGAAAATATGCTAAATGAAAAAAAAAGACCACATTATACGATTCCTTTCATATCAAATGCATAGAACAGGGGAAGCTACAGACACTGAAAGTAGATTAGTGGTTTTTTAGAGGTGGGAGGGGCAAGAATAGGAGAGGAGGGTGATAGCTAAAGGCCACAGGGTTTCTATTTAAAGTGCTGAAAATGGTCTAAAATTGACTGGTAAAGTTAGCACATGTCTGTGAGTATACTAAAAAACACTGAATTGTATACTTTAAATGAGTTAATTGTATGGCACGTAAATTATAAAGCTATTTTTAAAAGCAACAAAACACATATTACATTGAGCTGCCATAACAAGAACAAAAAGAAAGAAAGAAAGAAAGAAAGAAAGAAAGAAAGAAAGAGAGAGAGAAGGAAAGAAAGAAAGAAAGAAAGAAAGAAAGAAAGAAAGAAAGAAAGAAGAAAGGAGGGAGGGAGGGAGAGAAGGAAGGAAGGAAGGAAGGAAGGAAGGAAGGAAGGAAAGAAAGAAAGAAAGAAAGAAAGAAAGAAAGAAAGAAAGAAAGAAAAGAAAGAGCTCTCCAAAGTACATATAAAATGGAAGTTAAAGGTCATTGGCATAGTGGAGGCGGAGAGATTCTGTAATTAAACATCATTCAAAGATAAATTTCTCCATTTGTTGTACTATGGTATTTTTCTCATCTACATGGTTAAATGAGCTTATCTCCACTGACTAGTCGAGCTTATGGAAAGGGGGGGAAAGGTTTAGAGCAAAGAGCTTGAACTTTAAGATGATCTGGAAATTGTACAGATTATGTTTCCTTCTAAGCCCATTGGACCAAACTTCAATGTCAAAAGCTAGCTGTAAGAAAGGCTGGGAAATCTGAACAATCATACACCCAACTAAAACATAGAGGTTGTGCTTTCAAAGGGTTGGAGAGAGAGAGAGACAATTGGTTGTCTCTATCATAACTACGCTGTTTCAAATCTTCTAATTTTTTATTATAATTACAATAAAATATAAACTCCTAACCATGACCTAGAAGTTTTATATTTCCTCATCTCTCTCCCCTACCTCTCTGTCCTCTTTGCTACTTAGACCAATCCAAACTAACTTTCTTTCTATTCCCTCTGTCCCTATAACAATACCTTATATTGTTTTTAACTTAGGACCTCTACATGTTGTCATTTGCTATTCCTTGTACTGGTAACACTTGTGTTCATATACTTTCATGGTTGGGTCTTTCTCCTCACCCAGTTTTTAGCTCTTTAGAATCATTTTACCTGACCACCCAAACTAAATTATACTAATTGTTATTGTTTTCATTGCTCTGTTTTTCCCCCCTCCTATAGTATAACCACCAACTGTATAATTAGCGCTTTCAACGCAGTCTTATTTAGTTAACTTAATATTAATATTTTACCCACAAAAAGTAATCTCAGTAAGAATAGAGATCTTATATTTTTCAATAGTCCTGACGTGACACAAATAGTACCTGATTTTTTGTTGAATGAGTAAATAAAAATGATAATGAATGTGATGGTAAAGGTTACTTGGAATCACAAAGGCACAGAGAAGGAATACTTTATTTAGGGTTGGGAGTGAGGAGGAAAGGTTTGTAGGAAGAAAAGCCCAGAGACCTACAGTAGGATTTTAAATGTAGCTAGCTCAAGGAAAGGTAAAAGAAACAACTGAAAGCCTAAATGATGAAAAAAAAATCATTCAAGGACCTTAAAGGAGAGTAATGGGGCTATATGATATACTGCAAGGAAGGGAATGTTAAGAAAAGTCAAGACTGGAGAGGTAAATCAGGGACAGATCATAACAAAATTATTTATAGAGTGGTTGTCACAGTGTAGAATAAATCCACCCTCATCACATGTCACATTCTTTAATTTTACTCAGACTATTAAAGGACTTGACATAGCTGCTTTTTTTAAAAGAAGTATCTATGACAAATGTAAAAAGATAGCCTATCACAATTTTAAACTTTCAGATAACATTGCTTCACAGTGTTTTGGTACTTTGTCTTATTCTATCAACCAATGGTCTCCTCCAGGTGTTTACAGCACAGAATTCTAGAACATTCCATAACAAACTTTATGAAAGAAACATTTTTAGCACTTTCTGCCCAAGTACAGCCATATAGGACCTAAGTATAAAATGCTCATTGCAATAGGCGAGAAAAAAAAATGTCTCTGAAAATACTACACACGGAGGAAACAGAATCCCTGTAATCCCAAAATTTCCATGGCAGACATTTAATTTGCTTTTTTCAACACTAGTTTAATCTTTTAATACCTATGTTCCTTTAACAATGCATAAAGCTGCTCGAAATTCAGGGCTGAATAGTGCCCTTGTAAAGCATCCTACAGAGAACTACTCCTAATAGCCCAGTAGTGGTGGAGGGTTTTTTTGTTTTTGTTTTTTGTTGTTTTTTTTTTTTCTCCAGGTATTCAGAGCCAAAGGCTTGAATCTGGGCAGATGGAGCTCACCTTTTATCCTTCTGATGGGAGAGCACCAAGGACTGATGGGAGAGCACCAAGGACTGATCTTCTGAATTAGATGAAAGAACTTCATCTCTATTATGCATCCACATTTTAACTCACTTTTTTAATGCTATAGGACACTACATTAGAGAGCATATTTCCAGACACATCAGGATAGGACTAAGTTCCAAAATGAAAATGTGCACCTGCCTCACTGGTCAAACTTAAATTATTTACCTTCTTTATTTCATTATTTATGGTTAAAATACAGCTTAAACTTCTGATTTCAAATACAAGTTTCCATCCTTTTTATATTTTTCAATTTTTTTTTTCAGGAATAGTGTTCCTCAGAGAGTTTATTAGTCATTTCTGAGACAATCACATGGTGGCATCCACAGAAAGTGAGGAACGGGTTTCTCTGTTGGTATTGCTATGGCCTGCTTGTCACCTGCCATCTTGACCCACAGGAAGTCTCTGTTCTCCTTGGCAGGGACAGTTCTGCCCCCAGGAATCCCTCACAGCAGCATTTGGAGCAGGTATAAAGGAACGTCCTCTGTCTTTAAGCCAGGTGTGAGATAGGCCCTTTCCTTTAATCTCCCCCCACAGTACAGCAGTGACACCACAGTAATTAATAATGAGTGTTACTGAAAGTTCAGGAATAATGAAAGAGTACTATAACATGGGGAATGACTTAAAACTACCCCATGGACACTTGGGGTCCACTCAGGCTTGATACTTTTCTAAATCCCAGACACATGGACTCCTCATCTCCAGTGACAGATATGATTCAGTCTCCCCTACTTTCCAAGGCAGGCCAAACTGCCTCCAAATTCATAGTTAAGAAAATATTTTTCTTACATTGAGTTTAAAACCTTAGTTTTCATATCCCATTATTGGTGGCTTTCCAGGGTAATTAAGAAGAGGAGGGTAATTTCCCTTCCAGAAAATCTGTTCTTCCACACGTAGGAATATTCTGTAGACTTATGGCTCCAGCTGAATGTAGTCCAACATTAATTTTTTCTCAAAGTCTTAGTGAAGCAGGTTTAAATAAAAAGCTCCATGTAGGACATTAACAGCGTTCAGCTACAGCTGCATCAAAACTCTAATTTTTTCACCATTTCTGCTCATTAAAAACTCTAAATATCTTAGGGTCCAGAACCACTTGACTATGGTTAATTATTCTATTTTATACCTAATAATAATTAACAACATGACCAGTAAAACTTTTCAACAAGTCTGGTATATTGAACATGTAATGATTTAATTAATTCTCAGACTTCAATGATTTGTGTGCCTTCTCTAAAACTTTAAAACAATTTCCACTTAGAGATTTACCTTTCAGTCAGCCCATTTCACCTTTTATATTTCACGTTCCTGTGATGGGGCTTTTGAATAAATATGATAAATACTCTGTTCTAAACAGTGTGCAAATAGAAGAATCCTTTCACTTCACATGCCCACAGACAGATAAAAACAACTTGCAGAATGCTGTATCAATGTCCATGAGGCCTTCTTTTTGCCCTCAGTCCCCTTGAAAAGAGTCAGCTAAAATGATAATTTATAAAATATTTTAAATATATAGAAAAATCATTTTCACATTAAAACTTTAGACCACATCACCTTTTACAAAAAGAGTAATCTCTTTCATCTTTTCCTTTAAACCTTGCAAATGAAGTTTAGGGACACAAGATCAGTATTCTCACTTAAAATAAACAGCTTATGGACCTAGTATTTCACTTGAAAAATAGAGAAAGAAGTTTTATAAAAGAAAACATACACACACACACACACACACACACACACACACACATAGATATATACACACACACATAAAGAGAGAGATTTAGATAATTATATAAAATATGAAGAAGCTATTCTCTTTTTTGGAAATAAATTTATAGCATCACATACAGAGTGTTGTTTTTAAATCCTAATATTTAGCAATTAAATGACCCATCCAAAAAATGCTCAAAATAAAGTAAGTACAAGTTTATGGTTTTACAAAGATTCTCAGGATTTTCACACATGAACTGGAGTATTGGCTTATATAGGTTCATGCAGGTCAAATACACATGGCTCTAGTACTGTCTCATCCTTTAAAAGTGGAACCTTCTGGTACAAAGAGTGTCACTGTGGCTTGTGGATTCTGGGGTGCTGCTTAAATAGACTGACCATAAATTACCATTGCAAACCAGGACATTTTTGAGAGTTACAGGATTGCTGTTTGTAATTACCAAGACAAACCAAAAATCCTATATACATCCTCTACCACTAACCTACACTCTTCCTTGCAAACAAGTCAGCTATTACCATTTTTTTACTATCTCCTATCAGCTATCACTTCAGCATAATGTTCTCTGAATGTCTCACATTTTCACAAGTCATTACACTTCTATCTCACCCGAATATTAAACAAAATCCCACATGAAACACAAGCTATTCATTATAAAGTTAACTCCCTCATTCATTCAACATATAATTACTGCTGGCTCTTCCTGAAGGCTTTGAAGCAACTACCTTTCGCTGGTAAAGAAGAAAGTGTAAGATTCCTTAAGCTTCCTTTTTTTTTTCTTTTTCCTTCCACCTTTTTATTTAAATTCCAGTTAGTTAACATCTAGTGTAATATCAGTTTCAGGAATAGAATTCAGTGATTCATCACTTATGTGTAACACCCTCCCTTAAGTTCTCAACTCGAAATATATGAAGGTCAACATGCTATTGTGCTCCATTGTTACAACAGTAACTTGAATACAGTCATGTAATAATTTTCAGCTAAGATTCTTCATTGTTAAACAAAAGTATTAGAGAAACTTTAACTTAATAAATTATTATAAGTGTTTGAAAAAAATATTAGAGTGTTACGAACAATTAAAAAATAAAGCCAAAATTTCAAAAGGAACTTGCATTTTAGAAGAAAACAAAAATGTGTATTATATACCAAAATGGCAGTAGAATGGGATGCATTACCTGGGTGAAAGCAGTCCTAAGAGATATAAAGAAATTATTTCTCTTGAATGATACAAAAAGTCACCTATAATGAAATCTGCCTCTTGCCTATGTATATTCTTTTTTCTAGTAATAGCACTCTGATTCTCTTTTAAGAAATCATCCCTAATCCACTTTTAGGTCATGCAGTCTTAATAGGATTTACTCTCTTCTTCCCTGGTCCCATTTTCTGGCTCCAGGAAAAAACCCATGACCAAGGCCAAATCAATCAACGGTGTGTATTTCCTTAGGCACGTTCATTGTTTTAAGATGAGCACATGGCTCAATTCAAGCCAATGAGACCCCATCCTGGCTCCAGAAAATACAAGCACCCTCTCACTGATAAGACCATCAGTCTGCAATTTCAAAAATCCATCACAAGGATAGATCTCCTCTGAAAGTGATATCAGTTTAGAAAAGAAGAAGGAGGAGGAGCAGAAGAATAAAAAGAAGAAGAGGAGGAAGACCAAAGAGGTTTGATCTGCTAATATTGTTTCTGTAACTGTAGGCAGATGTGGCTACAGAAACTGCTATATTTTTTAGTTGCATGAAATAATAAATTCTTATTGTTTGATTTCCTCCTCCCCATTTTTTATTTCAGATTTTTTTTTCCCTAAAGCCAACAATTTTTGGTTCCAGACGAGGCTAATGCTTCATAAGAAAGGAGGTAAGATTAACTTTCAAGGTACACAGAAAGTTAATGATATTCCAGCCAGAGGGGAAAAATAAACAAGGGAAATGATCCAGGAAAACATGCTTAAGGTGAGGGTTTACCTGGAACACAGGAGAGGGAAAAAGGGGTTAGCATAGTGGAAAATATGCTGCAGACTCAATGGCAAGATTGTGCACATTCTTCAATGTCAGAACCAGAAGTTGGAATTTTATTTTGCAGGCAAAAAAATGTGTCATAGGCTATTTTAGATAGAGCAGGAGAATGACATGATCAGCTCTGAAACTTTGGAAGATTATGCTGACAACATTATATAGAACGGTTTTAGAAGAGGAAATTCTAGAGAAAGTTGCAGACTCATGTGGCTGACACAGAAGAATAAAGCACTTTGGTGAAGGAGCTGTACCCAGAGGAGATAAAACAGAATGAGATGATAAAGTCTGCTTAACTTAGAACTTCCTCACTTACAAGGTCCTGCCATTCCTTTTTACTTAATGTGACATATTAAAGCATATTAAAAATGATGGTAGGTTTGAGGTCAGTGAAAACTGATATGTAAAAGCACAAAATAGAGTATTAGAGTTTCTCTGCTCAGTTGCTAGTAAACAGAAACAAAAGGCATCAGAGACCCCTCACATTTAAAATAGAGTTAATAATGGGGAGGGCTGGGTGGCTAATTGGTTAGGTGTCCAAATCTTGATTTCAGCTCAGGTCTTGATAAACATTTTTTTAAAAAGTGGAATTAGTAATGTACTAAAAATAAGTTTATCCACAGGAAAAAAAATGTGTCTGTGTGACTTAAATTTTATGGATGATAGAACTATTATAAACTTTTAAAACTCATGTATTATAGTTTGAAATGTCATTTGAAATAACACTTACCTTTCAGAAATCTCTGTTAAATCTTTGATTAGCTTTAAAAAACAAAACAAACAAAAAATTATAATGTGAAGAGTCCACTTAATTCATTTTGTTTTATTGAAATCAAGTAAGCACATTTAGAGAGTTATAATTGTACAAAATTCCAGGTCAAAATTAAAGTTTAAACTTGGACACTGGTAAAGGAATTAAACATATGTGTAGGTGGATATGAGGACCATAATAGAGGTAGCATAGTCAAAATTTCAAATAATTTGCTTACATTTGAAAAATGATCATGATAACGAATTTCTGAAAGGAGATATATATTCAATTGGGCATAATGACCTTACATGTTTATGGTGCCTGGAATGACAAAGGCTCAAAGGATGAAAGGTTAGACTAATTAATATTCCATGCGATCCAGAAATGTGAACAGAAGGAAATATGATTATTTGGAAAGATTGATTAAAACTGGGGGAAGAAAAAGAAGGAATTGGGAAGAATAAAGAAGTTTTTGTAACATACATAAAATGCATCAAATTCATGTTTTGAACCAATACAACTACTAAAATAAATAAATACATAATAAAAAAATATATAAAGAAATAGATACATAGAAAGTAAATCTAATAAAGTTATAAAGGAGATGAATTTGAATTCTAAAACATTTCTCAAATAGTACAAATGAGGTTAGGAAAGATGGGGTACTGGTCCAGTTTTGGGGAGTTGTATGTTTTACAAAGATTTTCTACCGCATGGAAGTTGGGGCTCCAAACCCCCATGTTGTTCAAGGGTCAACGTGTACATATATAGAGATGGACTAAACACTTCAATTAAAAGAGAATTAAAAGGGAAAAATCAAAATAAAATTATGTGTCATTAAGAGGAGATATACATTTAAAATCAAATCAAATCATATATATATTATATAAGTACAGGTTTTTGTATATAAATATATAGAGAGAGACAAGACAAAGACAGAGACAAAGATTTATTATAATGAATTGGCTTATGGAATTATGGAGATTGACAAATCCCAAGATCTTCAGAGCCAAAGGTGGAGTTGCAGTCTGAAAGCTGGCACCCATAGCACACACTATCATTTTGAGTCCAAAGGCAGGAAAAAAAATAAATGTCTCATTTTACTTAGGGGAGTAAAGCTTCTTGTTCAGGGAGGGTCAACTTTTTGTTCTATTCAGGACTTCAAATGATGGGATGAGGCCCACGCATGCTGGGAATCTTCTTTGCCCATTTAAATTTTAGTCTCATCTAAAAACTTCCCCACAGAAACAGCCAGAATAATGTTTGACCAAATATCTAAGCATCCGATGGCCCAGGTGACACATAAAATTAACCATCAAAGTAAATAAAGGAAAAACAAAACTGATGCAAATAGAAAACACATAGCAAGATGGAACACTTAATTTCAATCATATAAAAATGGTATTAAATATAGATGGACTAAATCCTTCAATTAAAGACAAAAAAAACCCCACAAAATAAAGCCATGTGACATTAAGAAGACATAAACATTTAAAATATGATATATATATACATATATATAAATTAAAAGTAAAAATATTGAAAAGAAGATGTCTATGAAATACAAATCATAAGAATCTGGACAATTATATTAACAGCGGACACTGTAGCCTTCAGTGTGTGTGATATTACCAGAGATAAAGAAAGGTATTTCATAGTAAGCATCATAGTAATATCAAGTCAATAACAACAAAAAAGATGTTATTAACCCAAATATAGATGAACCTAATATCAAAACTTAAAATAATATATGAAATATAAACTAACAACTGAAAGAACTGTCATATACAATGACAGGAGAGTCTAATACCTCATAGACCAAATAGAAAATTGAGTAAATACATAGAAATTTCAAGAAGACCAACAACTAACTCAAACTAATTAAAAGAGACCAGTACAGGCAATAATTGTAGAATATAATTCTTTCTAAGGAAAGAGGAGTGGTCAGCAAGATAAACTATAAACTGAGCCATAAAACAAGTGTTAATAAATTTAAAATAATTGAAATCACACAGACTATGTTCTCTCATGTTGATAAAAGTGGTATTTGGTATTTATTTTAGATGTTAAGATTCTCCAATATACACTTTTAACCAATCTAAATTCATCTTCAAATAATATATGCCATTTCATGCATAGTACAGGTGTTCTCTAAGAGTATTCACATTTCCTCCCTCCTGTAGATTATTTGTCACTCATTTAACTTAGTCATACACAACAATCACCCACTCCAATTGGTAATATTGTTACTTTAAGCAAAACTGCTATCTCTATGTTTCACAGAGTTCAGTGACCTCCCCAAGGAAACAATCGGAAAAGTTGTTGTAGAAGCAAGACACACATCCTCTACAAGGAATTGAGTTTATCAGTGCTCAATAGTCTTCCCAAACTCTTTGCAATGTCCAAGAGGCCATGCTTTGCTGATTAATGTTTCTGCTAGCAAGACCAACATGAAGATACTTGATTTTTCATTGCCAACTTCTTGATAGTAAGAACTTCCTGATCATGAATGTTTCCTGATTATAGCACCTGCTCATGGATCTGAAACGAGCAGTTGTAGTAACAATTTTTCAATACACAGGTAATTTTATGATTGTAGAAAAGGCGGTAATGTTCTGGTGGCCCAATTCTGCAGTATCATTCTCAAAGTCCATCCTGAAAACTGAATCAATAGTGTATTTATTCAGAGTTCTTTTTGTTTTTTCTGACCATTTACATTCATTTTTTTTCTTGAACCAGTGTATTACTTAAGGTATAGCCTAAGCTACTTACAAAATGAAAGAAAAATTCCAATGGCTCAGCCATGATAGATATTTTTCTCTTTCTCTCTCACTGAACAGTCCAGAAGTAGGTAAATAGCATAAATTGCTCAGGAAAATCTGCTCTAAGTGTTCATCCAGAGAACCTGTTTCCTTCTTTCTGTCGCTCTGTCCTCCCCTAAGGTATTGACCTCATTTGTATGGTTAAAGGGGTTCATAAGGGCCCTATCAGCATTCCGGCTCTTGAGACTAGGAAAGCAGAAGTAGACATCAAACAACCTCCTTGTACAGAAGACATGCAGAAGTTGTGCTTTCCTTTCTATCCAATTCCTTTGGTAATCTAGTCATAAGGTCTCAACTGGTGAAAAGAAAGTTAGGAAACAGTGTCAAATGGGTAATGTGTGCTCAGGGAATTCTCTAACCACAACAAAGAATGGGAAAATTGCAATATCTGTCACAATAAGTTAAGATCAATTCTGTTTTTATTTGTATTTTATATTTTTAATATTTTATTTATTTATTTGAAAGAGAGAACATGAGCAGGGGGAGGGGCGAGGGAGAGGGAAAAGCCGACTCCCCACTGAGCAGGGAGCCTGATGCAGGGCTCAATCCCAGGACCCTGGGATCACCACCTGAGCCGAAGGCAGATGCTTAACCAACTGAGCCATCCAGTCATCCCTAAATTCTGTTTTAAAAAGTGGAACATGAGCAATACATACTGAATTGCTGTAATTTCTACCCTAGTGTCCTCTATAATAATATAATCCATTCATTCCTTAAACAAATGGGTATTGGTGTCTACCATATTCTAGTTATGCAATAATAATGGTCTCAACCCACAGGATGCTTAGAGAATAGTGTTATGGACAAGCAAGTAGACAGTAAATAAAACAATATAGCTAACATCTGAGTCCATATATGTGTGTCATGCTATTTCATTTTTTTATGTTTTTAAGTTTTGTAAACTTTGACATTAATTACTTAAGGAAGCACTTATTATTATATCTACCTTAAAATTAAGAAATCTGAGAAACAGCTTATATGACTTGTCTAAGATCACAGCAGTACTTAAATTGGAGAACCAGAGTTTAAATTCAGATTTCCTTATTCCAGATGAATTCACTTAACCATTTTGTCATCCTGACTTTCACCATGTGTTAAGAGGACACAAAGTACTCAGACAAAGCAATTGCAGAGATACATGTAGAAGGAAAAAACAAACCAAAGGGAAGTTCAGAAGTTGTTTGTGACTGTGGTGTATAGGCAGAAACTGTGGTACACTCATACAATGGAATACTTCCTAGAGATCAAAAGAACAGGTTACTGATACATGCTAAAGCAGGTACGAATCAAAAACAAGGGTATATACTGTGTGACTCTAGTTATATAAAGTTTTAAAAGGGAGAAGACTAACAATATGAAAAAATATCAGAACAGCAGTGGCCTCATCAGTTTGTTCTCTATAGTTAAGAGTGTTTCTTGGTTTGCCTTCCCCCCCCCATTTATGTTGATTTTGTTTGTTTGTTTCTTAAGTTTCATGTATGAGTGAAATCATGTGGTATTTGTCTTTCTCTGATTGACCTATTTCACTTAACATAATATGTAAAATGTGAATAATGAAATAAAAATGGTATAAAGCAAAAAAAAAATGAATGATTAGAGAACAGTAAAAATGAAAACTAAGAATAATTCACAATAAGAAGAAAAATAAGGTAAAATAGAATAGAAACATTACAATAAATCAACAGAAAAAAAACTAAAAAAGAACAGGAGTAGCCTCTAGAAGTGTAGCTGACTATGTAAGAACAAAGGAGAAGTTTCTAGGGATGATGGAAATCTGCTATATTTGAAAGTGTTCAAGTTAGCTATACAATTAAAATTTTGCCTTTCAGTTTCACTTTTTTTTTTACCTCTAATTCATATTTTTTTGAATTATAATGGAGTGGGGATTAGACATTTTGTTATATCTTTTATATATTCTACATCCGAGCAAATGAAGAAATATATTAAGATTAAAAGATGGAAAATCATTAAAAATTGTTTCCTTCTCAGATGTAGGCAATAGAGAAGTAGGAGATGATGGAGAAGAGTCAAGATTCACGACCTAAATTTTGGTTTTATCAACCAGAAAATGTTGGTGCCATTTAGAGAGATAAGAGAAGGAGGAAAGGAGAAGTAGGGAGAAGTATCTCAGGAAACAGACACTGATTGAATATTGAATCTAAGAGAGTGGACGATACTTCCCAGAGAGAGGGTATAAATTGAAAAAGAAGACAAAGAGAATCTTTTGGAGTGGGGATATTTGTGAAAAAATATGTTCCATGGAAAATCAGGATTGAATATATCCCAGAAAGCAATGATAACAACTCAAATGGAATGTTTGTGTTTGTGTGTGTGTGTGTGTGTGTGTGTGTTCCATAAAGTATTAGTTCTCAATCTTGAGCATGCCTCAGCATCACCCAACTAGAAGGGTTTTTAAAATACAGATTTTCACAGATTGTTGGATTGTACCTTGCATATCTGCTCAGCATGTCTAAGGTAAGTGGAGGTAGCATTTGCTTCTGAAATGAATTTATGTTGCTCTTGCTGATGGATCATTTTCAGAAAAATTAAACTATATGAATGATATTTTAGTGATGCTCTGTTTCTGATGGATTAATCAATATCATTGCCAATTCAAAGTAAACAGAAGGAGGAAATTGTCATAGTAAACCTGAAATAATAAACTAAGTAAAAATGAAGAAAATTATGACACATATGCATGCACACATGCATATAAATATATTCATATATAGCTCCACATACAATGACATATATTCCATTTGGGGGTATGGTCACTATTTGTTTCTACAAAGATATCACATGAACAAATTATGACTGGATTATTTTACTTTATTTCAGCTATCTTAATATTCATTATGTCACCAGAGTAATTGGCTATAATTATAACTATTATGATGCCATGTTTTCAGCCATTTATTTTTATAGTTACTAGTAAAAAAATTAGTAAGCCTGGAAAGAGAAAAAAATAAATACAATTAAAGATTTGGAAAGCAAAAATATTGGAAATTAGAGACAGTGTTATGACTCTTTGACAAAGAATAGGTCACAGAATTATTACTACACAAAGATGTCTATCTTAATTTTATTAAATAGTCTTTTCATATTATGATTAACATATTGGATTCTTCCTTTTTTTCATTAATTTGAAGACATTGAAATTATAATAAATATAAGTTTCTTATCTTCAAATATCTTTCTACATCTTTTAGAAAATTTAGGAATAAAAATTAGTTGTAAATTCTTGTAAGGATTAATTGAAAAAAGTGGGAACTGGAAACCTCGAAGAATCTAAGTAAATACTAATGAAAAGGATTAAATGAATCTCAAATCAATGGTATAACAATAAGATATATATATATACCTTCTGGAAGGAGCATGCATCTACCATCTTAGTTCAAAAAGCTCATATCCAGGGGCGCCTGGGTGGCACAGCGGTTAAGCGTCTGCCTTCGGCTCAGGGCGTGATCCCGGCATTATGGGATCGAGCCCCACATCAGGCTCCTCTGATATGAGCCTGCTTCTTCCTCTCCCACTCCCCCTACTTGTGTTCACTCTCTCGCTGGCTGTCTCTATCTCTGTCAAATAAATAAATAAAATCTTTAAAAAAAAAAAAAAAGCTCATATCCAATTTTGACATGTAGCACTTATAATTATGTATGTGATTACATATGTGTATATGTATAGATGTATAGGCTTCAATACAGAGTTTTTTTGCAATTTGATTCCTATTACTCAGCAATAGTCACGTTTGAGAGGAAAAGTTTAAAAGTTAAAAATTTTAAGAAGAAATGAAGTCATGAAAGTCATAAAGATGTTCTGAAATAATTTAAGTCATATAATGTATTTTAACCAGAAATGTAGCAATAAAAAAATGAAACAATGGGAAAGCAATGGGTCTTTTGCTGTTGTTTGTTTGTTGCAAGGATTTGGCATTTATACAGATGAAAATGGGTAAACATACAATAAAAATAAATATTTTAGCTTATATACTCTAAAGTAGCCAAAATTTTACTTAGAAGATAAATATAAACATATGTATGTTAATATTTAACATAAGTTATATATTCCTTTTGAGTTCGTTAAAATATCAATGTACTAAGCTAGGTATTATATATAACATGTATTTTATATCATCCTTATCTGTCAAAGTATCATTGAAAACAATGTCTAATAAATCCTTGATTGGGTGACTACTACTTGGATTTATGGATTTACATGGAAATGGAAGTTTAAAAGGTAAGGCAACAAAAACTTTTTAGCAAACATCTGCCCCTCATTGTGCTTGTTAACAACAAACACCTTTTTAAATGAAACTTAAAGCTAACCTGGTAAGGGCATGAAGGTAAAGAGGATAATATTATGTATTATTTGGAAACTCACTCTTCATAAATCATATTTTTAGGAGAAATTATATTTTTTCTATGAACACAGGTTAGGATTCTGGAGTATATAGAAGTTAATCCTTTTTTTTTTTTTGAGGGAAAAGGAATCAAGGGATAAAGCCAAGGGATGTGGATTTCTCCCATGTTGCTTTAATACTCACAATGAAATGTTATTTAGCTTTCTGTTTCTCTTATTAAATATTTACACTTATGTTATTTATAAATGTGACGTATTGAGAACCTATTATATACCAGGTATGATTCTAAATGAAGAGAAAAAAGAAAGAAAAAACAAATAAACTTTTCCTCCAATGCAGGTTATATTCTGAAGTTGGGGTAGATACAAAAATGAACAAATAAATAAAGCATCTAATGTATCAGATGACATGGAGAAAAATAAAGCATGGAATGTGGGTATGGGAAGCACAGGGAAGAGTTGATGTTTTAAATGGGGTGATTAGGAAATGCTTCCTGATAAGATGACATTTGAGCAAAGTAGAGGGAGATGAGGCAAGAATCAATGTGGGTATCCAGGAAAATGGTATTCCAGTCAGAGATGGCAGGTTCAAAACCTCTAAAACAGAGATATTTTTGGTATGCTTATGTAACAGCAAATAGGTCAGCATTGCTGGAGGAACTTACATGAAGAGAAAGAGTAGGAGAAGATGGAAATAAAGAGTCGATAGCAAGAACAACTTGAAGTGGTACAGGTCCTTACAACTGTATGCCAAGGAATCCACTGGAAGAGGAGGAGCAGAGCGTCATAACTTAATTTAAGTTTAGCAGGATCATTCTAATTACTGTGTTGTTTATAGATTGAGGGCTAGGATAGGAAGAAAGAATATAGGAATGAAGACTAAGTCTATTGCAACAATGCAGTTGAGATATTTTGTAGCTTTATTCACGATAAGTAGCAGGAGAGGTAACAAAAATTCTTCTGATTCTGGATATTTTGAAAATAGAGCCAACATGATTAATACTTGTTTGGATGTGAACAGTGACAAAAACAAAGAAAGCAGGAATGAAGGTAATACTACTTGGCCAGAGCTACTGAAATTTGCTGTCCACAAGAAAATGAAGATGTGACGTAGGCTACAATTAAATATTTGGTTTGGTCCATGAGTTTTATGTCATACAGTCATGTCACTAGAAGAAAAAGAGAGCAACAACATAGTTACTGGAGAATTGAACATTTGAAACTGAGGGTATGGAAATAATATAGTTACTAGAAATAAGAACGTTTAGGGAAATGCTGCACAATTAAGTTAATTTTCACTAAAATGTGGAAGACTACATGAGAAACAGGATTAATATGGAGGATGATCAGGAGTTCTTTTCAGCATGCTAACTTTGAGTTGCCAATTACTCATGCTTAGGAGATGTCCAGTAGTCTGTAGAACATAAGACTTGTCATCAGATATATGTTATCTAAAGCCATTTCTCTATATGTTAACAATTAAGGGATTACTAAAAATAAAGAAGAGAGGTCTTTCAAGGACTGACTACTCGAACAATACAGAGCGTTGATGACTAAGACATAAGAAGCAACTGTCAATGGAGAGTGAGAAAGAGAAGTGGGTGAAATAGGAAAAGAAACAGAATGTTTTGATCCAGAATCCAAATAATGCAAATCTTCCACTTGATGAACGATATCAAAAGTTGTTAATAGGCTAAGAAACATTAGAATTACAAATTGACCATTGTATTTAGCAATGTAGTGAGCAGGTGTGAGAAGAGCAGTTACTAGAAATGGTAGACTAGTAGCCAGAAGTGATTGCATACATTAAAGAATGAAAGGGGCAGAACTGGAAGACAGAAACAGTTAACATTTTTTAAGAGTGTGAAGTTTTAAAAGAAAGAGAAATGAAGTCAGGGAAGGCTTTATTTGTTGCTGGTTTTATATTTGTTTATTTTAGAGGCTGATTTTTGTGTTTTTCATTTCAGTTTTTTATACTGATAGGAATATTCATTATTCTAGAGACAGAAAGATGAGAAGCACTGGAGCAATGTCTTTGATTAAGTGAGAGGAAACAGTGCATAAAGAGAGGGGTGACATCATCTGGAAACATGAATAGTCATTCATATTAACACTAGAGGAGGGTAGACAGGAGAAAGAATAGTTATAAAATAGTCATCTCAGGAAGTGGCAGACTGAAAGGGTTTGGAAAATATAATAGACTTTCCAAGCAGCTTAAAGGATCCACTTGAAGTTAATAGTCATGATTATGATGTGAAGCTATTCTGCAAAAATTTGTTTGCTAGCCAATCGTGTTCAGCTGCACAAGTCCTGCTAGAAGTCTGCGTTTGTCTTTGAATTTTGCCAGCTGAGATGGACCATACTAGAGAAGAGATTAATTTGATGGTGCTTTCAAGGGTATGATTATAATGATAAATCATGGGCCATCAGGACATGAGGATATGATGTATATTATAATGAAATATTTGATGTATGTCATAGAAATCATGTTGCTAGAAGAAATGAGATAGAAACAAATTAGTAACTGGAGAGTTGGGCCTTTGAATTTTAGGGTATGGGGATGATATTGTTGCTGGGAATAAGAAGGTTTAGGGAGGTCCCACCCAGTAAAAATTTATCTGATGATTAGAAAGTTCATATAGCCACAACAACCACTAGTAAATGTGGCTATTGAATCATTGATTTTTGGCCAGTGTAACTAAGGAATTAACTGATATTAATTAAAGACCTACATATAGCTCTTTACCAGGAATGAGGGGCTGAGGAAGAGTATAGGAACAGCACATAGCATTAGAGAAAGGGAAAGTGAGCTAGAGATGAGAAAAATGACCAAGGTGACAATCGATGATTAGTCTTTATACTCACAGGTAAGGAGTGGTATAGTCTGATGATATGAGAGTCAAACCCAGGATATTTTAGGAAAAGAAAAGAGAGACTGATTTAGATATTAGAACTGGCAGTGGCAGCCAGTAGAATATGTTGAGAAAGCAAATGTCCATTCCCGGAAAGGGTTGCATATAGATAGATAGATAATAGATTAGAAAGGGAGGGATGGAGGGAAAGAAGGGTTTTATGGGGATGAGAATACAGGGAATGAGGAATGACCTGGGAGTCCTAGGCAGCTATGAGAACTGCTATAAATAGGGGTAAAGAACATAATAAAGTTCATCCTGATTTTCACAGAGCTGATAGATTTTGCTATACTCTCTTTGGACAATTATTGTATCATCCATTTCATTCAACAAATAATAATTAACCATCAGCTAGGTGTAAGACATGATACAAAACTCTAAGGAATAAGTACACACCATACAATGGACATGGTTTCCACATGTATTTTCTGCCAAAAATACCTCTTAGGGTACCAGATTTCATACCTATAATTTGCTGTGTAAATGAGTATAATGTATATTGTGTATTCTTATGTTTTCAGACATTTTGCTCATGTCAATTGTCAGTATTTACCTTTCAAAGAGAATGGGTGAGTTCTTTTACTGTCTCCTGAAACGTTCACTATTGGTTTTATCCACCGAGATTGCATATTATTTTAGTTGTCCTTTGAAAGCCACTCTCTAGTTGCATTATTTTAAAGTCTTTTCAACACATTTGGAAAACAGGAAGAATGGATGTCATAACTATTTGATAGGTAAGGAGAATAAGGACAGATGTAATAAATTGAATTATTATTCCAAGCTTACATTGAAGTGCCGCTATCAGGGAAAAAAAAAAAACAAAAAAAAACAACACTTCACATTATTCTACATGCTAATCCAGCAGTTTTACAAAATAGTTAAAAAGTGTTTACTGTTTTATTTCCAACATTAAAATATTCTGTTGTCTTTTTTGGAGACAGAAACAAACTGGGCTTACTTCCATAGAAAACCACAGTAGTGATTAACACCCTGCATTGGAGAGTAACCACAGTGCGACAGACTTTCCAGAATTCCAAATCTGAGCTGTCAATGCCAATAATTAACTAACTGATAAATGTAATAGATATTTTCTCCCATTCTTTTCTTAGCTGACCTCTCTTTAAACTTGAAGACCTTGGCCCTTCCTCTCTGAAACTTTCTTTAAACTTTCATGACCCAATTCTCCTTGGTTTTCTCATCATTTTTTTCTTAGTGTTTTATTTTCAGTGCTTTCTTCCAAAAGTTAGTATTGACAGATTCTTTCTCTTCTAATTCCTAGGTGTTCACATTCTCTCCTACTTATTGTAACTGTTATGTGGATGACTCCAGAACCAATATTAATGATCTCACCTCTGTCTTGAATTTCACAACTCCCTAGAAGATACCTAGAGTGGGATTACCATTTCCAAACTTGAATTCAATGTATTTTCCCCTTCCAAGTATGTATGCCCTCATGTTTATTGTCTCTAGCAGGGTCACTATCTATTCAGTCTTCAGACCAAAAAACTGGAGTCTTCATTGATTTCTGTTGTTCCCTCTCCATCTATTATATGTCCCCCTGGATATTTAACTTTCTCACAGAGAATTTCCTTCTTTTAATTTCCAGTGTCTGACATCTAACAATGCTTAAAAATGTCTGCCAATTTGAATTAAATGACTGAAACTCTTATAACAGTCTATTATGTAGCATTTCTTCATGCTACTCTAATTTTCAGTTGGTCTACAAAGCATTCTCTAGTTTCAAATATTTTTTTCACCTTTTTAAAATGTACTTTTTTCAGACTGTCTTTCTATATTATTTTAGCTTCCTACTTTTATAATAAATGAAGCTTCCAGGTATAGCATAATACTGAACTAAATCCATAGATGGAAAACTGCTTACCAAAATAGATGACCTACTTTGGTCAATTCACCTAACTCCTATTCAAACCTTTTCAATATATTATGACTAGATGATTTGAAGATCTTTTGAAATAAACAAAGGATATAATTTAATTACAAAGAAAATATTTATTTTAGACCATTATAATAATAATAAATTACATTATTACCATCCATTACCAGGTTTCAATATAAGAGTTGTTGGGGCGCCTGTGTGGCACAGCGGTTAAGCGTCTGCCTTTGGCTCAGGGCGTGATCCCGGCGTTATGGGATCGAGCCTCACATCAGGCTCCTCTGCTATGAGCCTGCTTCTTCCTCTCCCGCTCCCCCTGCCTGTGTTCCCTCCCTCGCTGGCTGTCTCTATCTCTGTCAAATAAATAAATAAATAAAATCTTTAAAAAAAAAAAAAAGAGTTGTGTTAAAATGTGGTGAAGGCTCAAACAAATATTTCAAATTTAGTAAATTTATCAGAATTTAGGCTGTTCTATAGTCACTTATTCGTTCTTATGCTTAAATACCTACCCTTTCTCTTTTCTGAATAATTCATGAGATGAGGAATAATTTAGTTTTCATTAACCTTTGTTACTGAAAAATGTTCAGTCTGACATCTGTCCATTTGTTCTTATTCAGAGAACTAATTCAACAAAATTCAATCCCATCTCTATTAACATAGCACACTTAACCATGTGTGAAATAATATTGTACCAGCCTCCCTTTTTTTAAGATCTTATTTATTTTATTTGAGAGAGAGAGAGCGTGCATGAATGGGAGAGGGGGAGAAGGAGAGGGAGAAGCAGGCTTCCTGCTGAGCGGGGAGCCCAATTCAGGCCTGGATCCCAGGACCCTGAGATCAGGGCCTGAGCCAAAGGCAGACGCTTCACCAACTGAGACACCCAGGCACCCCATACCTACTCCTTCTTACTCTGTTGAGTATAAGCCTTGCACTTTTTGGAGAGGGAGCTGTTTTCTTTCCACCATTATTCCCCATGTAAAAATATGGGATTTTTTTAGGTGACATCCAATTAGGTGGAGTTAAACCATTGAGAAGGGCCAACCTTTGGGAAATTCACTATTTTTTTTCTTCCCTCTATTTTGGAATGCCATGAAGAAGTGATCCTGGTTACATGTTTCAGCTATGCTGATATAAGCTTATGTCTGGGTGAACTCTCCTAGGTCTAGTTTGAGGTAAGGCCTGAGAATTGGTAATGGTAGGCAGTCCTTCTGTTGTTGTTGCTGTTTTGTTTTAAGTAGGCTCCACTCCCAATATGGGGGCTTGAAATCAAGACCCTGAGTTCGGAAGTCACATGCTTTACTGACTGAGCCAGCCAGGTGTCCCAGTAATGGTAGGCAGTCTTTTTGGAGACACAAAAGGCTTTATTCCTCAATGAGATTATCAAAATGAGTGACAACTTTTCAGCTTATCACCATTTGCCTGTCTAGCATAACTTATTTAACAATTGGTTAAAAACATAGAAGGTGGAAAACTGCACTATGTATTAAATTTCTACAATTTTAATAATAACTTAGTAATAGGATGGAATGTTGAGAGAAGAAAAAAGAAAAGGAGCAACACTCTTCTTGGCTTTTGTTCAATGTCAAGGGTGGAGTATAAGTGGTCATTAAGTGAGATTCAAAATAGCTTTGATGATGGCAGCTTGCTTTCAGACAAATATTCCTTGCTCAAGTTAGACAGTCACTTAAATAAACACAAAATGTAAGCTTTTCCTCATCCAATATTTTATAGCCCATATTTTTTTCATTTACAGTAAACTTTGTTTTCCTTCTCTTTCAACAGCCTCAAATTTAATGGGTGTCAAATAATTATAATGATACCCAGCATTTCTAAAATACCTCTCTAACATTTCTTCATAAAGTTACCATTGATGTTTCTATGAAAAATTGTATATTAAAAAGAAGACATGATTCCACTGAAAAATCAGAATTTTATTCAACACCAGGCTCTCTTAAGAAACCTTATTTTTATAAATGCTTTTTTGTGAAATTTTTGTTATTACATGACCCATGGAGTTCATGTCATATGATAATTTACAGTACTGACTACTTTATATGATGAAATTAAACTTCCACAGATAGAATGCAAAGCCTTATTGCTAAACCCATTATATCATCACTCTCATACTTTGGGATATAGCTAGTACCCAGCACTATACACTTGCAGCCATATAATAAAATGCTTAAGAGAGAGGACTTTGATGTTAGACTGCCTGCATAGCAATCCAAGTTTCAAATATTTCTAGTTCTGTGATATTGGCTGAGCTACTTAACCTTCTTAGTTCCCAGATGTTTAATCTATAAATTGAAAAGGATCACATTACCTATTTTATAGACTTTTTATAAAAAAGACAACTGGACAACTCAAGTTGAAGTCAGACTCAAAATTAAGTACTCAGTAAATGCTTGCTATTATTTGAAATATCAGGTTGGGGTATAAAGGATCATAAATTATTCATTTTTACTGGCTTAAAAGCAATTCTACAGAAACCAATGTATCTAAAGTGCTAGAAACAAAACAAAAAACAAAAAACAAAATTAGATCACTTGCAAATTAATGTCCACACATTATTTTTACAATAAGCCACAAGCTAAATTATCATTCAGTGTTGCCAACATAAGCCAAGTAACTGCATCATTTAGATTCCAGGCAGGCAGGCAAGCAGGCAGGTATGCAATTGCACCAGGGAAGCCAGCTGCTAATTATCTGACTATAGTGGAACTTTAAATATCAAACCAGTTTCAAAAGCAATGCTCTTTTTTATGGAACAAGCCTAGATGTTTATGATAGGAGAAAACTGAAATAATACTTGGATGTCCTAAAGAGACTGAGGAACAAATAGTCTATTAAAAATAAGGTGCATGTTAGTAGCAAAGATAACCTGATGGTGTCTACAAATTTGTGTTCCTGACAAGTTACAGTGGGGCTGCACCAGATAAAAAGAAATCAGATTAAAACTGACATGAGTGCTGTGCCAGAAACGACTCTGAGCCTCTATTCATAAGGTTCCTGTGTACATAGAAATGTGACATCGAATGTTTTAGAACACTTAAATAATTGAACACCAAAATATGTATTCAAAAGTAATTTTCAGGGTGCCTGGATGACTCAGTCTTTAGGCATCTGCCTTTGGCTGGGGTCATGATCCCAGAGTCCTGGAATCTAGCCCCAGGTCAGGCTCCCTGCTCATCAGGGAATCTGCTTCTCCCTCTGCTCCTCCCCCAACTCGTTCTCTCAATCTCGCTCTCACTCTCTCAAATAAATAAAATCTTTACAAGAAGTAATTTTCATTTTTAAATTATATTTACATTAAGTTGTATAGTTGGTGATGTTCTAAACCAGATATAAATGTACTTTACTTTAAATAAATAAAACTTGATTGAGATTTCTAGAATAAGGATCTAGATGATGTAACAATTACATATTAACAAGTCTATTTGTCTTTGAGATGGTGTGTCTGGTAAAGCACACTAGAAGGGATTCTGTTTATTGGAGTGACTGAGAAAATTAACAAGAAGGATTTTTTAATATATCACTATTTATACCTACATAGTTATTTTCATTATTTTGAACAAGCATTTTAAACTGATTTTTGGAAATGTAAAATCTTCTTGCACATGATAGTTCTAGCAGCTAAAAATTTTAAAAAATGGATTCTCAAAATGTTGACATAAATCATACATCATAGAGCAATGGGGTCAATTGGACTATTTATGGAAGAATCATTCATATAGGATCTTGAGACATGGATTGACATTGGCCAAATCAATCAAGTGATTGCTTGATTCTCATTTGCATCATTTGTGAATAGATAAATCATAAATATCAGATAAAAGCATAAATCCAGTTTGATCTAAGTTTGGAATCTATTTATATTCACTATTGATTGTGAATATTTGTGAATTAGTTAAAATTACCTGACCTTGGAAGAATCAGAGCTGAATTTGAATCTCATCTCTGTCAATTTCCAGCTTCATCCTTGAAAAAGCTATTTTCTCTTGTGAGTCACTATTTTCAATGAAATATAGTGATATTTATAATAGAAAGTGTTTGTTGAGAACTTATTACCTGGCCAACTCTAAGCACATTTTTAGTGTATATTAGGTCATTTATATAGTGTCCCCAAATTCCTGTAAGTAGTGGAGAATTTTGGAAATTACCATATCTGACCCAGTAAGGAAGCCGGAAAACTGAGCGGCAGACAAATTAAGAGCTTAGGTGGCAAGAAATAGGAGCTGAAATCAGACAATTAAGTACTCAATGGAATCTGAATAATTTTCTTTAATGTCTGGGAAGCTTATGGAAAAATACTGAATTCTTAGAATTAATAAGATAAAAGCAGTAAAATTAAGGAAGGAAACACCATTACAGAATAGATTTTGGTCATTTATTTTTATTAGTCTTAATTATTTATGATAATACTTCATAAGATACCAATTAATGTCCTGTAGGATAGTGTATAAAATTAACGACAGAATATAAGACTTCTAAGTAGCACAAGGCTATTAAGTCCTTTAAGAGAAGTGGGAGAGTTTACTTTTTTTGTGAGAATTTTTGGCTTGAGATTAGTGAAATTAAAATAATTGAGTTCTAACATTTTAATTAAAATATATGCATTTATTAAGAAGATACTTATAAAGTCTTATAAGAAATTAGTTTTTTTCTAAAGAATTTACCAGATATAAGATAACCATAGCAATATGGGAGTTAAATTACAGTAGATTAAAAAAGGTATCAGATTTTGGGGTGGGGGTGTTGTGTTTACAAGTTCTTTATATATTTTAGATATTAACCCCTTATCTGAGACATCATTAGCAAATATCTTGTGCCATGTAGTAATTTGCCTTTTTTGTTGCTGTTGATGGTTTCCTTTACTGTGCAGAAGCTTTTTATTTTGATGTAGTCCCAATAGTTTATTTTTGCTTTTGTTTCTCTTGCCTTGGGAGACATAGCTAAAAAAATTTTTTTGCTACATTCAATGTGAAAGAAATTACTGCCTGTGTTCTTTTCTAGGATTCTTATGGTTTCAGGTCTCACACTTAGGTCTTTGATCTAGTTTGAGTTTATTTTTGTGTGTAGTGTTAGAAACTGGTCCAGTTTTATTCTTTTACATGTATAGCTCATTGAAGTCACTGTCTGATTGAAAAAATTGACAGGGGAACTGGATAGACATTTTTTCAAAGAAGACATATAAATGGCAAACAGACATGTGAAAAGACACTCAACATCACTCATCATCAGGGAAATACATATCAAAACCACAATGAGATATCACCTTACACCTATCAGAATGGCTAAAAACAAAAAGACAAGAAATAACAAGTGTTGACAAGGATGTGGAGAAAAAGGAAACCTCATACACTGTTGGTGGGAATGTAAATTGGTACAGCTGCTATGGTAAACAGTATGGAGGTTCCTTAGTAAATTAAAAAAGGAAATATCACATGATCCATAAATTGGGTATTTACACAAAGAAGACAAAATATTAATTAAAAAAGAAATACACAGCAATCCATGTGTCCATCAAAGGATGAATGGATAAAGGTGTGGTGTGTATATACATATTTTACAGAATATTACATAAAGAAAAATGAGATCCTGCCATTTGCCACAATATGGATGGACCCGGAGGGTGTTCTGTCAAGTGAAATAATCAGAGAGGTAAATACCATATAACTCCACTCATATGTAGACTCTAAAAAACAAAACAAAACAAAACAGACTAAACAAACAGAATAAATAAAGCAGAATCAGACCTATAAATACAGAGAACAAACTGATGGTTGCCAGAGGGGAGAGGGGTCAAGGGATGGGCAAAATGGATAAAGAGGAGTGGGAGACTCAGGCTTTCAGTTATGGAATGAGTAAGTCATGGGAATAAAAGGCACAGGAACAAGAATATAGTCAATGATATTGTAATAGTGTTGTATGGTGACAAATGACAGCTACACTTGTGGTAAGCATAGCAAAATGTATAGACTTGCTGAATTGCTATGTTGTACACCTGAAACTAATGGCAACATTATAGGTCAGCTGTATTTTTTTTTAAAAACGGGAGGCATCAGAGAACAGCATATCAGGAATTACAAAGCAACCACATCGTCAAAATGCTGAGAAAATTATCATGCTTTACTGTCTTTATCTTTTATTTTCTGCTGCTTTGAGAAAACAAAAACTTATATTTCACACAAATTACCTGAAGCAAAGTGTGTATTCCTAGGCAATATAGTATATACAATGCCAAATATACATTTCTTTTCCTGGTTCTCTCTCTTTCTCTTTTTTTTAAATCTTCATTTATTTGTCAGAGAGAGAGAGAGAGAGAGAGCACAAGCAGGGAGAGTGGAAAGCAGAGGGAGAAGCAGGCTCCCGGATGATTAGGGAGCCCAATGTGGGGCTGGATCCAAGAACCCTGCGATCGTGACCTGAGCTGAAGGCAGACGCTTAACTGACTGAGCCACCCAGGCATCTCTCTCCTGATTCTCTTTAAGCTACGTCATGAATGGTATCAATTTGTATATGGCTGCTAAAAATGTATTTATGATAACGTGTAAAATCATCCAGTAAATGGGAGACTTAGATAGATAATATTTGGAAGATACACTTTAAATAGGTTAGAAATGAAAAAGTATGCATGAATGGAGAGTAGGTGATTGAGAATAATGGTCAATAAACAGTCACAAACACATTGTATCAAACTATTTTAAGTGTGCAGAGAAACAACAAAATATATAGATAATACGAACCAGTATATAGATGATCTTAATGTCCAAAAGGCAGCATGTTTCTTCTTAGGAAGCTTTGTTGTAGCAATATGAGTTAAAATAAAATAAAATGTTGCAGTTACCTCCTGGTTGATTCTTAAGAAAATAACTCGCCTTTTCAGAGCTGCAGTAAAAGCAATACTCTTGTGAGGGAGTTATATGAAGTACAAGTGGTAGAGGAATGGTACTATGGAGTTAGAGGAGTAGGATTTATTAAGAGAGTGAATTTCACAAATTCACAATGAATTGAACATTCCAGATGGCACAGTGCAACAGAATGAAAGAGAAGTAGTGCAAAGAAACCAAAGCCAAGAGCAAAGGCAGAGCTTATAAGAGGATGCTGAACAGAGGATTTCTGTTTTAAGTTGCAGCCTAATATATCAGGAGTGATGGGGCCTAAATTTGGAAATGTGTGTCATGAATAAAGAAAATTTCAGATCACATTACAGAGGTCCCTTGAATATAAAAGTCATGAGCCTGCTGGCTATTTGGTAGCCTTTCCTCAGAAGCAGAAGGACAAGCAGCCCCAGAGGAAGAGGAAACATGAGTGATTGCCTTATAAAGGGTGCTAAGAGCATTAAATGAGATAACAACTTTGTAAATGCTTTGTAGATTAGGACAAAAAATGAGTCATCCCTGGAAGGAAGCCTGGGTGGAAAGACCAGGAGTTCTACAGTCAGACAGTGAGAGCTTTAAGTACCCAACCAACACATGCAATTGCAACATGTTCAATCTTGGGAAGGTTGCTTACTTTTTTCTAAAACATGGATGAGAAATCCTGGTGTTTTGAGACAATGAAATCAACTAATAATGAGGAAACACAGATTTTCAGTAAATATCCATCCCTACAATGTGCTGTGGTACTCTCTTACGATTTCTCATATGTAACTTCTTCCTGAGCAAAATACCTCTTGACTTCAGCAACATGGTCAAATCCTACTCTCTATCCTTTAAAATCAAATTAGTGTCATCTGAAGTGTCACAGATCCCATGTCCACTCTTTGTCCTACCATAAATGCTTGCCCTGAATGCTAGTGTAGGACTTACCATACTCTATTGCAATTATTTGTTCACAAAGTATATCTCACACTAAATGGTGAAATTTTTGATACTGAACATATGCCATACATATCTGGAATTTTTGGTTCCTAGCAAAATATCTTAAAAATTGTGTATGCCTAAAATGTTTATTAAGTAAATTGATATTTACTTATATTTACACATATTCAACAAGTCTCTACTTAATTTTGACTAACAGCACATGGTAGATTTCTAGAAAATACAATAAAACCAATACAGTAACTCAGTACATGTTGAATGAACTGATTAAGGTTATATTATGAAAAAAAGCCAAAGTGAATATTGTTGAAACTATTGTGATTAGTTTTAATAAATGTTTTAGAATCTTTTCATGGCTAAAATAACTGACTGTGAACTTCAAAAGAAAGAAGATAACTAGAAATCCATCAGTTTTGTTATCAAGAGTGAATATTCCCTATTAGCGAAGTTTGATGGCCCACATTTTAAATTGTACATTTCAAGGCAAGAAAAATACAAATCATTTTGTACACAATGATGTACATATGATTGTAAGAAACTTGGAAAAAACATAATTTGCCTTGTTGTACCTAATTAGAATGAATAAAGCAATTAATCTGGAAAACAGTGAGCATTACAATTGAGTGAAAACATAAACATGCAGTAATTGACCCAGCAACACGATTTACATTTGGAAAATTTTCCAGTTTCATCAAAAGACTCACTTCACTAAGAGTTATGTTTTATTCATTCAATGGTGCATTGAAACCCTGATGATTTGGGATACTTAATTGCATTGGTCCACTTACAAACAGCATATGCAATTGAGCAAGTGACAGGAAACTTTTATGTATTTTAGGTTATTGTAGCACAATGCTCGTCAATGTTGTCAATGAGGATGAGTTGTATCTAGCTCTAAGATTTGGGTGATATTTTATGAGCCCCCTGAGGCTCTATCTTTGCCCAAACCATAATGAAAATGGAACACTTTCAAATACCTATATTTTAAAACCATGATGTTTGACTCAGTGGTAAATTAAAGAAAACTGATAAATGAGTAACTCTAAAATCAGTTTGAGGAACAAAGCTTTCTCAGCAAGATGCAAGAAATGTACTGATCTTCCGCTTCATGAAAACTGTCCCATTTTTGACTGTGGTCTCGCTCTTCTGGCATTGTGATAAAATATTTCCCTCGGAATTTACAAACAAGAAATATGTGTAAAGAAATATTGTTTTAAATTTCTTTACAATATTCACATTAAAATTAATCATACTCAGTAAAATGAGCCAAATATGATCATTAGGTCAAGGAAAACAACCAACCGTCATCATAATAACCAATCATGTTTTACCCTAAAAAGCATTTGTTTTTTATTATCAGTGATAACCTTGTGTTAAACACTCTATTGAAGTAAACCTTTTCCGGATCCATGGCTTCCACTGTGTCTGTCTTAGCTATAAAAAGTATGGTTTAATTCTTTGGGAAAATTCTCAAAAATCTTATATAACGTCATGTTTTATTTTAACTTCTAGAAAATACGATGTTATAAAAAGCAGATAAAAACTCAACATCTAACGTCATGTTTTATTTTAACTTCTACAAAATACGATGTTATAAAAAGCAGATAAAAACTCAACATCTATAGGGATGTGGTAATCTCTAGAGTTGCACTTACATTAGAAAACATTACATGCACTCTTATCACTCACTATATGTCTGGTGTTCCCCATGTCACAACCTCCATTCTAGTTAGGCTAGAATCAGGTTTCTATTTGGGGCAAATAGACCAGGAATACAAGAGTTGTGTGTCACTGACTGGTAGAGAGGGTTTACAAAACATGACATGTTTTCCATTTTTCTCATTTATTCTTTCTACATAGTAGGACACATGTTGGGAGTGGTCATTACATATGGAGGGAATGTAGACTAGATCATTGGATGGAGATTCTTTTTTTTTTTTTCTAATGATTTTTTTTATTATATTATGTTGGTCACCATACAGTACATCCCCGGATTCCGATGCAAAGTTCGATGCTTCATTAGTTGCGCATAACACCCAGTGCACCATGCAATACNTGCCCTCCTTACTACCCATCACCAGTCTATCCCATTCCCCCACCCCCCTCCCCTCTGAAGTCTTCAGTTTGTTTCTTATAGTCCATAGTCTCTCATGCTTCATTCCCCCTTCTGATTACCCGCCCTTTCTTTATCCCTTTTTTCCCCTACCGATCTTCCTAGTTCTTATGTTCCATAGATGAGAGAAATCATATGATAATTGTCTTTCTCTGCTCGACTTATTTCACTTAGCATTATCTCCTCCAGTGCCGTNCCAAAGGCAAGAGAAATAAAAGATAAAATGAACTTATGGGACTTTATCAGGATAAAGAGCTTCTGCACAGCCAAGGAAACAGTCAAAAAAACTAAGAGACAGCCCACGGAATGGGAGAATATATTTGCAAAGGACACCACAGATAAAGGACTGGTATCCAAGATCTACAAAGAACTTCTCAAACTCAATACACGAGAAACAAATAAACAAATCATAAAATGGGCAGAAGATATGAACAGACACTTTTCCAATGAAGACATACAAATGGCTAACAGACACATGAAAAAATGTTCAAAATCATTAGCCATCAGGGAAATTCAAATCAAAACCACACTGAGATACCACCTTACGCCAGTTAGAATGGCAAAGATAGACAAGGCAAGAAACAACAATTGTTGGAGAGGATGTGGAGAAAGGGGATCCCTCCTACATTGTTGGTGGGAATGCAAGTTGGTACAGCCACTCTGGAAAACAGTGTGGAGGTCCCTTAAAAAGTTAAAAATTGAACTACCCTATGACCCAGCCATTGCACTACTGGGTGTTTACCCCAAAGATACAGGACGTAGTAAAGAGAAGGGCCATATGCACCCCAATGTTCATAGCTGCATTGTCCACAATAGCCAAATCATGGATGGAGATTCTTTATCAATCATACCTGAGTTTGTTTTCAGGGTAGGTGATTCTCCATGTTTGTCAGCTGTGTTGTTCTTCCAGTAGCACAGGTTACCCAAGCTGAGGAATAGCCAAGGTTGAAATGAAAAATGAGGTCATGTACCTACCTAATCACTTGTGGAGCTATTTCATGAAAGTTTGTCTTCTGAATTTAAATCCCATGCTCTTCATCTGTACACAAACTGAAAGAAGGGATCATTCATGACACGTACGTGCTGTATCAGGGCCGAAATTGTAAATGTTGCCTTGAAATCTTTCAGCCTTCAAAGGTCTTCAAAGTCTTTTTTTTTTTTTTTTTTTTAGTTTCAAGTTTTATTTAAATTCCAGTTAGTTAACATACAGTGTAATATTAGTTTCAGGGGTAGAATTTAGTGATTTGCCACTTACATACAACACCCAGTGCTCATCACAACTGCCCTCCTTACTACCCATTTAACCCATTCCTCGCCCCCTCCCCTTCATCAACCATCAGTTTGTTCTCTATAGTTAAGTCTGTTTTATGGTTTGTCTCTCTTCTTTTCTTCCCCTATGTTCATCTGTCTTATTTTTAAAATTCCACAAATGAGTGAAATTATATAGTGTTTGTCCTTCTCTGGCTGATTTATTTCACTTAGCATAATACTCTCTAGCTCCATCCACGTTGTTGCAAATGGCAAGATTTCATTCATTTTGATGGCTGAATAATATTTGTGTGTGTGTGTGTGTGTGTGTGTGTGTGTGTGTGTATAAAAATTTACTTACTTATTATAGAAAGAGAGAGAGTGAGCAGGGGGAGAGGCACAAGGAGAGGGAGAGAGAATCTCAAGCAGACTCCCTGCTGAACATGGATCCTGAGGCAAGGCTCAATTTCAAGACCCTGAGATCATGACCTGAGGTGATTCAAGAGTTGAACACTTAACCTACTAATCCATCAGGTGCCCCTTCATTGTATGTGTATATATACACACATACTACATCTTTTTCCATTCATCATTTGATAGACATTTGGGCTCCTTTGATAATTTGGCTATTGTTGATAATGCTGCTATAAACATTGGGGTCCACATGTCCCTTCAAGTCAGTATTTTTGTATCCTTTGGGTAAATACCTGGTAGTGCAATTGCTGGGTCATAGGGTAGCTCTATATTTAACTTTTTGAGAGACCTCCATACTGTTTTTCACGGTGGCTGCACCAGTTGGCAAGTCCCACCAACAGTGTAAGAGGGTTCCCCTTTCTCTGCATCCTCACCAACATCTGTTGTTTCCTATATTGTTAATTTTAACCATTCTGACAGGTATGAGGTGATATCTCATCGTAGTTTTGGTTTGTAGTTCCCTGATGATGAGTGATGTTGAGCATCTTTTCATGTATCTGTTAGCCATCTGTATGTCTTCCTTGGAAAAATGTCTTTGTGTCTTCTGTTCATTTTTTAATTGGATTATTTGTTTTTTGGGTGCTGAGTTTTATAAGTTCTTTATATATTTTGGATACTAACCCTTTATCAGATATGTCATTTCAAATATCTTCTCCCATTACAGAGGCTGCCTTTTGGTTTTGCTGTTTCCCTATCTGTGCAGAAGGTTTTTATTTTGATGAAGTCCCAATAGTTCATTTTTGCTTTTGTTTTCCTTGACTCAGGAGACATATCTAGTAAGAAGTTGCTACGGACTATGTCAAAAAAGTTACTGACTATGTTCACCTCTAGGATTTTTATAGTTTTCTGTCTCACATTTAGGTCTTTCATTCAAGTTGAATTTATTTTTGTGTATGGTATAAGAAAGTATAATATTCACTTTCATTCTTTTGCATGTTGCTGTCCAGTTTTCCCAACTCCATTTGTTGAAGAGACTGTTTTTCATTGGATATTTTTTCCTGCTTTGTCGAAGATTAGTTGACCATATAGTTGTGGGTTGATTTCTGGGTTTTCTATTCTATTCTATTGATCTATGTGTCTATTTTTGTGCCAGTACCATACTGTGTTGTTCACTACAGCTTTGAAATCTGGAATCGTGATGCCTCTAGCTTTGCTTTTCTTTTTCAAGATCACTTTGGCTGTTCAGGATCTTTTGTGGTTCCATAGATTTTAGTATTGTTCTAGTTCTGTGATAAATGCTGGCAGTATTTTGATAGAGATTGCATTCAATGTGTAGATTGCTTTGGGTAATATAGACATTTTAACAGTATGTGTTCTTCTGATCCATGAACATGAAATGTTTTCCCATTTGTTTGTCATCTTCAATTTTTTTTTCATCAGTGTTGTATAATTTTCAGAGTACAGATCTTTTCCCTCTTTAGTTAGGTTTATTCCTATATATCTTATGGTTTTTGGTGCAATTGTAAATGGGATCAATTCCTTGATTTCACTTTCTGCTGCTTCATTATTGGTATATAGAAATCCAACTGATTTCTGTACATTGATTTTGCATCCTTCAAATTTGTTGTATTCATGTGTCAGTCCTAGCAATTTTTTCATAGTCTTTCAGATTTTCTACGTAGAGTTTCACATCATCTGCAAATAGTGAAACTTGACTTCCTTCTCACTGATTTGCATGCCTTTTATTTATTTTTGTTGTCTGATTGCTGAGGCTAGGACTTCCAGTACTATGTTAAATAACAGACAGTGGTGAGTGTGGACATCCCTGTCTTGTTCCTGTCCATAGAGGAAGAGCTCTAAGGTTTCCCCATTGAGGATGATACTAGCTGTGGGTTTTTTGTATATGGCTTTTATGATGTTGAGGTAAATTCCCTCTATCCCACTTTGTTGAATGGTTTTATCATGAATAGATGTTGTGCTTTGTCAAGTGCTTTTTTCTGAATGTGTTGAGAGGATCATATGATTCTTATGCTTTCTCTTATTCATGTGATGTATCACATTGATTGATTTGTGAATATAGAACCACACTTGCAACCCAGGAATAAATCCCACTTAATCTTGATGAATGGTTCTTTTAATGTACTGTTGGATTCAATTTGTTAGTATTTTGTTGAGAATTTTTGCATTTATGTTCATTGGGGATATTGGCCTGTAGTTCTCTGTTTTAGTGGAGTCTCTGCCTGGTTTTGGTATCAGGGTAATGATGTCCTTGTAGAATGAGTTTGGAAGTTTTCCTTCCATTTCTGCTTTTTTTAAAAATAGCTTGAAAAGTATAGGTATTAACTCTTCTTTAAATGTTTTGTAGAATTCCCCTGGGAAACCATATGCCCCCTGTATTTTCTTTGGGAGACTTTTGATTACTGATTCAATTTCTTTGCTCATTATCAATCTGTTCAAGTTTTCCATTTCTTCCTGTTTCAGTTTTGGTGGTTTATATGTCTCTAGGAATTTATCCATTTCTTCCAGATTGTTCAGTTCATTGGGGTATAATTTTCATAATATTATCTTCTTTTTTAATTTTTTTAATTTTTATTTTGTCATATTAGTCACCGTACAGTACATCCCCAGTTTTTGATGCAATGTTCCATGATTCCATAATATTATCCTCTAATTGTCTGTGCATTGGTTATGATTTATCCTCTCTTATTAGTGATTTTATTTATTTGGGTACTATCTCTTTTCTTTCTGGTAAGCCTGATCAGGGGTTTATCAATTTTATTAATTTTTTTTTCAAAGAACCAGCTCCTGGTTTCATTGGTCTTGTCTACTATTTATTGTTGTTTGTTTGTTTCTATCTTATTTATTTCTGCTCTGATCTTTATTATTTACCTTCTTCTGCTTGCTTTAGACTTCATTTGTTGTTCTTTTTCTATCTCCTGTAGGTGTAAGGTTAGGTTGTGTAGTTGAGATTTTTCTTGCTTCTTAAGGTAGGCCTGTATTGCTATATAATTCCCTCTTATGACCACATTTGCAGCATCCCAAGGTTTTGGACCAGCGTGTTTGCATTTTCATTTGTTTCCAAGTATGTTTTTATTCTTTCTTTAATTTCCAAGTTGATCCATTCATTCTTTAGTAGGATGTTCTTTAGTCTCCATGTATTTGTGGTCTTCCCACACTTTTTCTTGTGGCTGACTTCAAGTTTCATAGTGTTGTGGTCAGAAAATATGCATGGTATGATCTCAGTCTTTTTGTACTCGTTGAGTCCTGATTTGTGACCTAGTATGTGATCTACTCTGGAAAATGTCGTATAAACATATGGGACATGTACATACAAAAGAATATGTATTCTGGTGCTTCAGGATGAAATGTTCTGAGTATATGTTAAGCCCATCTGGTCCAGTATGTCATTCAAAGCCATTGTTTCCTTGTTGATTTTCTGCTTAGATGATCTGTCCATTGATATGAGTGGGGTGTTAAAATCCCCTACAATTGTTATATTATTATCAATGAGTCCTTTATGTTTGTTGTTAATTCTTTTATATATTTGGGTGTTCTAATGTTAGGGCCATAAATATTTATAATTGTTAGATCGTGTTGGATAGACCCCTTTATTATGATATAGTGCCCTTCTTCATCACTTGTTACAGTCTTTGGTTTAAAATCTAGTTTGTCTGATATAAGTATGGCTACTCTGGCTTTCTTTTGATGCCCATTTGCATAGTAAATGATTCTCCATCCCTCACTTTCATTCTGCAGGGGTCTTTAGGTCTAAAATGAGTCTCTTGTAGACACCAAAAAGATGTGTCTTATTTTTTTCATTCATTCTGACTCTATGTCTCTTGATTGGACCACTTGGTCCATTTACATTCAGAGTACTTATAGGTAGACCTGAATTTAGTTCCATCTTATTACATGTTTTGCTGTTGTTTCTGGAGATTTTTTCTGTTCCTTTCTAGTCTTTGTCACTTTTGGTGTTTCTTTCACACTTAGAGTTGCCTTTAATATTTCTTGTAGGGGTGGCTAGTGATCAAGAACACCTTTAGTTTTTGTTTGGGAAACTCTCATCTCTCCTATTTGAAATGATAGTCCTGCTGGATAGACTATTCTTGGCTGCAGATTTTTCCTATTCAGTATGTTAATATATCATGCCATTCTCTTCTGGCCTGCAAAGTTTCTGTGGAGAGATCTGTTCCTATCCCTATTTGTCTTCCCCTGTAAGTTAGGGGCTTCTTTTTTCTTGCTGCTTCTAGGATTTTTTTATCTCGATATTTTGAAAATTTGACTACAATATGTCTTGATGTTGACCTACTTTTGTTGACTTTGATGGGAGTTCTCTGTGCCTCCTGGATTTGGAAGTCTGTTTCCTACACCAGATTAGGGAAGTTTTCAGCTATAATTTCCTCAAATAAAACTCTGTCCCCTTTTCTCTCTCTTCCTCTACTGGGATTCTTATGATATGAATGGCATTATGTTTCATGGAGTCACTGAATTACTGAATTCTCTAAGTCTACTCCCATTATCCATTATTTTTCTTTCCCTCTTTTGTTCAGCTTCATTATTTTCCATAATTCCAACCTGTATATCACTTATTCATTCCTCTGCTTTTTCTATCCTTGAAATCACTACATCTAGTTGGTTTTGAATATCAGATATTGCATTTTTCATTTCTGATTTATGGTTTTTTATCTCTTTTATCTCTGTGGTAAGTGTCTCCCTGATGTCTTCCAAGCTTTTCTCAAGGACAGCTAGTATCCTTATTATCTGTTTTGATTAGATCTCTGACTGTGATTTTTTTCTTGTTCTTCCTTTTGGGATAAAATCCTGTGTTGGCATTTTATCTAGGTCTCTGTCTTCACATGTTAGGAAAGCCTGTTATGTTTCCTGCTCCTGAGAGTAATGGCTTTATGAGGAAAAGATCATAAAATGTCCAGGGCCCAGTGCTTCAAGAATTGTCTCTGGTGCTGTGTTATGGCTGCTCTAGCCCTCAGGTCAGACTCTGCAGAGTTTCTCCTTGCCTGTGGTGGGGAGTGTTTGGGCCTTGGCCAGAGAATGGCAAGTTTTAACTAGGTGTGCTCTGATCTGCTTGTTAAAAGAAACCTGATGCTATTTCCACTAGAGATGAAGCTTTGCAGAACTCTATGGTCAGTAGATATGGTACATGTGGGGGGTTGTGCTGGTCTTTGGGGTGGGGAGGGGTTCACTGCATTGGTTCTTAGGCACACTTGTCAAGAAAAGCAGCACCTGCAGATCACGGGGGGTGGGGCGGATTAGGCAGCCAGTGTTGGCACTGTGCTGTTTACTGAAGTTAGTTTATTCTGAAAGACAGAAGAGGGAAGTGGCTCTAGCTAGCTCCTTTGTACCTGAAGAGGGGAGTTCCTGCTTGCTGCTGTCAGGGAAGCTTTCCTAGAAGAGCAAACAATTTCCCCTCCATGCATCCCAGGTATCCTTCAGATCACTGCCTTCACATTGTCTGTGTGGGTTGCTTGTCGGCCTGGGGCAGCACAGTGCACTTTGGCTATTTTAAAATTCCAAACTTTAGGAACCTGGTGGGGTGGGGACCTGCCTTTGTCCTCCAGGGGAGGGTCTCACCACACTGGGATTAATGCAGATTTCACCCAGAAGGGCCATCGTCCCAGAATACAGGAGCCTGGGCGTTGGAGCAAAGAGCCAGCGTCCAGGTTAACCATTCTCAGCAGGTGTTTCTGCACCTATGCTGAAAGGCAGGGGAGGAAAATGGCACCCACTGGCTCCTTTGTTCCCAGAGAGGCAATGCCACCTCTCTCAGATGCACATCAAAAAGGGGGAATGGTTTCTCCCAGTACATCTCAGGGATCCTCAGATAGTGCTATCTGTCCCCGGGTTACCTGCCTGCCTTCTTGATAGGACACTGAAACACCCTCAGGGCTTCATATCTGGCACAATGTGGACCCCTTAACCACCAGTCTTTGGGCCCTGCTGGTTATAAAAACTCATGAAAATCAGCACCTCTCATTTGCTCAGTCAATGCCTTTGGGGAAGTGTGCTCCTTGTTTGAGCCCCTGTGCTCTCCTCTCTCTCTCTCCTCTCTGCGACCAGAGCTCCCTCCCCTCTGAAACACTTGTGATCCATTTCTCCCCCAAGCCAAGTCTCTACACTTCCTACCTTCCACAATGTGGCCTTCTCTCTCCCCCTAGTTGTACCCTTTGTTCTGTTAGTCCTCAGATCAATTTCTTGGGTATTCAGAATGATTTGATATTTATCTAGGTGTGTTTGAGAGATGAGGCAAGCTTAGAGTCCTCCTACTACTTTGCCATCTTTTTTTTTTTTTAAAGATTTTATTTATTTATTTGACAGAGATAGAGACAGCCAGTGAGGGAACACAAGCAGGGGGAGTGGGAGAGGAAGAAGCAGGCTCACGGCAGAGGAGCCTGATATGGGGCTCGATCCCATAACGCCGGGATCACGCCCTGAGCCGAAGGCAGACGCTTAACTGCTGTGCCACCCAGGCGCCCCACTACTTTGCCATCTTAGCTTCTCCAAGGGCCACCAAGGTCTTAACATGAGTTGCCCTGTTCTCACCAACTATGCTCCCCACCCAATATGAAAATCTCCCTATCAGGCTCATTCCTCCATTGTCCTGACCAGTTATACCTCATCAAGTCCTACACCTAATAGGCTTTACCTCCCTGTTACTCAAACAACTCAATGAAATTCCCCCAGAGGAACCAGAGGACACCCTACAACCTTGTTACTACAAAGCTTGCCTTAGACCACCCCTGCTGGTTCACTCTAATCCTGAGTACAAGCCTTGTTGCCATGCAGTGTTCTTGTCCCCCAGACTATGAATATTTATGACTAAAAAACTGCAGCCAGTCTCATTTGTCCAGTGTAGGGTGTTGTGTCTTAGGTCATCTCATACTATTTAGGGTGGGGAATCTTTTCAATGCCAGCATGGTAAATAAAAGATGATCAGAATGAACACACACACACACACACACACACACACACATAGCCAATATTATACAGAATTTAACCAACACTTTTAGCAAGTACAGATACAAAGGAGAAGGAAAAATTGAAAAAAAAAAGGAATAAATATATTCTATAGGAAATAAGACCAAGAGTTAAATAAAGATAAACAACTGAGAAAAGGTTGCGTGGCTGCTTTGGGGGAGAGGGGGAAGTGACTGATTGCAGTAAGTATAAAGTTATTTTGAAAAAAAATACTAAGTTTTATGACATTCTCCAACAATATGCAGCAGTAATCAACAAATAAAAGGCAAAATTAATGACAAAATGTATTTATAGTTGGGTAGCATTGAAATAGTTATAATGGAAGGACACTGAAAAAGCAATTTATTAAACTTACATTAAACACATGATAACAAACATTCTGGAATATGTCATCTATCAGGGCCACAAGACACATATAAAAATTCATATTTTTGTTTAGATTGAGAATACACTGAGGGTGTTGTTATCATTAACTACATAGTGTACAACCCACCCTGTGTATTTAAAAAGATAAACACTACCCATCTATAAATTATACATGGTGTTTATGCACTCCCAAACATGTGTTTTTGTATGATATCCAATATAAATTTTTTTCAAATAAATTGGTTTCATGGAAATTTATATAAATTAAAATTCCATATAATAATAGAATTGAGTATACTTATATAAACAAGATTAACAATACTGAAGTTGGGAAAATCCAAAATTATAATAATGTTTATGATTAAGAAATAATCTAGTAAAGAAAAAAAATACTAAACTTACTTCTGAATGTGAGGACAATATTATAATGAATCATGACTGTATTCATATGTATCTCTACAGATGAAATCAATACTATTCATTTTATCCATCTGATTGAACTTCATAATATAACTTCCTTCCTGGGAAATAGATGAAGTTAATCTTCAAGTGATTTCTGTAGTTGTTATACTTATGTGAATTAACTTAAGTGATTCAAAGTTTATAAGTTAAATACTCATTCAATTCTTCCTTGCTATTAAAGTACAAATTATAAATAAGTAATATTTACTTATTAGCAATATTAAGAAGCAAATTTAAGTCATATCTATATGACAACTGGCAAATTCATTTATTCAAGCTATTGGTCCATGTGCATTTATATGTAATAAAACAATAGTAAAACCTAAAAAATAGAATAGGTTTAAATCAGATGATGGGGGCACCTGGGTGGATCAGTGAGTGAAGCATCTGCCTTCAGCTCAGGTCATGATACTGGAGTTCTGGGATCAATCCCCACCTGGAGCTCCCTGCTCAGTGGAAAGCCTGCTTATCCCTCTCTCTCTGCTCCCCACACCCTGGCTCGTGCTCTCTCTCTCTCTCACTCTATAGCAAATAAATAAATAAAATCTTGAAAAAAGATCAGATGATGGATTTGTATGTTACCACTGATGTCTCTGTAATATCCCTATATTTAAACAACTAAAAAACTAACCATAAAACCCTATCATGTCAGAATGGTAGGAGGTATCTTAAGTTAGTAACCTATATGAGGCAGAATTACACTAGGATATAGATTCCCCATGGGAATTTATGGTAGTCATCTAAGTTGTTGAGTACACAGACTGTTTCGTGAACTTCAGGCATCCCGTAGTATTCTGGAATCATCCACAAAACCCTCAAGGCACAATATATCAATAAAATTTTACAGATGTATTTGGAATAGTTCTGGTGTCCCTAAGATGCTTATGAGAAATGTTCAAGTTATCTTATGGATAAATATCATAATGGACTGTTACAAGCTCTTGTAGGAGTTTTTGGGGGTATTTATAAAGATTTTCCTTATAATGTCATTTACTTAATGTCCTTTAGTTTAAGTTAAAAAAATTAAAAGAAAAGCCAATATAGAGAAGACTAAACTATTTCTTCAAAACCTCTTGCTGTATATCTGCACAGGCTGTTAAGAAAGCCCACACACCCCTCCACTGGTGTCAGCAAATACAAACCTGCAAAACCCAACCCCTGTTTGGGACAAAATAAAACTTAGGTCAGTCTGTCCTCCCTGTTCTCTCAAGCCATCTTCAGACATGTTTGAAAGCCTGTGCTATTTTCCCCAGAAAGCCTCATTTTATGAGTAATAAACTTTTTCATACTCTCCTGTCCTTGTGTGGTATCAGCAGTGTTGACACTCGATCCAAATTTTGGGTGGTGGTGTCATCCTGACTCCACAAGAGGACTACACAATGAATGAATAATAAATGTAGGAATAGCATACTAAGAAAAATGTGGTAACCAAAATAATTCATTATGACACTATTCATTCTCTCAGAAACACTGTTTCTGTCACCTACTTCTTCAGAACAAAGTTGAACATAGTTGCTCATAGATTTGCTTCTGCTTAGGATAAAGAAATCTCAAGAATATCATGTCCATCTGAACAACAAGAAAAAAGTGGATATTCTGCCCCACGAAACAGGGCAAAAATCCACTGTTTCTGTTTTTTTGTGTTTTTATCTTTTTTTTTTCTCTAAATGAGGGCTAGGAAAAATATGTTGGACCCATGATACTATAAAAAATAGGCAAAAACTGACCTACAACTGCTAATTATCACTTTTCCTGCATTGTCATCAAAGAATGCTCTCTAAATATTTTCTGATTTTTGTTATTTATTGAATGATTGAGTGTTTTGCTAATGTTTTATGATGAAATGTAATAGCATATTTTCTTTTCTCGAGATGTATATATTACTATATTTTAATGAAGTCAACACTTTTAACTATGTTATCTTATGTCCTTTAGATTTTATTCATTTTAGCTTGTTTTATCTATTAAGCATCATGATAGTTGTTTTTAAATATATTAGTAATATGTTTCTGTTGCATTTTTAATCTTTTTTTCATGTAATTTAAAGCTTTATAGCATGTTGCATAGATATCCTTGACTGTTCCATGCAATTACAAATTGTTCCTCAAGTATTATTATAAAGTGCCATTTTTAAGAAGCATTTATTATTTTTGTCCAATCTTAAGATAATGAATAATGATAGTTTTTGTTTTGTTTTGGTTTTTGGTTCTCTTCTTTATATTTCCTTACTGTACTTTTCCCTACATTTTCAATATTTTCAGAAGAATATTATAACCAGAGAAAAACTGGCATTTTGCTTTGAGATAAAAAATGGAAAGCTAACTTTTAATAGGTGGATTCAGATTACATGTCTTCACTGATAGACATTGTTTCAATGTGTCTTAAAGGTTTACTATAATTTCCCCTTTAAAAGCTTTAAAAAATTCACAAAAATTACTTCCTTTGTGTTACAATATTTTTACATTTATTCTTCTAGGTTGTTTGGTTTCTACTGCTTGTTTTACTAGTAGTTAACTCATAAGTCTAATTTTTCATCTTGCCTTTTAATCCTCTATTTTTTTAGATAGTATCCATCAACCTCCTATATGAGCATTGGTACAATTAGTATATTTTATTTTCTACTGTTTTCCTATTACTTTCCTCTGGAAAAAATTCAAACTTAGTTATATTGGCTTTCTTATCTTTTACTTTAATTTTCTTCAACATAGTTGATATGCAGTATAGGGAAATTACCTTTATTTCTGGCAATATAATTGGGGAAATAATCATACTATCTCACACTTTCATTTTTCCTTTTCCTCTGAATACTTTTTAGTTTATCTTCTTATTCGATTAACACATTAACTTTTTTAAGTATAACAATATTAATAATATTGTTTAAATTCTTATTTAATACTCTATGTTTAAACTTATTTTAGGTAACCTTCAGTCTTTTTGCTTTAGTGATCTTCTTAACAAATTAGTTGCTTAAAGTTTGAACTTTAGATATTTCTTCAAGAACACATGGGAAAGTTACATCTGCAAACACTGTATGCCAAAAATGTATATCTATTGTCTCTTACATGAATGATATAGTTTGAATGTGCACACAGTTTTGGGGTCACTTTCTTTTCTTAAGGACTTTGTAGGTTATACAGCACTGAATGATGTTATAAAAAAGAAATCCAGGGTTCCCTTAAATTATCTTCATTATAGCCTGCCTTCTTCTTTATAGTGATCTAAGGCATTTTTTTTACTATCTTTAAATTCCAAGAGTTTCTTAAGGCAGTGTCTTTGTGACAAGTATTTAGTTTCAAAAGGTTATTTTCCCAGCCCTTATGTTTTCAATCTTTTCTGAAGTCCTTTAATAGGACCCAAATAGAATTGATTCCTACTGACTAAAGAAGGGACATTTTGATCACAAATAAGGTTTGTAAATGCAATGGATTATAGCACATTAAACATGTTAAACACATAAATTCATAATCACACACACACACGCACACACACACACTTGCTCCTTGATAACTTTTGTAGTATACTAAGAAACAGACTTATTATTTGGAAAACCAACAAATTATTGGAGAGGATAAATAATTTATCTTGTTTTTCCTTTATGAACTTTATCTAAGAGTAGCAAAGTAGTTGAAGAGAAGAAGTTTCTCTTTATAAAAATATTCCCCCTCATAACTAAAGAAAGAATTTTGTACCACATAATGGATTAATAAATTTGGACCATAATTATCAAATGCTGCTAAGAACAAAAAAATAAATATTTTATACCTTATAATGGAAATACATAACATTTGTGAAGTAGTTTTGCCAAAATCTTAAACTCAGAGATCATTTCTCTGGATTTTAATGCTGATTTTTAGGAAATACATCCAGAGAAAATTATGTGAAGCCATCAGATAGGGAAGCAAATACAAATTGTGGGAAACTTTACAAGAAAAACTACCTGGCTTTTTCAACAAAAACAATAACAAAACTGCAAGGAAAATAAAAGGAAGGAAATATGAAGAATTAAAACAGACTCTGAGTCATAATAACCAACCCTAACATGTGGACCAAAAGTAAAATGAACAATTTGAGTAATGTGAATATTGGTAATATTGTGAAAATTGGTAATAAGTATTATTGTTTCATGCTGATTTGTGGACAAAAACAGCATTGGGGTTATGTGTACAAAATGGAATTTTTGTTGCTTATGAATACATGACAGCCACTTTGTTGATAAAATAATCAAATTTCTGAAATTCATTTCTCAATAACATTGAGAGGCTTGTGGCTGGTGGTACATGGGAAAGTATATTGTTTTTGTTTCTGCTTTTGAAAGTATATAGTTTGTGAATTTATAATTTCTGAAGTTTTGTAAAGGTTATATAGGTTTTATTTTACTACACTTTTTCTTTTGTACATATGTTTTAAGTTTTCCATTAAAAAGGCAAAAATAAATCATCCCTCATTAAAGAATTTGTTCTTTTGTTTAGAGTCACAACACAAAACCAAAGAGAATAGGCTATGTACTCTATGAAAACAATTTCTGGATCCAAACCTACAACTTTGATTGTAATTATGTGCTGTGGATTAGAACATGAATTGAATTTACATGAAAGAAATGACCAAAGAAGTTATCTGATACAGCATTTCAGATGATTTTGTTGTTGCTGTTGGGTTCTCAAATGTTCTTGATATTTTTTGGACATCTTATTGATAAAGCTTTAAGAGTAAATGATGAGGGCAATCTACATAAAATTCATTAATATTTACTAATAGTTTTATATGAGAAGAGATAAAAGAGTATTATAATATTTTAAGAAAGTACTTGTGTTAATTATCCTCACACCACATGTATTTTATTTTCTCCCTTAATTTCCACCAGATAGTATAATTTGCATTTCTAGGATGCCTTTCTGGGAAAGCATAAGTGTTTCAACAAACTCTTCTGACTAATTCTTACAGTTTTTAACATAATTTTTTGGATGCATTTAAGTTTGTTTTTAGTATATATGTATCATACACTTATATCTTTTAAAATATGTTTTTTGTGCCTTCCAATAAATAACAGAATGAAGTCACTTAATTATGCAAACATCTCATGGTATTAAAGGGACAAGAGGTAGTCCCAAAAGTCTTCTTCAAAGAACAGAAACAAGGGGTGTCTGGGTGGCTCAGTCAGTTAAGCATCCCACTCTTGATTCATCACAGGTCATGATTTCAGGATTGTGAAATCGAGCCCTTGCATTGAGCCCCCAAGGAGCCCATATGGGTGTGGAGTTGCTTAAGATTCTTTCTCTTCCTCTCCCTCTGTCCCTCCTCCATCTCTAACAACAACAACAACAACAACAAAGACCAGAAACAACATGCCTGAAGTAGTGAAAACAAATGCCAAAGTATCCCCTTATGCAGCCAATAATTCTTTCCAGAGCTTCTAGTAATTTAAGACATAATAACTTGAACTTTTGAATTCCTGGTGGACTCTATATTAATATAATATCTAATTTTTCATAGCTAATCTGACAAAGTGTTTATGGTAGCTATGATGATATTAAAATAATTTTATTGTGGTTTTGTTACATAAAAATGATTCATTATAGGGGCACCTGGGTGGCTCAGTCAGTTAGGCATCAGACTCTTGATTTTGGCTCAGGTCATGATACCAGGGTCCTGATTTCAGTGTCCTGAGACTGAGCCCCATGTTGGTCTCTGCACTCAGCAGAAAGACTGCTTGAGATTCTCTCCTTCTCTCTTTGTCCCTCCCCCCAGCTTGTGTGCTTTCCTTCTTTCTTTCTCTCAAATAAATAAATCTTTAAAAAAGAAAGAATTCATTATGATTTATGGCATTAAAAGACCTTAATAATGTTCTATTATGATAACAGATTAAAACATGGTGAGAACTTGAGATCAAAATATACAGAATGAATGCAAATTTTCAAGACATGAATTTATGACATACTGATTATTTTAATTCTCCACACTCATTATTTTTTTAAAGATTTTTTATTTATTTATTTGACAGAGGTAGACAGCCAGCGAGAGAGGGAACACAAGCAAGGGGAGTGGGGGAGGAAGAAGCAGGCTCCCAGTGGAGCAGCCCGATGTGGAGCTCGATCCCGGAACTCCGGGATCACGCCCTGAGCCGAAGGCAGACGCCTAAGGACTGCGCTACCCAGGCGCCCCCACACTCATTATTTTTAAATTAATGATCATTTAGTCATGCGGGATATGTGTGTCTGTTTTGACAGAGGAAGGAGGGGTGAGAAAAAAGAGTGGAAATGATGATAAATTGATGTTCAACTTAGTAGCTGTCTTAAAAATCAATATTGTTCAGCTATTATGGGTTATTGTTTTTTATTTTCAAGATATTCCATGGAATTCTGTTTTCAAGAGAAGTCAAACTGTCAAATGTTTTAAAGAACTATCTTAATTATTTTGGGAATTATTTCCTTACCAATTCTCTAAATTTATAGGCAAAAAAAAAAAAAAAGAAAGAAAAAGAAAAGATATCCCTTTCCTTCTATAGACATACTCACAATCCTTCAGAAGTAGTCATCTCTGAGGCAAGCTTCAGTAAATTGTTTTGAAAATAAACATGACAACCTGTCCAACTCAAATTCATCCCAGGCTTTTGCAACATTTTTGTTCCTTGTATTCTTTTTAATATTATTATTGCATATTATTGTTACATTTTAAACATATAGCTTAGAAATTTCAGACAAAAAATAAAAAATACATAAATCACTAGATTTCAAAATAGATGGAGCTAGAGTATATTATGCTAAATGAAACAAGTCAGTCAAAGACAAATACCATATGATCTCATGCATATGTGGAGTTTAAGAAGCAGATGAACAGAGGGAGAAAAAAAAAAGAGAGGGAGGCAAACCATAGGAGACTCTTAACTATAGAGAACAGACTAAGGGTTGCTGGAGGGGAGGTGTTGTGTATTAAGGAGGGTACTTGTTGTGATGAGCCCTGGGTGTTCTATGTAAATTCTACTCCTGAAACCAATATTACACTATGTGTTAACTCGCTAAAATTTAAATAAGAACTTGAAAGAAACAAACAAAAAAATAGATGCAGTTTTTAGAATCATTAGCCACTGCAATAGTAATTCTAGAACCAATTAGGTCAGCCATTATGATGTTTAATTTTTAACTTTTCATTACTAATGAAAGACCACCAATTGTTTAAAAGGAAAATGATATTTGTTCATTCACAACTTTCTAAAACATTTCTTTATCAATAAAGCGACTATTTTTAGTGATCACTCTTCATCAAATTTGATCCAACACAGGACAGAATTGAAAAAATGCAAAATGCCCAAAATAATTACTTATGACAAAAGTTTTCCCTCTTTTTTAAAAGATTTATTTATTTAATTTAGAGAGAGAGAGAGCGCAAGAGGAGGGCAGGAAAGGGAGAGATAGAATCCCAAGAACTCTCCACTGAGTGCGGACCTGGGGACGAACATGGGGCTTGACCAGGGAACCCCAAGATCACCACCTGAGCCAAAACCAAGAGTCAGATGCTCAACCACTGAGTCACCTAGGCACCCCTACTTACAACACAAGTTTTCTACTAGGAAAGTAACATTCACGTATAAAAATACATACATTAGTCTAGGAAGTAAGCACTGAGAAACTAATAATACAAGATGATACCACTCATCATTGTCTTGGCAAATCTAACCATTTTCTTATATTAACCTAATAAATGGTTATAGTTTTTTTTTTCTTTTAAACTGGCCATTGGAATATATATGCCTTGTACCTATTTATTTTTGTTTTCTATTTGCTATCTATTTTTCTTTGTATGCTGTGAAAATAAAATGGCAAAGAGCAAAGAAAATACTTTTAGCAGACCGGAAATAGTTTGAACATAAGATGCATTTCCATTTTCCTTGCCAGTGCTGAAAGTTGCAGTGAGCAAAACCTTTTCAGGATAAATCACATTGACAATCCCTGGTGTGGATGGAGATGGTAACAGTTTATCACTTCAGGTTGTCAGTGTGTTTGCTTCTGGGAATGAAGGAAAAAGATCAAGTTGCCTGAGATCCCTGAAGTGCTGCATCACCGTCAGTGCACTCCCTTGAGCAAGTAGAATATTTGTTCTGGTATCAGCCTTGTTGCGCTTCTTATTTAAGTGGGTAAATTTCAAGTAGATACAAAGTGTCATCTTTATTATTCTGAATGCTAAATGTTCCCTAGAATGTTGTAAAATAAATAGCTATTATATGAAGACATTAAAACACTAAACTAATGGTTCATTTTTTAAAGCATTCCCTTATATATTTAAGCAAAATAATCAAAGTGCAATAAAATAAATAGGGTAGAAAAATGAACCACATGAAAAACAAGGAATAGAAAGAGAAATACAAGCAATACTGCTATACATGATTAGAAACACAGCGGGTGTCGATGAAGCACATGGAATTGGTCATTGAGATCCTTGATTAGCTTTGCCCAATTGCTTGGGTGGTTGAGCAGAGAAATTTGATTGCTGATTGGGTTATCCAATCTGGTTGCTAGGATGACCTAATAACCAGACCAATCATTTACAGTCCAGTTATTTTGATTACCTCGTGACTTAAATTGCCCATTTCATAAACTTATCCAGTGCTCAGATCTCAACTTGTAGGTGATTGAGGTGATCAGCCACATAGAAATGATCAGAGTACTCAATTTTAGAACATAAAATTGGTGAATGAGATGAGAAAATGGAAGGAACTCCTATTCTCGATATCTAAAAACTGATACAATGAATAAAGTTTTCCCCTTACAATATAAATGTTTTCAGCATTATTCTTATTTCTAAATTAAAATCTAGATATTCTTTTTGAAATTTTCTTAGCTGGCAAAAATCAGCTTATTGAGAGAAGTCAGAGAAAATTAGTTCATCACAGTGCATATGAATGAAACACACTGTATTATTCATGATCATTGAGTGGCATTATTTAACTGATTATAATTATACAACAAATTAGGTATTTGTTTAATCGAAATTAGCCCAAGGAAACATTTCACAAATTTCTTACAAAACTGGTTACTACTAAACTTCAATTGCCATGGAATATAAAATATCTCACCTCATATCTTAGGTATAACACTACTTCCCCCCTCCAGGGCTTAAATATTTAACATTTATTAATACTTTTTCCTCTGAGGGGATATTTAGGGCAATAAAGGTATCGTGGTCAAAGACTGATTCTTATGAATTGTGCGGGCACAAATCTACCTTGGGTATATTTTTATCAGCATTCCAAAAGTCAAATCACATGTTGTATCCCTGTATTTGTTAAAGCCTTAAATTTATAGATCTTTTCCCCCTAAGCCCTGATTTTGGCAGCTTTTCCTATATAGCAGAAAACCTCAAAGTACATTCAGATATGCTGATACACTTCAGTCTTCCTAGTTAACAATTCCTCAAGAGAATTTTTGTGAAATAACTTCACCTTAAAGACTGCGAAATTAGTTTGTCCAGTAAGGCAACGTTAAAAGTTAAGAAAAATATCCCCTGTTGAATATCTTGTATTTATATATCACTTTGGGCTTGTATTTAATGTTAAAAAATAAATATTTTATTGATGTAACTTCTTAAAAAGTAACCAAGAAGCAGGGGCACAGGAAATAAGGTAAGAAATCTTGCATTTTGTTAAAAAAAAAAAAAAAAAAAAAACACCACCACCACCTCACTCACTCTACGCTTTGTCCCTGGAGTTTCCTCATCCATTTTCTGGAATCAAATGACAAGAGGATAGTTGTAGTCTCAAGCAAGCACATAATTTACTTTCCCAATATTGCCATCCTTTTGGAAGAATAGAAAACAAACATACAGACCAAAGATCTATAATGAGCAAGTCAACAGGGACCATGCGAGAGAAACAGAAGACCAGAAAGGACAGGCTGGAATGACTGCACCAACCCTTAAGTTACCAGTTTCCTTTTATTAAAATCTACATATTCAGAGCCTACTGCCTGACTGATGATTCTTCCTCAAAATTACAGCTAATTTGGAGAGGCACTATCTCAGTTCATAATTTAGGAACTGTTTTAGTTTATAGACCTTCTGTTTTCACCTTAGGTCTTACACAGAGATGCTTATAAATAGAAGAAAAGTTACTTAAATATACTATTATAAAATCTTCATTAATGCTATTGGGATCTGGATTCCTCAATAGGTGTATTTTTTTAGAAATATTCTCAGAGGGGTGCCTGGGTGGCACAGCGGTTACGCGTCTGCCTTCCGCTCAGGGCGTGATCCCAGCGTTATGGGATCGAGCCCCACATCAGGCTCCTCCGCTATGAGCCTGCTTCTTCCTCTCCCACTCCCCCTGCTTGTGTTCCCTCTCTCGCTGGCTGTCTCTATCTCTGTCAAATAAATAAATAAAATCTTAAAAAAAAAAGAAATATTCTCAGAAATAACACCTGAGGGGTATGAAAAAGATGCAAAATTGGGCAGAGAGAAAATTTAGGCTACAATGTAGTCACAATACATCAGGTGACCCACAAGAAAACAAGACAGCCAGCCCTTCAGAGTTATCTTAGATGGTAAGGGGGCCAAGCCTACATACACCCACAAAGACCAGTCATATTAAGCAGGCTACCCCAGGAAGGTAAAATGACTCTGTGTAGTCAAAGGAAATTTCCAAAGAGGATTGCTACTGCAGGTTAGCAAAACCATTCCCAGAAGCAAGATGAATATTCTTTCAGTCCTGAAAGAATTTTTTTTTGCAACATACCATTCTCTTCAGTAAAAATGAACATTCACAAACACAATGTTTGTTTCTGCCCAAACTAGAGATGAAATTGTTAGAAGGTAGAATAGCTTAAGATGGGATGTGCTGCAGGGTGTGTATGGGTTGTTGGGGGAGTATCGGCTAAATGAGGAGAATATTGGATTGATTTAAATCTAACTCTAATGCACAGAATGTCAAAATTAACAGCTACTCTACTGAAAAATGAAGGTAGTTCTCCAAATGTTTAAAAATAAAGTTAAGATTTAAAGATTCAGGGGCGCCGGGGTGGCTCAGTCATTAAGCTTCTGGCTTCGGCTCAGGGCATGATCTCAGAGTCCTGGGATCAAGCCCCACATCAGGCTCCTCTGCTGGGAGCCTGCTTCTTCCTCTCCCACTCCCCCTGCCTGTGTTCCCTCTCTAGCTGGCTGTCTCTCTCTCTGTCAAATAAATAAATAAAATCTTAAAAAAAAAAGAGAGAGATTTAAAGATTCAACCACTTCCATATCCCTGATTCAATGAGGAAAAAAAAAAAAGAAATCAAGAGTTGAACGCTTAACTGACTGAGCCACTCAGGCGCCCCTCCCTTAGCATATTTTTATTTATTTTTATTTTTATTTATTTTTTTAATAATTTTTTATTTTATTATATTAGTCACCCTTAGCATATTTTTAAAAGCTTTCTAACTATCTCCCTTTTCCATTCCTGACTCCTAAAATCTACTTTCCATAACTCAGACAGGGGGGTCTCTTAAAATATAAATTAGATCTTATAAGTTTTACCTGACTTTGGTCATTACTATATTCCTAATTTATAGACTGAGGGTTAGTATATAGTATATAGTAAATGTTCAACAAATATTTGTTGAATAAATAAATATTATTTGTTGCCTAAAAGACTTAGAAGTTTTTTTTTTTTTATCGTACTTAGGCTAAAATATAGTGTAATGGTTATAATCCTCAATAGGGTATATTATATGTTTTTTTCCTATCTCTTCAGCTGTATCTTATACCACTCCTAACCCTATTCAAATTATTCATTCTTGTCTTAATACCTAAACTTTAGCAGTTCCCTCTTCATAGAACATTATATTCCGCTTTCCATACCTGACCACCCAGACCTTTGCATGGCTTCTCCCTTAAATCCTTGTGTCTAATATTTAAAATCACCTCACAGAAACTTTCCCCTGCTACCCAAAATAAATAGACCTCCAGTTACTTTAGAGCGTTTCATTTTATTTTTCTTCATGGCACTTGTAATGTTCTTATTGTATGAATGTTGCTTTTTGTGATAATGTAAACCTTAAAAAAGTGGAATTTCTATCAGTCTTCCTTTCCTCTCTATACCTAGTTTCACACATGGGGGCATACGTGTGTACACATGCATGCACGCACACACACACACATTAGGTGATTTCACTGCATTCTGATTTAGTTGAAAATAAGGATTAGTCTGCTGCACTGATCATGAGAAATGTGAGAATATCTTCCTTGTTATTCAGCTTTCTAAAATGTAAAGGGATAGAACCATATATTTGTCTAACTCATATAAAGGCTGTGAAAATCAACTAAATTATACTAACAAAAACAATCCCAAAATGTACAAGGAAAGTGTCTTAGTCATTTGAGGCTGCTATAACAAATTGCCATATACTGGGTGGCTTAAACAACAAATATTTATTTATCACAGTTCTGGAGGCTGAGAATTCTGAAATCAGGGTGCCAGTATGGCTGAGTTATAGTAAGGACCCTCTTCCTGGTTTCCTCACTTGGTGGATAAAGAGATGGAAAGAAAGCAAACTCTAGTGTCTCTGCTTACAAAGGCACATAAGCTCTTATTATGAAGGACTTCACCTTCATGAACTAATAACCTCCTAATATCATCATATTGTTGTAAGGATTTCAACACATTAGTTTTAAGGAGACACAAACACGTAGTCCATAACAGAAAGCAGACCAAGAATACCAACAACATCCTCTTCCTTCGAGGCTTGCATTAATAGGTATCACTCCAGAGAGTCTAGATAGTGTATTCTATTCAAATAGATCATGCACTGAGAATCTGATCTCCATTTTGCTTTCACAATTTTAAAGATAATTTTACAAAGATGGAAGAAAGAAAAAAACAGAGACCACTCAAAATGATTTTTAGCCTTAATATCTTATTTTACAAATTAACAAAATATCTCAAAGAAGGAGCTGATCACGTAGGGACCCCACAGGTAGAAGGAGCTGTATTAGGAAGAGGAGTCAGGTCCCTTGATGTCCCATCTATTTATCTTTTCCCTAAACTACAGTGGAGTAGAATGAGTGAACAATGTGCTTTCTTAGCTCAAAGAGATCAAGACTCATGCATCCTATAACACTATGCTTCTTGTTAATCTAGTGCATTAAACATTATGCAAAATTAACAAGTTGTCTGGAAATAGAATGTTGGCTGAAAAGATTTAAAAATATATGCTCTTGAAAACTATTTGGGCAAATCACTATTCATTTCCATGATCACTTAAGACCTAATATGAGATATGAGTTACACATGAGGTGTAAGATAAACACTCTTAAGTCAGTAAATCATTCAGTCCCAGCTGCTAACCAGGTAGTAGATCAAATTTAACAATACAGTGAATTTTATTACCTAACCAAATATGTTTCTCCTTAAAGGATTGCCTCTGTGTTGATGTCAATACATATATAATTATATTTCATCCTATTCTACCTAATGGAGCTTCTTTGCCATTTCTATTAAAATGTTGATAATTTAAGATTGGTCTTAAATCAACGTCTTTAAAAACATTTCCCTTATTGTTGCCTAGACTGTCTTTCCTATAATAGAAAGTTCCACAAAGAAACTCAAGTGTAACGAAAAGTATATTAGAACAAAATCAGAAAACTAAACTTTGACTCTTGACCCTTAATTAACCGATTGGGAAACAACCCCCAAAAATTCAACTAAATTTTAAAATAATATAATTTGAAATAATTTCAAATTTACAGAAAGTTGCAAGTGTTATTCAAAAAATAATATTTTTATAATTATATAATTATCATATAACTTTATTACACTATTCCCAGGTTCACCAATTCCTCAATTTGTATACTCATATATAAAATTTGTTATATAATATAAATTGTTATTGTGTATCACATATATATTATATGTAATATAATTGTATAAATATATAAAATTATATATACATATAAATTATAAATGTAATTATATAATTATAAATACATACATATATGTGTGACCATATCCACACATTTCTATATATTCATGTACATTTTTTTTCTGAATTATTTGAGAGTAGAACACATATAGTAATATCCTTCTTTATGCCACAACTTTTCAGTGGTCACTTCTTAAGAAGAAGTTTATTGTATTCATCAGGGTTTTCTAGAGGTAAACAGAAACAATAAGACAGTTTTATAATAGAAGAGATTTATTGTAGGGAAATGTCCCACAACACTATGGAGACTGAGAAGTCCCATCATCTGCCCTCTATAAGCTGAGACCCCGGAAAACCATTAGTATAATTTCTAGAGCAAGAGGGCCAATGGTGTAAATCTCAGTAGAGAGCAGAAAAAGGGTGATATCCACAGGCAGAGAGAATGAATTCCCCCTTCCTTAGTCTTTTTGCCTTATGCAGGCCCTCAGAGGATTAGATAATGCCTATACTGGGAAGAACATCTGCTTTACACAGGCTACCATTTCAAATGCTAAATACCATTAGGGACACACTGAGAAATAATTTTAATCTGGGCACTTCATTTCCCAGTCAAGTTGACTTGGAAAATTAACCATCAAAAGCCCACACCTCATCAACTTGGCACTCATACACATCTTCTTAAACCATGTTTAACTCCTAAAGAAAATAGCAAGGTCATAATTCCACCTACCATGATATATCTATTCTGACTACTATCAAAAATTAGCCCCTTCCCCCAAAAAGGAATTAAAGTACTTTGACATCTTATAATTTTAATACTATGATATAAAATTAACAATACTTAAGTACTATCATAAAGTCAACATATATTATGTTACATGATAAGAGAATAAAAGGAAAGAAACCAAAAATATTGAATACATATACATACATACAAATGTATTAATAATAAAATGAGGAAATATTCATGACAAGTACAGTCCTTATTTCTTTAACTGGTCATGGGGCTGTAGCTGGTATTTATAACTACCTTCCTCCATTAACCATTCTGTGTTCCTATTACCTTCAGTACGCACCTCAGCTTCTCATGTTTCTTTTCCTCCTGGGGTGACCCAAACTTTCATTCCTGAAAGGTCTAGGCCATTAACAGTTCTGCCTGGATTGGGTTGTTATGGTTATAGTTTTCCATGGGTGTGATAACACTAAGCAAACTACAGGAGATCTCTTATATTCCAGACATACTTTTCCTTACCTCCATCGTGGAGTAAGTTATCCAGTTTTCCCTTTGTTGTTTGGATCAATCATCCCAGCCAACGCAATACCTCCCTTTTTTCTTTGCTGATTCAAAAGTATGAGGAACTCAAAGTGGCCAGGTGGCAGTCTTAACTTCCAATTCAGTGAAGTTATTTCTCTGTCTCCTGGTGGAAGTATTCCTCCCTTTGGAACTAAAACCTCTAGGCCAACAGAGCATAAGGTCATGGGAACAGGAAACAAAAATTTTGCTTGTGAGTTACCAGGGGTAATAATGAATACTGACACTTCCATTTCCACCTTTTGATTCTTAGACCCATGAATTCTGGCTATGGGAAAAATAGTACCACAGATTAGATGCTGATTCAGAACGCATACAGCCTTCTGAAGAACATTTCCCAGCCCTGCAAGGTACTGTTACCTAGCTGGCATTGTAATTGAATTTTCAAAAGTCCATTGCACTATTCTATCAAACTAGCTGCTTCAGGATGATGGGAAATATAGTAAGACCAGTGATTGCATGAGCATGGATCTATTGTCTCATTTCATTTGCTGTGAAGTGAGTTCCTAGATGAAAGCAATACAGTGTGGAGTATCATGACAATGGATAGGGCATTCTGTAAATCCATGGATGGTGTGCTGAAAAGTCAAATCCATAACCAGGGGTACGTGTCTGTTCCAGGATGAAAAAAATGTTGCCCTTTCCATGATAGAGACTATCCAGTATAATCAACCTGCCATCAGTTTGCCGGCTCATCACCCCAGGGAAGGTGCCGTATCAAGGATTCGGTATTGGTCTCTGCTGCTGGCAGATTAGGCACTCAGCAAAAAGTCACAGCCAGGTCAGTCTTTGATTAGTAGGGTCCATACTGCAGACTCCATGCATCACCTCTACCTCTGACACCACAGCCACTTCATTCGTGAGCCCACTAGGTAATCACAGGGGTGCCTAAGAAAGACGCTGACTAGTATTCACAGAACAGGCCATCCTGCGCACTTGATTATTAAAACCCTCCTCTGCTGAGGTCACTTTTTGGTGAGCATTCAAATAAGACAGAAGTATGTTCATGCATTTTGCCATCTTTATATCTTTTTTGATGAGGTGTCTATTCACATCTTTCAATGATTTTTAATAACACTGTTTTCCTATTGTTGATATTTAAAAGTTCTTTATGTATTTTGGATAAAATTTCTTTAACATATGTAAGTTTTGCAAATATTTTCTCCCAGTCTGTGGCTTGCTTAGAGTCTCTTCACAGCATTTTCCAGAGAGCTTTCATTTTTAATTTTAATACAGTTTAATTTATTGATTTTTTTCTTTCATAGATTATACTTTTAGAATACGTTTTTTGTATCTAATTCAAAGTCACAAAGATTTTCTCCCCCAAATTTTAGAATTTTGGTTTTCACATTTAGGTCATTTTGACTTAAATTTTGTACATGGACTTCCAATTGTTCTGCCATTTATTGAGAAGACTATCTTTTCTCCTTTGAATTGTCCTTTTTCTTTGTCAAAGACCAATTAACTATATTTATGTAGGTCTATTTATAGGCTCTCTATTCTGTTCTATTACTCTATGTGTCTATTTGTTCATCAATATCATACTGCCTTTTTCACTGTAGTTTATAATAAGTCTTGAAGTTGGGTGGTGTAAGTCTTCCATTTTTTTTTCTTTTTGTCCAATATTTCATTGGCTATCCTGGGTCTTCGCTTTTCTGTATAAATATTATGATCTTTCATTATCTTTAAAATAGTTTGCTGGGATTTTGATAGTGATTGTGTTCAATCTGTAATAAAATTTAGAGAAATTCGCATCTTCTTAATATTGCATATTCCAATATACATGGACTATCTCTCCATTTATTTAGATCTTTGATACATTTCATCAGAATTTTTAGTTTTCCACATATAGACTCTATACATACTTTGCTATATTTACTCCTAGATATTTCTTTTTTGGAGGGCTATCGTAAGTAATTAAATTCCAAATTTTCTTTGCTACTCTATAAGAAAGTAACAGAATTTTGCATATTAACCTTGTATCCTGAGAACTTGTCATGTTCACTTATGCTTTTTCTGATTCAATAGTTGATGATGTGATTTTTCCTCTTTAACTTGTTTATGTGGTAAATCACATTGTTTGATTTGTTGAATTTTTTTTTAAAGATTTTATTTATTTATTCCACAGAGATAGAGACAGCCAGCGAGAGACGGAACACAAGCAGGGGGAGTAGGAGAGGAAGAAGCAGGCTCACAGCAGAGGAGCCTGACGTGGGGCTTGATCCTACAACGCCGGGATCATGCCCTGAGCCGAAGGCAGACGCTTAACCGCTGTGCCACCAAGGCGCCCCTGATTTGTTGAATGTTGAACCAGACCTGCATATCTGGAATAAATCTTACTTGCTAGTGGTGTATAATTATTTGTGTACATTGTTGAAATTATTTTCTAATATTTTTTGAGGATTTTTGCATCTATTAATACCAGAAACATTGGCCTTTAGTTTTTTTCTTCTTTCTTTTCTTTTTCTTTTCTTTTCTTTTCTTTTCATTTCTTTTCTTTTCTTTTCTTTTCTTTTCTTTTCTTTTCTTTCTTTTCTTTTCTTTCCTTTCCTTTCCTTTCCTTTCCTTTCCTTTCCTTTCCTTTCCTTTCCTTTTCTTTCTTTTTCTTCTTTCTTGTAATGGCTTTATTTGTGTTTGATATTAGGGTAATGTTGATCTCATACTTAGAAAGTATTTCTCTTACTTCCATTTCCTGGAATAGAGTTTTGAGAACTAGTATCATTTTTTCCCTAAACGTTTGATAGAATCCACCAACAAATTTTTCTGGGTCTAGTACTTTCTTTTGTGGGATATATTTAATTATTCAATTTCTTTCACAGATAAGAGCATCTTCAGATTTTCTATATCTCCTTGGGTGCATTTTTATAATTCGTGTCTTACAAGAATTGGTCCATCTTCTGCACATTATCAAGGAGTTATTCATAGTATATATTTTTTATCCTTTTTTTTTGTCCATGGGATCAGCAGTACAGACCCCTGAATCATTTCTGATATTGGTAATTTGTGTCTTCTTTAATTTTTAGATTATGTTATCCTACCTAAAGTTTTATCAATTTTATTAATATTTTTAAAAACTGTTTTGTTTTATTGATTTGACTTTTATTATATCTTATAATCTCTTCTGAAGCTGATTGTGACATATCAAGTAACAGGAACATAGGTATATAGGCCTTTGGTGTGAGGTTGTGTGTTAATCTAGCTGAGGTTAATTCAGCTGGGCTGGTGTTTGCTAGAGCTGTAGGTGCTAAAGGCTCCAAATCCCTCTAGTGACTTTATTTTTGTCTCTTCTGTTGAATTTGCATTTTCCTACATTCTCCCTCTCATAAGAGGAAGGAATCCATGTTATTATACTAGATTCTTGTTAATGTGGTAAAGCTCGGGGGAAAGGGAAGCATCCTATAGTTCTATGGTGTTGCAAAGCAGTCTTATAATTAAAATCTCAGTTTTTTAGTGGGACTGTGTCACTAGGCTGTGACCTTGACAACTGTTTCTTAGCTTACCCTCCAGCCTCCACTTAGGAGAGACAGATAGGCTAGAAATGATTGAAGAAATGCTCTTTCCACAAATGGAATAAGGCTCTGGTAAAGCTTTTGTTTTTTTTTTTTTTTTCCTTTGAAGTTCAGGTCTTTGTTATGAAGAACTCCCTAGAACTGCCAGAGCCTGGAGGGTGTCTGTCTTGGCCCTTGTCATAGTATCCTCTTCATCTTGGAATAAACTCATGAAGGTATGAGGACCCACTAAGACTATAGCTCCAGGAGTTTCTCTGTCTCACTCTTGTCTATACTCAGCCTTCAGTAGGTTATCAAAAATACTATTAAACTGTTCTGACAAGCTTATGGTTCCGGAAACTTCTGCTTTAAGTAAGAAAATGTTGGCTATAATCTCTAGATTCACCTGTCTCTCCATATTTCCCAACAGTGGTTTGCCCTGTAACCTCCATTCTCAGATGGGCCAAATGAAGTCATTGATTTTTAATTTGTTGAGCTTTTTTCTTATTATAAGGATATGAGTGACAATTCCAGGCTCTTTACATGTCATAACTGTATTCAATTAACTTTTGAGCTTTTCCTAATGTGCCAAGGGTTACTGTCACATGCAATTTACAATATCAATGTGAAAAAAATATTAATTGCTGATATTTATCGATCACTTATGTGTCAAGCAGGTGTGGCTTTAAGCACTTGACACAAATTAATTCATTTGCTTCTCACAACAGACTATAGGATAATGATTACTCATATTATATTTATGTTACAGAAATAAAAACTGTGGCCAGGGAGATTAAATAACATTGAATATTATAAGAACATAAGTGATATGTAATTGAGATTTAAACCAAGAAAGACCATGTGAACTTGCTGTGCCACAGAAATATACACTTGCTATTTGTAATAGTTAACCTTACCATATTTAATTTCATGAAGTGCCTAGACATTTGAAAAACTTTCTGAATATGTCTGTGAGGGTATTTGTGGATGAGTTTAACATCTGAATTATGGACTGAGTATTGCCTTCCCTAATACAGGTGGGCCTCATCCAATCAACTGAAAACCTGAATAAAACAAAAAGGCTAAGAGGGAACTTCTCCTGACTGCTTTTTGCTGTCACAGTTCTTTTCTAACCTTTGAACTTGAACTAAAACGTTGGCTCCTCTTGGATCTTAAGCCTGCCAGCTTTCAGACTAGAACTTACATTAATTCCTTATAATCAGTTTCTCTCTCTTTCTTTCTGTGTCTCTGTTTCTCTGTCTCTCTCTGTTTTTTCTACTGATCTGTTAGATCTGTTTCTTTGAAGAACCCTGACTAATATACTGTGCTTATCCACCTCTGTAATTATTTAATTCATTAATTTATTGAGTTATTTATTCATTTATATGATAAGCCTTAATTAGAACACTTATCTCAAAAACAATAAAGGACAATATTGATAAACTCAAAAATATCACGATTTTCCACATGACAAGATATATCAAGGTTAGAAGACAAATGGTTACCTGTGTGAGAAAATCATTCTCAGCATAAAAATTCAGAATTCCACTATTCACAGAGTTTTTGTAAATCAATAATCAATAAATGAAATCCAAGAGAATACTGAAGAATAATATGTTTCTAATAGGGAGATACAAATTTTAAAGGAACCTAAGAAAAGGTTGCTATTAGATTGTTATGTATAATAATTGCAAGATTTTATTTTCTGAAAACAATGGTTTAAATTAAGGCAATAACAGTGGCCAAGAAGTGATACAGAGAAGGAGTGTCAAGATAGGAATGGTCAACTCTTTCACATATTACTAAAAGTGCAAGTATGTTATTAACTATAAAGTTATAAAGTTTCCTTTTATTTCAACAATACAGATTAATTAATGACATTGGTTAGAACAATTTTATTAGTGGAATGGGACCATTTATTAGATTCAAACTAATTTGGGGCACCTGGGTGGCTCAGTCAGTTAAGCTTCTGCCTTTGGCTTAGGGTTCAGGTCATGATCCCAGGGTCCTGGGAACGAGCCCCACATCAGGGGCTTCTCCCTCTCCCTCTGCCTTCCCCACCATTCATGCTCTCTCTCTCTCAAATAAATAAAAAAAAATCTTAAAAAAAAGAATCACATTGATTAAGAAATCATGGAAGTCTTTCCGTAAGCATAGACTCCTTTCTCAAGAAGTTTATCTGAAAGAGAAGAAAAATATTGTATCTAAAAGGGCAAGTGACAAATATTTTATGTTTGGGGATGCTTTCAAAGTATACTCACAGAGGGAATAGCATCGGGGTCAACAAGGGGCTGGCAAAGAAGGGATGTATCTTTTCTACTGAGCTGAGGGAAAAGTGAGAGTGACTTATGGATATACATTGAAGATTAGTGGTCACTGTTTGGCAGTTAAAGACTTATGCCCAATGTCTTGTTTTTCTATGAGTCACAAAACAGTTGTTTTTTTTTTTTTTTTGTTCGTTGCAGAGTGGGAGGAAAGGTAAGGTTGATGTCCTTTGAAAATAGAGATCCATGCACATTAATCATGTCTCCCAATTTTTTTAAAGATTTTATTTATTTATTTGAGAGAGAAAGAGAGAGATAGTGACAGAGAGCATGAGCAGGGAGGAGACGAAGAAGCAGGCTCCCTGAAGGAGGCAGCCCAATGCTGGGCTTGATCCTGGGACTCCGGGATAATCATGTCTCCTTATTTAAACTGTAAGCTACCTGAAGAAATCGACAGGGGCCTGCTTCTCTGTATCACTCATATTTGGCCTGATAAGCACAATATGGTGTTAAAAAACATGGTCAGCATATTTCCTTAATCATTCCAATCATTTAAAAGTTAAAAACAATGCATCAGTGCTATCCATTCATATATGATAGAAGCTCTTTATATCCCACCTAAAAAATAAGTTTACAGAAATTATGATAAAAAGGTCCTTAAGGATTATCTAAGTCCACCAAATATCCTATCTTACAGTTCAAAATCCATCTGATATGCAGAGAAAAATCTATCTTAGCAAGATGTACTATCAAGTATTAAGCTCAGTCCTTCCTATTTAAAAATCAATAAAAAAATCGCACTGCAGGAAATGTGATAAATGTATTTATGAAAGAATAATACCTTTTCATATTAAAATAACATAGGTCATCCAAAATCTATAGCTATATTGATAAATAGATGAATCCATTGTAAATGTGAAATATTATCTGCTAAAGGCAATGGCTATAATTAGTTTGCTAAGTCTATTTTAGCTTTTCTTATTTTGATCATTTTTTGTCCTTTATGTTTCGCCAGTAAAACAAGTATGACTTGTCCTCTACTGTAGTTCATATGGAGAAAATGTTATTTTCATCTTTCCCGAAGCAAATAGAGTACAATCACAGCAGAAACGAAAATGAAATAAATAAATAAATAAAACAGTACAACCATAGTATACATTGGCTTCTTATCAAAAGGGAATGATGGAAGAGTAATTTTGTTTTCCCCACAGATATCTTTAAATTCCATTTCTTGCATGATGTTTTCCTAAAACTCTAAACTGTATGGGGATGTATGTTTATTTAATTTTATGAGGTACTAGAATATATATCCTGGTATAGCACCTTGCTATATCTTTTATTTTGTGCATCTATCATTTCCATGGACTAAAAGAAAGGCCAGACTTTACTTTCACTTCTGGTAAGATTTTAGTTTTATCAATTACCCTTATGGAATGTTTTGTTGAGAGCTTCCAGGCATAGCAATAATATCTTTTTTTGTTTACTTAGGTTTGGTATTTCAAACAAAGGCATAGTAATAGACATAGTTTAGACTCATTATTACTATTCTTTGCTGTATTAGTCAGGGTTTTCCGGAAAAAACAAAACCAATAGGATATATAGAGATATACATAAGAGGAGATTTACTGTAAATTGGCTCTTGTGATTATGGAAACCAAGAAGTCCCATGATCTGTCATGTATAAGCTAGAAGCTTAGGAAAGCCGGTGGTATAATTCAGTCTGAGTCTGAAGGCCTAAAAAACAGGTGGGCCAATGTGGGCAGAAGATGGATTTCACAGCTCAAGCAAAGAGAGCAAATTCTCCCGTTCTCCAGCTTTTTGTTTTATTCAGGCCCTCAACAGATTAGAAGATGACCACTCACATCTATCTTCTTTACTTGGTCTAGATACAAATGCCAGTCTCTCCCAAGAACATCTTCATAGACACACCTAGACATATTCTTTTGCCAACTATCTGGGCATCCGTTGCCCTGACATATAAGATTAACCGTAACATCTGCCAATAGGAATGATTGCCTATTTTAGGTCAGTGTTTCTTTCTGTTCTATGCTGACAAACCTACTAACTTTACCTGTCCAAGACTGATGAGAACTGGTTCCGCACAGTATATTGAAACTTAATTGCCCCCCCACACTATTGTAGTCCTTGGACTAGACATTTTATATGAAATATTTTCTTTAGTCCTGAGAAATTATAAACTTTTTAAGAAAAATATTAAAAACCAATGAATTGCATTTGAATAAGAATGTATAAATAAGATGCCAATGTTTCAACTTAAAAAATTAGCATGTAATAGTAATAATAAACAACTGAATGAAAAAATTAAAGCATGTCCAAAGTAAATTTCAAGCCCATAAATAAAATTCAGGAGAAACCTGCCAAAAACTGAGAGAGAGAGAGAGAGAGAGAGAGAGAGAGGGAGGGAGAGATCTTTCAATTGTTACCAACTGCTCCAAACACACAAACAAGTTATGCTTTGAAATGTCAGAAATATTGGTGGGAATCAACATGGGTCTGGTTAGTCTCAAATTAGACTGACATGGACTTTTGAGGGGAACTTGGTGAATCTTCAAATATGTAAAGGGCTGGAGTTTTTCCTCTGTTTGTTTCAGTTTTAGAATTTAATTTAGTTTTTAATTTCAGGAAAAGAATTCTTATTTAAAAACATTTTTTAGAGTTTTTATTTAAATTCCAGATGGTGGGGGAGTCTGGGTGACTCAATCAGTTAAGTGTCCAACTCTTGTTCTCAGGGTTTTGAGATCCAGACTCATGTCAGGTTCGGGCTGGGCATGGACCCTACTTAAGATTCTCTCTCTCCTTCTCCGTCTGCCCCTCCCCATTCACGCACTCTCCCTCTAAAACATAAATAAATAAATAAATAAATAATTCCAGTTGGTTGACATACAGTATAATATTAGTTTCAGGTGTACAACATAGTGATTCATCACTTCCATACGATACCTACTGATCATCCCAAGTAAACTCCTTAATCCCCATCACCTATGTAATTTCAAAAAAGAGGGAGACTTAAAATAATATCCACCAGAAGCAAAATTGTGACCTTGTTTTGAACCTAAAACTAACTGAAAAAAAAAGAATAGAAATAAAATTATGAGAGTGATTGTCAAAACTTAACATTGATTAATTTGCTTTTATGGTATTGATGCTAATTTTTAAGATATAAGTGCTTTTGGTTATTTAAAAATGCTATTATATAAAATAAGCCATGAATAAGAATTCAAATTTTGCTTCTGGTAGAATCATATCAAGCCTTTCTCCTTCTTTTTTGAAGTTTCATTTTGAAATAATTATAGGTTCACAGGAAGTTGCAAAAAAATGGGAGGATGCATGTACTCTTCCCCAAGCTTGCCCCAATGTTAGGCTCTTGCCAAATTACAACACAATGTCAAAACCATGAAGCTGACATTGGTATAATCCACAGAGCTTATCAGGTTCCATGTGCATGTTTTTTATGCACTCCTATGTGTGTGTGTGCACGTGCATGTGTGTCTATTTTGTAGCTCTATGACATTTTATCACGTTAGTTTTTTGTAACTGTATATGTGTAATTTTCTGAAATTTTGTCACACATATTTTCATGTGATCACTACCACAAACATGAAACACAACTGTTCCATCACATGGTCTCCCTCATGCTATACCACAAGCCTTCTTTTCAGTGAGTGTATTTTCTGTGTTTGTATTAAACAGGCTTCAAGTGAAATATTATGTAACATTTTCATCACTGTAAGAATTGTAAATCTTTATTATGCATTTGCAAAGAAAAAGTATATACAGTCATTATTTGCTATATAACTATTCTCCTTGTGATATAGGAAATGTGTGGCTTAAGGGCATTCATTTCAATATGATAACTATAATAACTTCTTAGGTATTTCCAAGCCCATTTTAGACCTCACTTGATTTCCCTTCACTTAAATTAGCTCACTGTTATGGATTGTATTTGTGACTAAAGGAAGAACAGAATGGGAACAACTGTCTAGTTGAGATCCTCTCAACTGATTTGTTTCAAAGTGATAGCCAGAGAGTAGAGGAATGGTTATTTTATAATCACATATACTAGTTTTTTCCTGTTTTGTTGTTTAGCATAATCAATTTCCTCCTGTAGCCACTGAAAGGAGCTAGAAAAAAATTATCCAATTAAAAGTTTACATCTTTATCATTACGTCTCAAGTTAAAATGCTATCTGTAACATAATGCAAAAACTTAACTGGAACAGTGTCAATAAATGTTGCTTTTTCTCAGATTTGGAGTCATTTTAAATTCAGCTGAACCCCTGATTGGGCCCCAATCCTTCTTCTTCTCTATTCTAAATCTTGAGTGTTTTTGAAGAGCATTTTTTCATTATATATTTCATTTCTTTTAAATAAATTTTAAATACATGGTTGTAGAAGGACCATATATACTCTTACTGTAGTCAATTCTATACTAATCTTTCACTGACACCATTTTCAGTGGCTAAAATTAAATAAAAGTAATTCCCCAAACTTTTAGAAACTATGGAACTATGATGTTTAAGCAGATACAAATCTGCAAGCTATATTTTAAAAAATCCAACTGTAAATTCTGACTCATCACCATCCTGGAAATTAACAATCAATTCAATCAATACTTAACTGAAGGAGTTCACATTCAGTTTCTGTCTCTCAAACTTGTGCTTTTTTTTTTTTTATTTTCAAACAAACTTAACTCATACAGTTATTAATGATCTAAAACAAAGAAACACTTAATTTCCCTTTCTTTTGTGATTTCCAGTAACTGATTTTGAACGATAAAGGAAATTTACTCGTTCTACTGTTTTCAGATAGCAGGACTTAGCATGCCCACAAACACTCACACAATTTCCTAAGAACTTATTTAATTTAAAAACCTTAATACCATTGGTATTTTGATTGGGATAGCATTGAAAGTATAGATTGCTCTGGGCAGCATAGACATTTTAACAATGTATATGTTTCCAATCCATGAGCATGGAATGTTTTTCCATCTTTTTTGTGCCTTCTTCAATTTCTTTCATAAGCGTTCTGTAGATTTTAGAGTATAGATCCACTACCTCTTTGGTTGGGTTTAATCCAAGGTATCTTATGGTTTTTGGTGCTATTGTAAATGGAATCGATTTACTAATTTCTCTTTCTACTGTTACACTGTTAGTGTATAGAAAAGCAACTGATTTCTGTGCATTGATTTTTTTATCCTGCCACATCACTGAATTGCTGTATGAGTTCTCGTAATTTGGGGATGGAGTCTTTTGGGTTTTCCACACAAAGTATCATGTCATCTATGAAGAGAGTATGACTTCTTTGCCAATTTGGATACATTTTATTTCTTTTTGTTGTCTGATTGCTGTTGCTAGGACTTCTAGTACTATGTTGAACAACAGTGGTGGGAGTAGGCATCCTTGTTGTGTTCCTGATCTTAAAGGAAAAGCTCTTAGCTTTTCCCCATAGAGAATAATATTCGCTGTGGGCTTTTCATAGATGTTTTTTATGAAATTAAGGAATGTTCCCTCTATCCCTACACTCTGAAGAGTTTTAATCAGGAAAGGATGCTGTATTTTGTCAAATGCTTTTTCTGCATCAATTGAGAGGATCATATGGTTCTTGTCTCTTCTTTTATTAATGTGTTTTATCACATTGATTGATTTGCGAATGTTGATCCACCCTTGCATCCCAGGGATAAATCCCACCTGGTCATGATGGATAAGACTTTTAATGTACTGATGGATCCTATTGGGTAGGATCTTGTTGAGAATTTTGGCATCCATATTCTGCTAAGTGAAATAAGTCAAGCAGAGAAAGACAATTATCATATGGTTTCATTTATATGTGGAACATAGGAATAGCATGGAGGACATTAGGAGAAGGAAGGAAAAAATGAAGGGGGTGAAATCAGAGGGGGAGATGAACCATGAGAGACTAAGGACTCTGGGAAACAAACTGAGGGTTTCAGAGGGGAGGGAAGTGGGGGGATGGGTTAGCCCAGTGATTGGTATTAAGGAGGGCACATATTGCAATGAGCACTGGGTGTCATATGCAAACAATGAATCATGGAACACTACATCAAAAACTAATGAAGTACTGTATGGTGACTAACAATAAGAAATAATAGTAAAAATTAAAAAAAAAACAAAGACCTTCATAATTATACATTGTCGTGACTTTCAGCTAGCACACTGGTGGGATAGAATATAGTGTTCTTTATTATCAGTGATACTAACAGTTTTGCTTAAATACTTTTAATGTTATTATTAATATCATACATCTATAAAGTACTTTCATCTCCTTCTACAGTTTTAGATAGCATGTCAAGTGGTGTCATAGCTTTCGGAAGAAAACATAATACCCAACATTTTCTCTCACTGATTTAAATATTTTCCCCCAATCTTGGCTTTCTCATTTTTTAAATTTCTTTTTCCTTTCCCCCTCAGACTACCCTGCCTGTTTCTTCTTTTGATTAAGATACTGTCTCATTAAGTGTGCCATCACTGGGCCTGACACTTTATTGCCTCTCTTGCCTTATCAAACTTCCAGTATGCTATTAACCCTGACTCCAGTTCTGAGAAAACTCTCCTCCTCTCTACTGCAATTTTATCCCATCATGTTTTTAATCATTTTACACTATCATCTTTTTAATCTGTCCACATAATAGCTAATTAAAAAATGGCAAAGCAGAAAGAGGGAATTCTGATGTTACAGGTACTTATTAAGAATCCACTTAATCCTCAGACCCTGCTAGGGTCTGTGGGCATAGAGGAGACACATAAGCGTGTCCCTGATGATGCTGATCTACATTACCATAAGTCATACTGGAAACCCCATGTATTCAGTGTCCATGAATCCATTCATATAATTACCATCTGTTTTGTACATAGCATTTTTACTAAGTACTTTGAAATGACAATCTAAATAGATGGGTTTATAATGACAATATAATTTTTAAAAAGCATATATTATCATCAAGTGAACAATTTAAAATACCCATAAAATCAGAAAGTAATTAATAAGAGGTAGTGACTGGGATTTTAAAAATATAATCTCAGTTAATTCTCACAACACCTTAGAAAGTTTCCTATGGTTATAATCCACATTTATAGATGGAAACAATCAGACTGCAGATTATACATCTTTATGTGGTATTCCAGGCTTGGAACCAACTCTACCTTCATGCCAACATCTGTGCTCATAACCAATATATCTTCCTATTTTAAGGTGAAGGGAAGCAAAATATGGCAACCTCCCACTTAATGGAAATGGTTCTACAACATAATACACTATAAAATAATAAGATGTGTTTTAGATGGAGATTAGAAGGCACAAACGATAACTAGGCATATTTTACAACTGCAACCTGCATTGCATTCCAGTTTGATAGTCATTTAGCCTTTGCTTCAATACTTTCTATAGTAGAAAGCTGACTTCCTTGCACTGCCCATTATTTCATTATTGGTCACTCATGTCTGTTAATATACTCATTGATTCAAAGTTAATTTTTGAGGTACTTTTATGTGAAGGGCAAAATGCCAAGTACTGAAGAGGACATAATGATGTGTTAAGACATGGCTCTGTGTTCAAGAAGTTAAAAATCTATTATAGGTTTTTAATTTTTTTTCCTAATTTGAGCAAAAATTTGCTTTCTAATTATTTTTATGTGCCAATCCTTATAATGCTTTTGAGAACAATGGCTAATGAGTTACTGCACACTTTGATATGGCAGCCCTTCAAATATATGAAAAAGCCATCACTCCTCAGTCTTACTCTTTTAAAAGCTAATAGTTCTTGAATCCTTCAAATGCATGAAACTTCACCACCCATACTGCTCTAATTTTTATACAGTATAATTTTTAAAATGTGGATTTTCAAATTAAATATAGAAAATTAAATATAGCAAATAAATGTTTACCCAGGTCCAAGTCAGACAACAACTTTGCTAGGCATTAAGATGTATGCTGATTCTTACCAAATATAATAGGAAATATATTTCCCATAATCTCCACATTATACTTCTATTAATGCAATTTAATTGTATATTTAATTTGTACCATTTATATCATGTTCATATCTCAAAGTAATCTTATAGCCAGCTTTAAATACAGGTCTTTTTTTCCTGGATTATTGCTAGGTTAAGTGACCTCCTGAAATTTATGCAAAATTTAGAAATTTCCATTTATAATTGTATATTATCAAGTGGCTAAAGCTTTGTACAACTTGATAATTAGTATAGTAGATAATTTTCAGTATTAATTGTATTTATTTAATATGTGTCAATGATTTTCAGATTTGTTATGAACCTCTTCAGTAACCTCATTTATATGGACATTTATACTTATGAGCAAATGTAAAATAATTTAGAATTATCTCTCTACTCCCCTTTATAATTACAATTAGAGAAATGTTAAAAAAGAATTTAAAAGGGTTGAGGGATTTTTTCCCTCTTGTTTCATTTTTCTTTTAAGAAAGTCTTGAAGTGTGTGATCCTTGCTATTTTTTATGGAAGTGATGAACTTGTTTGGGTGACAAAGGTAGTGTTTTGATAAAATAAGTACCATGAAAATTGGGCTGGGGAATGAACTGAGGTTGGTTTACATACATTTCCTACTTTAATGACTCTCAAAATATTACTTAATCAACGACTCTAGCACAGGATGAAAATAATATAAAACAGAAAAACCACTCTCCTTCTCTTTAACCTTCACTGTTTCGTGATCAGGTTTCAGGCACAGACACATCCCCAATATGTAAATGTAAAGATCCATTTTTATACATTTCTATGTATGATTTATTTTAGTGGTTTCAATGTAATCATTTTTCCTCAGTAATAACTCAGCTGTTCAATGTTCTAAATCCAACTCAGTGTTTCAATCTCAAAGCTCTTCTGGGAAAATATGTGCTAATAAAAGTAAGAGAATGTAAAAACCCATGAAAAGAAACAACTTCACAGTTCCCTGTCTTTTAGTAGAGGTGGTTCCCATACCATGTTTTGTTTCACCCTCTCCCAAGACAGATCTTCATTTAATATTTTAGTAAAATTAACAAAACTAATTCATTGAAGTTTTTTTTTTTTTTTAACACATGTGATATTTATTTTGGATATTGGGAGAAGATGCTGAAGGTGAGGGACCAAACCATATATCCTCCAACTGTCTCTTCCTTAGTTAGAATAAGAAGATTTTAATAAGGGAAAATATTGATGTCACCCAAAATCCCATACCTGCTTGAGTAAAACATTTGTTAACATGGTCAGTCTTCGTAGGAAGGTCCAGCCCAGTTATTAGCAGTACTCTCTCTTTCAGTTAGAGGGAAGTCTCTTGGAGTCCAGTTGGCTGTTGAAATTATGGATTTGAAGACTGAGGAGTCTAGCATTGTTCTATAACATGCTTCACCTACCCATAGTCCTTTGGTCTAGAATGTTCAATTTCACCAAAAAGCACTATATTCTTACCATTCATATATATTTTTCTAGAACTCTAAAGATGATTTTTAACTTCTTTTAATAATAATTTTTATTATGTTATGTTAGTCACCATACAGTACATGCCTAGTTTTTGCTGTAGTGTTCCATGATTCGTTATTTGCATATAACACCTAGTGCTCCATGCAATATGTGCCCTCCTTAATACCCATCACCAGCCTATCCCAATCCCCCACCTTCCTCCCCTCTGAAGCCCTCAGTTTGTTTCCCATAATCCATAGTCTCTCATGGTTCATTCCCCCTTCTGTTTACCCCCCCCTTCATTCTTCCCTTCCTTCTCCTACTGGTCTTCCTGCTATTTTAAAGGTGATTTTTAACTTCTGCTGCATCTCTATGAACATATTTTATTCATATGTCAAATAAATGTTTACCCAGGTCCAAGTCAGACAACAACTTTGCTAGGCATTAAGTAAACCCTGCCAAACAAAAACTCAATGGACCTGGCCTAATGCAGCTAACAATTTAGTGAAAGCAAATATAAGTAAAAAAGTATGTAATTACATATTTTTGGTATGTGCTTTGAGCGGAAATAAAAGAGTGCCAAGTGATAATTAGGGCGAGGGAAACCTTCAGCGAAAAAGTGTTATTTAAGCAGGGACACAAAGGATGAATGGGAATTAACCAGGTAGTGTAGAGAAAAAGAATGCTCTCGACACAAGAATCATGAGTACAAAAGTCATGAGACAAGAAAAGGTTTTTGAATATTAGAATAATTGAATTATTATTGCTGTAACTTTAAATTAAGTTTAATGGTTTATATGTTTGAAGTTATTAAAGCTATTTCTTTGGAAGGTAAAATTGAGTTACAACACTATTTAAATAATGATTTATTTCCTTCACATGTGAATCTCTTTGGTATGCCTGATTGTTTAGCAATGATTTCATAGACATAATTAGATTGAACAAAGCCAACATAGGAGAATTTTCCTAAGCTGGGCAATAATTTCGATTGAGTAATGCTCATATATAATTCACTATCTTTGTGTGGATTTATAAGGAGTGTTTGTATGCTTTATAAGGAGTCAAGTGACTTTATTTTATGTTTCCAACAAGAGTTTCTAGTCTCACACCCCATCAGATTCTATGAAGTGTTTAAACAAAATTGTCCCTTAAGCAGTTGATTACCTAAGTTTCTTCTTTCAGTGATGGCAGTTTTCATCAGCCCCTTAATTCACTTCCAGCAAACATGTCAGTTGTTCTCTGAAACTATTCCTGATGTCCCTTACTAGTTCTTTCTGCTACTCCTGACATTTCCCGCAGCTGTCAGTGGCATGGCTCCCTCAGGGTCACAGATCTCAGAATCTCTTACCAGAAGTTCTTCAGCAGCTCCTCCTGTGAGTCACGGTGGGGTCTCTCTAACAGCCTATAATGATAACTACCTGCAGCATGGTACTTTAAAAACATACATCTGAAGAAGCTTCTTCAAATTGCTTCACACTTGTGTTAGGGAAATAGAACTCTGGGTCACCAGCTGTTCCTCTTCTCATAGAGTCTTTCGGAAAGTTTCAGTTCTGACAATTCTTGATACATGAAATAGAATATGGCATATCTATAAACCGCCTACTGATCATACATTCAGTAAATTTGCCAACCTTCTTTATGGAGAGTGTCTAGCTAGGAAGCCAACCAATTTGCCAACTGAATCTGAAAACCATAATAAATATTCCTATAGAATAATTGGGAAAAAATACCAAATTCCCTGATTTCTCAAATAATGCCCCTGAGAGACCCACAATCTGTTTAATTGCTTAAAGTTAAAATCAAGATTCACCAGCGAATTATGAAGCAGGCTATATGGGTGCTATGAAGCTGCCAGAGGAAAATTGTTAAGTCTAATTCACCCTTCCCTTTAAAAATAAAACTTTAAAGTTATTTACAGTTAACATTGGCAGAAACATAGGAAGAACTGACTTTGTGGTTTGCCTTTTGTGAATGTTCAGTACTAACCAGGCAAAACAGAATAAAATATTAAGTGATGATAGGACAGCTCTACTATAAACCAAGGGGCTCTTCAATTTCACTCACACAATTTCAATTTCTAGGGTCTGAGTGTTTTTCAGAACAGTGATGATAGGCCAGATTTTCTTAGTATGTAACTACCAAAACATTCCCTTATGCATGTTTGAAAGCTGCATTAACTCTTTCAGTGCAGCAATTTCCCCAATACTGCTCTGGTGGTCTGAAAGGCTAAGCAGCTTTCCCATATATCTGACTTTCTTCAATTTGAAGGCACAAGTCCCATCAGCTTTTTAGCTGCTGGAGAATTTGCTCACTTAAAATTGCTCCAGATGTTTCCCAGTTTATTGAAACTTTGTAAAAGGTCTAACATCTATGCACGTATTTCCAGCATAATTGTTGCTCAAGAGTAGACAAGATACTCTTTAAAAAAAAAATCTGATTCCCAATTAAAACTTTTAGAAGACTTCTCATTAGGACAATGCCTAACTTTCTTAACAGGTCGTGTGATCATTTGTGTAGTTTGCTGAAGACTGTCTTGATTTAAGCTTATTATGTCAACATTACCATTAATTGTGCCCCATTTACTCTTAAGATGTGTCCTTATTTGGATGAAAAGTTACATGGCATCATTATTATTGTGCCATAAAAAACCTGTGATGAACTGACCCTGCCTAATGCTTCAGACTCATCTTCTGTATCTTCTATCACTATCCCCGCCTTCCAGCAACCCAACTAAACCAAACTTCTTGTTATTGCCTAACAATAACAAAAGCACAAAGGATCACCTTGAGCAAAAGCGCAAAGGATCACCTTCCTCAATGCTCTCTCTCTATGGATCACCCTACAAACCTTTCTCGTTTCTATGAGATTCTTACCAGTTTTTTGAGGAGAATCTTCCCTGCCATGTCTCCCTGCAATCTTCTATCTATTCCCCTGGTCAGTGGTGATGTCCCTAATAGCCTCTCCTTGCGCCTTGTGTATGTTCCATATCTCTCTCATGGCATGTGTATTGATTCTATATATCTGTTTACTGGAATGTCTCTCCAGGACATGGCAAAGTTTTTGAAGTCAGGGAAGTTTTTCTTTGTACCCTAAGGCCCTAAGTCCTGACATATAATTAAATTTTATACATATTTATACATGAATAAGAAATGAATGGACAATTGTTTGTTTTAAAATGTATAACTGCACTATGCATTAATAGTAAAAAGAATAATCTGACTAGTATCTAAATCTATCTAATCTTCTGAAAATAATTGCTTTTCATCAGAATAAATCCTGGCTTGCATCACTTTATATGAGCTCAATATATAAACATCTGGATTTATGTTATGCATTGGATACTTTAAAATGTTACTATTGACTTTAAACAAATGAATTTTTTCAAAACAAACTCCCTTGTTATAATTTAAAGTATAAGCATATTTTCAAAATATTGACTAATATCTATTAGCAGAATACACTCACCTTAAAATAAGGCATATATCTTCAAAGATAAGTATATATTCAAGTAAATGTCAATGTTATTTTTATCCATAAAATCCACAACTCTGACCATTCATTTGTACATAAATCAAAATAATTTTTAGAGGATGTCCACATGGTCAGCTAACATCATATAACCTCTGAGAGTCATTCCAACTATCAATTTCCAATCAACATAGTCCATCTGTCCCCAGGAAAGCATAATGGGCAGCTTGCTAGGGTGTTAGTCATTCCAATCACACCTTCCTGTACATAGACTTCCTATACACAGACTTCAGGGAGATGATTTAACAATTGCTATGTTTTAATAATAGCTTAGAATTTTCTGCCACTCTGCATGTAGTCTCATTCAGTATTTTTCAGAATTCAAGCCTTTAAAAATAGCAACAATTAAATATGAGCTGTGGAAGTCTGTGATGTGATACACCCAAAGGATACATATATCTATATATCTATATATCTGTATCTATATCCGTACACAGAGATAGACAGGTAGATATATCTTCATCCCCTAGAACATCATCACATCACATCACATCACATCACATCACATCACATCACATCACATCACATCACATCACATCACACATAACATCACATCACATCACAGGTTCTCTCTCTCTTTCTATGAATATCTCCATACAAATCTATCTCTTTGTACATGTCCACATTATAGATCTGTGTATATGTCTCTCCATAGCTAATTATTTTTAAATTCTGCTATTTTGATATGTTTGTTTCCATTTTATGAAGGAAGAAACGAAAGTTAAGTGACAATAAGATATTTGTCCAAAGGCAGAATTTAAAAATAATTAAAAAACAGCTGAATTGGGATTCTGTCCAACTGCATTCATGATTCTATTGTATTTTCTCTACTATGTGAAATTGTCTCTCCTATTTCTTACATACAAATCACAATCTTTTAATGAAAGTGAAGAAAAATATCCAAATCAATTATTATTAAGTCTATGATTGTCTATGAACATATAAAGAATAGAGGCCCTCATATATTATAACTATATACTCAAGGTATTAATTGCTTATCCATAAATATAAGGATTATTTGAAAATTGTCCTGCTATTTCTTTAATGTGATTCAAGAGTCTGAAAAAATTACAGCACTTTACATTGAGTCAACATGCTTAGAAATTCCTGAAAAATTAATTAGATATTATTTGCTCACACAAACTGACAGCACATTAGTGAAACACAAAGACAAATTAAGGAGAAATGGAAAAACCTTAGAATATACTTTATACAATCAGGTTCATCTTCTGTTCTGGCTAGAACAATGGAACTGTATTTTAGAGTTACCCATATTAAGTGATGAATTTTTAAAAATATCTTTAACCTTAGCACAATATTTCATTTTATCCTTGGTTTCTCTGCTTCTTACTTACTTTTCATTTGTTTTATTGTGGAACAATCTCAAAATTACCAAAAGATTGACTGCAATTCAGAGTATTTTTTTTTTTTCTGAACCATTTGAGAAAATTTGCTGACATGATGTTGTATCATCCTTGGTTTCTTTCATGTGAATCTCCTTAAACAAGTACATTCTCCAATGTAACCACAATTCAGCCATCAAAATAGAAAAGTATCAGTGATGCATTACTAACATCTAATCTTAAAACTCCATTCACGCCTCTACAATTGTGCCAATAACATCCTTTATCACAAAAATCCAGTTCTAACTAGTGTGTTGTATTTAATCGCATTTAAGTTCCATCAATCCAGAAAAGCTTTTTACTTTCCCTGACTTTAATGGCTTTGACACCTTTTGAGGATTATAAGCCAGTTATTTTGTAGAATGTCCTTCAACGTGGGTTTGTCTGATGTTTCCCAATGTTTAGATACAGGTTATACACCTTTGGCAGGAAGGAATTTCTTATTTCTTCCTATCAAGTGGCATTGCTTCAATCTTTCCGTTACTTAGATCATTTATTTCAGTTTCTGTGAAGCTCTTCCTTCCATCATCCACTGTCCTGTATGGAAACTCTTCTCACAGCCCTCATACTGTGACACCTCACATATAGCTGACCCCATGTAAATGACCTCTTCACCTCTGTTGGGTTCAGACCCTCTCAACTGGGCTGCCTCACTGTGTGAATGACCTTATACCTCTCAGATTCTGGCTCCTGAAATGGCATCTCTCTTATGCCGTTTGCCTTTTTACCCATTCTGGTCTACTTCAAACACTCCAAGCTGACATTCCTACCTGCATGAGCTTAATACCCAGTATTGATATTTTTAACAATCTTTAATAGGTTTTGACATCTCACACCAGTCTGTCCTCTGTATGGAAGCCCTAATCACTCTGCTTGGATTCTGATGCTCCAAATAAGGCTGTCCCCTGCCCCGTGAAAGCTCTCCTCACTACACATGGACTCCATGATCTCCTATGGGGCCAACTCTCCACATGATGATATCCACTCCTCCCTTGGGTCCTGACACCCCATTCTGGACTTCCTTACCAGTCAGATGCCCTCTCTGTCTCCAACAAGCCAAGCCAGCTGCCCGCCCCCCATGCACTGTTCTCCTTGACACAATTACGTTCCAACACCCTGCATGATTTACTTCCCTGTATTGTCATGCTTGCCACCCTTCTCAGGCTTCTACACTCTGTGCCAGCCCTTCCCTGGGCACATGATGCTATTCTTATCCCATTCAAGTTCCAGAGGCTAGTTCTGGGCAGCCATTTTACGTGAATATTCTTTCATGATGCACGGGCTCAGATACCGTCTACTAGGCTGCCTGTTGTGTGGAAGGCTTGCACACTAACTTATGCTCTAACACCACATGCCAAACTGTGCTTCAGACCCTCATCGTAGACATTTCCTCAGCCTGCCTTTACTCTGACACCCAGCTCTGGACCACCTCTGCTCCCCATACCTTCCTGCGCTAATGCTTACTTTATTCCATCTAATTCTCTTGAATTGAATTGTTGGGAAGGGAAGAGGAAGAAGAAAGGGATGAATATTCATTTCTAATTCATCTATTGATGTTACATTTTATTTAAATGCATAAAATAACTTAAACCTTATTTTAAAATTGCTCTTGGGAAAAATAAAGAAAATAAACAACTCGGTTTTAAGTGAGCTATATATAGAGACTCAAATGCATTACCATGATGTTCAACAATTTGTGTCAGAAAAACCTATTTATCACAATAATGCCTTACAAATTTATGGTTCCAAAGATGATTCAGATTTAAGTAAGGTTCTCTTGGATAAAGGCCAGTTTCCCCTTTAAATCTCTTCAAACCCTTACCTCAAATTTCTTAAGAAAGTCACAAGTTCAAGTTCCATTTCATGGTGTTTACTCATGTGACACTGACAAGAACTACTGATTTAAGACCAAAGAGCAGTGATAAGCAGAATGAAATAATTAGTGATAAGCAGAAAAAAGATAATTATCCTGAACATTTCAAATATCATCTCTTTCAAGAGCTACTGGATCAAATGCTAATTTTTTTAAAAAATTAAGTTTGTATTTTATCCACTTGCAGAAAGAGTATAGGCCCATTAAGTGTCATTCTATAATGGAAATGAAAGGTCATAACTAAATTGGAGAAAGGCTTTTATCCGTTAATGTGCCGATAGCAGCAGCACCTGCTCCATCACTGCTATGAATCAGCGTGAGAAATTCCCATTAGACTGAAATGACAGCAGATTCCAATTCAACATGTTGAGACCTATCCACAAATTCTATGTATTTTTGTACAGAGAAGCACTAAATGTTCAGGAAAATAACTTGAATTCGAAGAATAGTAAGTTAAGAATTCTACTTGTGAGATCACAGCTATCCCCTCTTAACTCTCCACTGATGAGTATGGTCTATCTCTGTCTATTTCAGCTCCTTTCTTCACCTTATTCTATAAAAACATACCAATATACTTTCCTTAGAAACAAACTGTTATGCTTATTTATTGCTGCAAAACAAACCACTCTAAAGCTTAGTGGTTAAAAGTAACAAAAGATTCAGTGCTTACTCGTGTTTAAAATTAAATGCATACTCTTACACTATTGTGCTCTCATTCTAATTTTTAGGATTAACTCTGAAGATGATCTCAAAATTTGCACTACCTCTACAGGCTCTCTTCCAAATTTGGTTCATATTAAAATGTCACACTGAGACCATCGTTGTCCTCCTGTCACCACCCTTCTGGGATTCTCCACTTCCCTTAATTCTGTGCTCTCTTGTTAATGACATTAAATCTATCAATTGCTCAAGCCAGAAATTCAATCATTCCCATTCTCACAACTGATCAGTCACCAAGGCCTCGAGACCTTAAAATGCTTCTAAAACTCCACCTGTTCCTCTATATTTTACTTCTGTGCCCTGGCCAATTGACTCCTCTTGGTTGGAAAACTTCCTAGCTGATCACTCGACTTCTACTATCTTCTCTTTGAAATCTACCATTCACTGTAAATAGCCCTAAAACATAATTCTCATTATTTTAACTGCTGCAAGTTCTCAAAGGTAGCTCTGGAAGACTTGGCATCATATCAGTGTTCTGCTATCTATGTTAACTAATCTTTCATTCCCTGTGGCTCTTCTGTCTCCTGCTAGACATGCACCCTAATCAAGGGCAACTAGCTTCATGCTTTTCCCCATTCTCATCATCTCATACATCAAAGAGCATCAAAAGGATTTCTTTTTATTTCCTCGAAATAACTTTGGTGCTTCTTTAGCACTTCTGCAATGATTTTGTTCTAACATTTATTGGTCTGTCTTGTATGAAATGTACTTCTTAATATGACTTTCTCATTAGGATTATTATTATTTTCTCTTTATAACTTTCCCCTCAAGCATCTATAATGGTGAACCAGTCATCTCAAATGCTCAATATATATTGAATTATAAAATGTGATTATGGGATTTATGACAAAGGTGACCATGCACTGGGATGCAGAATGGATTGACTTTTTAATAAGTGGTACAAGGCAAATAGATGTTCATGTAAAAAACAAAGCAAAACAAAACATCGCCACCAACAACAAAAAACTTCACTCCTACTTCATAATATAAACAGCAAATAATCTGATATAGATTGCAGATCTCAGGGTAAGAGTAAAGTAATAGGCTTAAAAAGGAAAGCACCTGAGAAAATCTACATAATCAGAAAGTAAGCAAAGATGTATTATTACATGATACAATGAACACTATCCACAGAGATTATAAAATTATATTTTGAACTGTGAAAAGACACCATTAAGACAATGAAAAGGTAAGTAACAGACATGGAGATGACATTTGCAATCCATACATCTGATAAAGGATTTTATCCTGAATATATAAAGAACTACTACAAATTCAGCTAAGAACAAAACAGGCAACCAAATAGAAGAATAGACAAAATACTTAAATAGGTATTTCACAAATCAGGATATTCTAAGGGGACTGGGACTAAATTTTATTACTCATTGTGGGAATCCACAAGAGTATGGCTCAAAATACCAAGTTCAGAGGAGGTGAAACAAAGAATGCTCACGTATACTGCCAAAGGGAGTTTAAAATCATCAACCATTTTGGGAAAAAAATGTTGGTGATGCTTGAAATGAGACTATAGCCTGGAAATTCTACTCCTAGGTACACACCTAACAAAAATACCATTAAAATACTGGCAGAAGAATATTCACAAACAGTATTCACAGTAGTCCCAATCTTGAGATGAGATTACCCAAATGCCCACCAGTGAACATGAGACAGATTGTGGAATAATCACACAGTTAAATGACATATACCAATGACAATGAAAAACCACATCTGCATACAATAATACAGTTGAATCTTAAAATGGGAATGAAAGAAGCCAAAGAGGAACTTGTGTCGTTCAATCTGTGTTAAATTCAGAAACAAGAAAAGTTATGCTTTTACAGTATGTCTGGACGTTCGTTCCCTTTGGAAGAAGGTTGTGACTAGAAAGTGGAATGGGGAACCTTCTGGAATACTAGTAATATTCTGTATTGCTTTAATTTTAGGTGTTTTGATATTTTTTATTTATTTTTTATCTGTGTACAGGTTACACAGATGTGTTCAGTTTTCAAAAATTCATAAGTATGTACACTTATCATTTTTGTGTCCTTCAATATGTTTGCTATATCATAAAAATGTTTAAACATTCTACAGGAAAAAAAATATGCCTGCATGAACATAATTATCTAAAGAATATAAAGAGATATTGCTTATAAAACTATTCTCCTACTATAACTACAAATTATGCTATATGATTGCATTAAGAATCAGGAAAGTAGAAATAGTGAGGAGTTTCAGGAGAACTAGAATGTCATTCTAAATATTTGAGATGTACGTTAACACCATGGCATGTTTTACCTTCAAGGAGAATAAGGCTATGTCCCTGTCCTTTAGTTAATTTTATCTATACTGCAGGCCTAAAAAATAAATTGATTTGAAATCTTAATCTCAATGTCAGTTAGTAACCTAAAGAATACATAATATACTCTAGTTACTTTATGTATTGCTTTTAGGCTTAATTTTGTCTTTGAAACTTAAAAATATTATCTATTGACTGATGACATAGAGTCTGGAATTTGGCCAATAACCAGGAAAATTTTTACATAATTTTCTTGAGAAAATAAACAATAAGAGTATATTAATTTATCTGCTGCTATTCTTTTTTTTTTTTTTAGAAGAATTTTTTTAAAAAAGAGTTTCTTTATTTATTTGAGAGAGAGAGAGCGAACGAGCAGGGGGTGGGACAGAGAGAAAATCTCAAGCAGACTGCACACTGAGAGCAGAGCCTGACGTGGGGCTCGATCTCATGACCCTGAGATCATGACCTGAGCCAAAACCATGAGTCAGTCGCTTAAACAACTGTATCTGCTGCTATTCTATACTTTGTTTTACAGATTTCTTGAATTGGAAGTTGTTCAATTTTTCTATCTAAATATCAATTAAACTTTTTAACTTTATAGTGAATTTGTATAAAAATGATGACACGTGAGTTAGTAAGATAACACGGTGAAAAGTTAAGGTAAATATACCCCAGGTTTTATCTCCATATAATCTATTGGTACACCACAATGAAATACAAGAAAAGATGTTCAGAATCAACAAATGACAGATATTATCAGTAAGAATAAAATACAAGAAGTACCATTAAAATATATACTTAAAATAAAAAATTAAGTTGTATTCATGATTAATATTTAATCTTATTTAAATTCAATTAGTCAACATATAGTATGTCATTAGTTTCAGATGTAGTGTTCAACAATTCATCAGTTACGTATAACACCCAGTGCTCATCACATCATGTGCTCTCCTTAAGGCCCATCACGCAGTTACCCCATCCTTACACCAGTCAAAATAGCTAACATTAACAAGACAGGAAAGAACAAATGATAGTGAGAATGCAGAGAAAGGCAAACCCTCTTTCACTGTTGGAAATGCAAGCTGGCAGAGCCACTCTGTAAAACAGTATGGAGGTTCCTTAAGAAGTCAAGAATAGAGCTACCCTGCGACCCAGCAATTGCACTACTAGGTATATACTCCAAACATACAGCTGTAGTGAAATGAAGGGGCACCTGCACCCCAGTGTTCATTGCATCAATGTCCACAATAGCCAAACTGTGGATGGAGCCGAGATGTTATTCATAATTAATAGATTGGCAGTATACAGCGAAATCAAACGTTTAGAGAAATACTTTTTATTATAATCCCTGAATGTAATTTTCCTCAATTTTTTGACCCACAAAAATAATTTTTTTATTTTCTACTATTTGATCACCTTTTTTTCTATTAGTTTCAAAGCCACCAAAATAGCATATTAATGTCCCTTATAAAGGAAGATTCAAATAAATTAAAGATTCTTTTCCATCTAGAAGCCTACTGGGTGATTAATACATTAATTTTAGTATATAATTTGGATCTAAGAATTCTTGTAACCCAGAAGATTGGGTTTTAGAGGAAGAGAGATAAGTTTCAACCAGTTTCACTACTCCAGATAAACTTACAATGTTCTGGATTTCTTTATGCCTCAGAGAGTTATGTGTTCACAAGTCTGTGTGTGTGTGTGTGTGTGTGTGTGTGTGTGTGTGTAGTGTGTGTGCTTACACATATACTTCATGCATTTATTCAAATACCTATGTAAATATTAGCATATATCTTTTAGAAATGGAGAGAATCCTCCCTTTATTATTTTCCCTTTTGATGATGCAGCCTGGAGAATACTTCTTAGTGTATGCCTAAAACAGAAATGGTGGACAGTGGCGCCTGGGTGGCACAGCGGTCTGCCTTCGGCTCAGGGCGTGATCCCGGCATTGTGGGATTGAGCCCCACGTCAGGCTCCTCTGCTGTGAGCCTGCTTCTTCCTCTCCCACTCCCCCTGCTTGTGTTCCCTCTCTCGCTGGCTGTCTCTATCTCTGTCAAATAAATAAATAAAATCTTTAAAAAAAAAAAAAAGAAATGGTGGACAACATGTTGTAAGAAAATAATAATAATCATCTGGTTATTAAACTTTTAAATTTTAGCCCCAAGTTAGCTGATATTATATTAATATCAAGTGTGGCTAACTTAGAACTCTAACCGCTTATATAACTTTTCTTCCTATTTTCTATCCAAACAAAGTTTAGTTGCTACTTTTACCAAATTTTACCTTAGACTACAGATTCCAAGTTAGTGAAAGCAAACTCCAGTTGAAACACAAACTAATTATGTGACCATGGGGAAGTAGCTTAATTTCTCTGAATGGGTGTATATGGTTAGCACTATGCTAAGCATTTAACATCACTGAACCTCATTTTACTAATCTGTAAAAATGCCAGTAGTAACAACTAGGATGTAAAAAATTTAAAAAGTTCAAAAATCAACATTATCAGGGTAGCTATTATCATTAATATGTTTAGCCTTTAAATATATTCTCTTGTTTATTCTTCATAGGCATAAGAAATACATAACAGAATGACTAAGAAAATGTGTTTATCTAAGGTACACATTTAAGAAATTATAGGTGTGCTACTAGATACCCTGCTTTCTTCCCTTCATCCTATTACTCAAAATACTTACTGAGTACTTATCAATTTCTAACTATTGTGCCCAGACACTAGTACTATCAAGATAGCAATAAAAATTCCAAGTCTATTAGAGGAATCAGACAAGTCAACTAAGTGTTGTAATGAACTATGACAATCATTATGATAGAAATACATAGGTGAGTGGCATAGCCATGGGGTGGAAATTTATCTAAGATAGTGAAAGGGATATGAGTCATCAGGGAAGGTTTCTTCAAGGATGAAATGCCTCGGAAAGCAAGTGTGGTGTTGTGTGCTGCTTTAATGTGAAACAATGATGCAAACCCTCAGTGGTTTGAGGGTAGAGAAAAACTCTGTGAAGTGGCACTGGATTTGGTCTTCCTCTGAATGGGGATTGGTGAGAAATGCCAATGGGAAGGTCAAAAGAGGTCAAGTCATTTAGAGCATCTTTTCTCTAATGCTAAAGACTTTGTTTATTCTTCGCTAGGTAGTGGGGACCCTTAGAGAAGAGTGAATAATTGGGTGATATGATCATGTATGCATTTTTTTTTAATTGAGAAAGAGAGGATGGGAGGGGCACATGGAGAGAAAGAATCTTAAGCAGGTTCCACGCCCAGCACAGAACCCAATGCTGGGTTCCATCTCATACCCTGAGATTGTGACCTGAGCCAAAATCAAGAGTCATGCACTTAACCAACTGAGCCACCCAGGCGCCCCGATCATATATGCATTTTTAAATAAGATACATCACAGGCAAAATGTTCTAGAGTTTATAGATGTATAAATCCTTTCCAATGTATATGTGTATCAAATCATCACATACACTTTAAATATCTTACAATTAGATTGTCATTTATACCCCAACAAAGCTGAAAAAAAAATACAAGGGCTCAAACAAATGTTGTTTTAATGGAAATTGCTACAAGACATTGACAGTTTTGTTAAGGAATTAGATGTCAACATTAAGCAGAAAGGAAGGATTAAGAAAACTATTAAAGAAGATTGTCCAAGTTATCAGATTCCCATAGCTGAAAGAAGTTAAAGGAGAAAGATAGAAACAAAAAATAATAAATATAACACTATACATAATTGACTTTTTCCTTGATGAATTAATACCTGTTTTAATATTGGATTAATAACAAACCATAGATGGCAATCATGGACTTAGTGTACAACTCTCTTGAATATCCTGTTGTGCTAAAAATGTAAATATATAACTAATATTACAAGCACTTGTACACCATATGTTCCCTCTACTGAGAATTCAAAATAAGAAGAGTACTGCCTTGATCTCAGCAGAGCAAACTTTTGTCTACATGATAGATGAGAAATAGTTGCCTCTTGGGTAGTTCATCTTAAATTAGTTCATCTTAAATTGATGAACTAATTGTACTCTCTGTAAAATTATGGCTCCTGGTCCAAATAATATTAGTCAATTTAAATGAATAGATTTTTCTCCTCTCTTTAGAGAATAACGTCAGTCTTTTCAGATAGAAAGATAATGCAAATATAGTCATGAAACATGAGAAGCATATGAGAAGTTTTCCTGTTTTGCATGTTCAAAAAAAGAAATCTAAACAATCACTTGCTTTCTTGAATTACTTATTTCTGAAAAATTGTAAATTGGTGACTGTGTGTTAAAAATATTTGAAATATACAGGGGCGCCTGGGTGGTACAGCGGTTAAGCGTCTGCCTTCAACTCGGGGCGTGATCCTGGCATTATGGGATCGAGCCCCACATCAGGCTCCTCCGCTATGAGCCTGCTTCTTCCTCTCCTACTCCCCCTGCTTGTGTTCCCTCTCTCGCTGGCTGTCTCTATCTCTGTCAAATAAATACATAAAATCTTTAAAAAAAATATTTGAAATATACAATACACAAATGTTAGGGTGTGGAAAAGTAAGATCAGAATAAAACCATCTGGTATGCTTACAACCGGCATGAAACTTAAATTATTTCCCTCACCTCTTTATGAAATGAGATCACAAAAAGTTGTGAAAAGCCATGGAAAATATCAAAGTACAGGTCAGTAGAGCTAAGACGTGACAAGTAAGAGGAAGATTAAATGATACCTCTGAAAAGACCAGTTCTTTTAACAAAATCAGACCATTCAGTCATCTGGTTCCATACAGATATCTGAATAAGAAGTCAAAAAAAGGGGCACCTGGGTGGCTCAGTCTAGCTCTGTCTTAGGCTCGGTCAGGATCCCGGAAGTCTCAGGATTCAGGCTGTATTGGGCTCCCTGCTCAGCAAGGGAATTTACTTCTCCCTCTGCTCCCCCCTCATCTCATCCTCTCTCACTTTCTTTCTCAAATAAATAAAATCTTAAAAAAACAAAAAAAAAAAGTTAAAGGGGGAAAAAAATCCAAATCATTAGAATATTTAGGCTCTTAATTTTTTTTTACCAGTTTGATGAGTACAAATTACATCTTTGCTGCTTTAGTTTGTAACTTCTCTAATAATAAGTGTAAATTTGAGTATGCATTATTTTATGTCTTTTAACTTGAACTTCTAAGGATTGTCTATTCATATCCTTGTATTTTTTTTTGTTTTTGTCTTCTTGAAAATACATACTATTTTTTATATTATAGATAGTAATTTTTTTTCTATCGTCTGCATTACACATTCTTCCCAATGTTATCACAGCTTATTTTACCTTCTATATATTTAAACATAAAACCTTTTTTCCTTTTGAAATTTTAGTTATAGATGAATAATTTTTGCTTTATAAATTCAGGGTCTAAATCTGAGATAACTTGTCCAAATATAATTCCCCAAATTTTCCTGATAAAATTTAATTTCTTTTTATATTTATTTAATACTCAAGAATTTCATTCTATTAAAAGTAGGTTTATATTTTCATTTTCTTCCATCTGGTTAATCCATGTGCCAGCACAAATTATCTCAAATCCATCCTCTGCCTACTGAATTAAATTACATACATACATACACATATGGAGATATATATATATATGTCAAATTTTCTGGGATGTATTTCTTAATTCCCTAATTTGTTCTACTGACATTCTATATATTTGACTTTTCTATAAAAATGCAATTTAAACCTTATTAAACAGGCTTTTTCATTGTTCTCTTTTTCCAACTTTTTTTGTGTGTGTGGCTCTTCTTCACAAATTTTTCCATAAAAATTTTTAAACGTTCATCAACATAGCTTTAAGACCATCTATTCTAGTGTCTTTCAATGATACATTTTAAATCAGCTTTCTAAATCTTTCTATAGTGGTTGTCCTAAACAAGTTTTCCACTTCTTGAGTTAATTTTATTTATTATCATTTTGCTAAGAAGCCAACTTTTCCGTTAGTTTCTCAAACTCCTTGCTGTGGTGGATATCTGTGCTATTCCAAACAGTCCTTTTATTCAGGGACAACAAAATCATCCAGCACCTTCTAAAAGTTGACAGATGTTTTCCTCGCTATAAATTGTCTTCAGACACAGGAAGGTGTCTTGCTGAAGTTTATCTCCCTTCTCATGAACAGGTGGATGACAAGTACAGGGTCGGAGCAGGGAAACAAAGTCTCAGCCCCTTTGTGTCAATTTTGGACAATTCTAAAGGATCCTCCCAGGTTCATAGCTCCATATAGGATTGGCTTCAGCCTCAGTGGCAACTGCATTGTGGTTCAGCTTCTCCTTCTTTCCATTTTCTCCTACCTTCCTCACTTCCCCGCTCTTGTGTTTTCTGAGACACTCTTATATGAACTGCCTGTGCACGACTCTCAATCCCAGAGTCTGTTTCTAGGAAAATCAGTCTAAGACATTTGGGGCCTGGAGTGGTCCTGAGAAATAGAATCTAATATGGGATTTTGGAGATAGATCACTTACTGCCCATCCTGCAGTGAGGATCTCATCTTGATAAATGGGGGCGGAATCACACCCAGCAACTGTTAAAACTTTTATCAGTGGTGATGGGATAATAGTGTAAAGAGATGTACCAATTGGTGCAATATTATTAGCTCTTGATAGGCATGAGGGGAAATGTCACCTATAAGGAAAATTGACTTGAAGTGACTGTCGCCGAGCAACACAGATGTATTGAAGAGAAATAATCACCAATGCAAGCCAAAATGTAAAAGCACAAGGGCCTCCCTGGCAGTAGTCAAGAAAATCCCAATCTCCTGAAGAGAAGAAGGCTAGGCTCAGGGTTAAAATCTAAATGTAATAGATCTTTAGAGAATTAAGAATTCTCAGTCCTATCAGGTCTCTGATGTCAAAATCAGGATCTAACAGAGAAGACGTGAAACCCTTAGACTTGGGTTGAAGATATCTGGTAAGATCGAAATGAGAACCTTAACCTCACAGATTCCCCAGGAATAGACAGGCCTGCAGATATGGCTCACTATCCCTTCGAAAGATAGTAGAATTTACCCACCCCCACCTTGCTACTTGAGGGTTAGGAGTTAGGGAACCACAAGGAAATTATTTTTAGAAACCAAATGAGGGTACAAATGAGTTAAAGCTATTGTATGAAATTTTCTGTTAACTTCCTGGCACTGACTTTCACTTCCCCTCCTGGAAACCAGAATAATAACAAGTTTCAAATACTTTCAATGCCTCACTCAGGCTCTGCCAGGACTGCTAAGAGGATTTATGTACTAAGTGTTTGAGATAGCTGCAGGATCGGGCTAATGTGTGCCAGTAGGAGGAGAGAAATGATATATGAAACTAGATCCTAAAGTTGCTGCCTCAAAAAGCAGGGAGCAATCAAGATGGATAAGGAAGAGTTTATCAGTAAGAGAACATCATCTCATGGAACAGAATTTGATGCTTTGTCAAGGACAAATATTGTTTGCAAGATGACAAGATGGATCTTGGAACTAGGAAAAAAAATATAGATCATACTAAATAAAGTAGAAATATCAAAGTGTGGTGGTGGGTGGTGGAGGATGAGATCAAAAAGTTTAGAGACATGAGCATACCAGAACAGGTACACTCTGGAAGGCTGGGAAAACCATCAGCTGTCAAAACTCTGTAAGAGAGAGCAGAGGAGCATCTGTTTGCCACAATGGTAAGGAATATATCAGTATCATTGAACAGCTTGATGGTGACTACTCTCTCGAGGACCTGGCTGATAATAGGAGATGCTGTTATAAACTGGATTTCCTGATGGCAAAGGAATGATAAGGCCCTTAATAACAGAAGCCAGGTGGTGGCACTTATCTATCCGAAGCAAAGTGGTTACAAATATTATAAAACAGCAAAATCAGAGGGTAGCCATTAGGGGCTGCCATGCAGAAAGACATGAAATCATTAAAAGGACATGGCAATCCCCCAAGGCAAGACAGATGGGCAGCCAACAAGAGTATTGTTTACTTTTATAATGAAAAGTCTTCAAGGATAAATGATCAGGAAGCTGAAAACTCTAGTGAAAAGTCACTGTCTCTGGCTATGGTTTTAGATCTGAGTTATTTCTCCAATCTGGAACCCTTTGGACTAAACAGGCCCTTTTGAGGAAGTACCCTGCAATACCATGACGTATGCATTGAGAAGATGTTACCTTTGTCTTTCCACAAAGGGATTTATGGAAATTTACTCAGGTAGCCATTCATTAGGGAAAAAGAGAATCCCAGATCTTTCAGAAATTATTAGGTGAAGATATTGATTTGACATTGTTAGCTTAGACGCCCAGGGCCGTTTGGATCTCCTATTAGGTTCATGTCATATACAAACATACGAAAGCCTGGTAGTTAGAAGTCATGGACTACTTCACACTTAACCAAGCAGTGGCCCTAATTGTAGCTGCTTTATGAGAAGTGTTATCTTTTTAAAGAGCAGTTTAACACAGCCTTTGACATATGATAGGTTGAAATTGATCTGGCATATGCAGTCTTTTACATTCCTACAAGGAAGGATGAAAAGAACAATTCACATTTATATGTGATGGACAATAGAATAAATTTCCAGTGTTGGTCTAGGAAATGGTGTAAAATATCCAAAGAGACCTGTACTATAATGGACAATTCACAGAGCATCACATTGACCCATGACTCAGACCCGAGTACAAGAATTGGCAAGTACGCTGGAAGCGTTGGTAAGACACAGATTTTTGAGAAGGTGGGAGATAAACATTTTCAATTCAGAGATACATCACGTTAGTGAAGCTTTTAGGGGTCTGGTGGTTTGGGGCATGCCTGACATCCCCCTCCAAAGTACAGAACAAATTATTGCAACTCTTAACTCCTAAGAAGGAAGCTTTTTTTTTTTTATTTGTTTTTTATTTGTCACAGAGAGAGAGAGAGCTCACAAGCAGGAGGAATGGCAGGCAGAGGGAGAAGCGGGCTCCCTGCTGAGCAAGGAGCAGGATGCTGAACTCGATCCCAGGACCCTGGGATCATGACCTGAGCCGGAGGCAGCGGCTTAACTGACTGAGCCACCTAGGCATCCCTAAGAAGGAAGCTTTGCAGTTAAAAAAAGGCCATACTGGGTTCTGGAACATATTCCAAATTGAAGAATACTGTCCTGACATATTTCCTAGATGAACTGGAAGGTTACCAGTTTTGAATGGGACCCAGAGAAGGAAAGATTTTTGCAACAAGCATAGACTTTAGTGTAAGCGGGTCTAACTTTTAGGCTTTGTTACCTTTCATACTTTACGATACTAAACCTAACCGTGGTGGGAAAATAATGCCCCAATAAGAGCATATCAATTTGATGTGTATGTATAAATTTATAAAATCAAATATATTAATTGAAAAACTAAAATATTTTAATATTAAATTTTGTCTAGTAGGTCTGTACCAGTCATAGAAAAATGTAGTTGCATTTTATTCCAATCACCTTTGATTTCTGAATGACTGTTTTATATGACTGTTGCATTGTGGTGCAAACAACTTTAGAATTATTATTCACTTTTATTTATAAATTGTGCTTTAGATTGCGTGTGTGTGTGACAAAGGTGGAATTAACATTAAATGACAAAGAGAATAAAGTTGACAATATATAGAAGTTATTTTAGAAAGGCATCTACTTTTAATTCACTACCCTAAATCACTCCATTTTAAAGTGAATAATTATTCTAAAGAAATGTAAATGTTACAGAATTTTTGAAAAAGAAGTTTCTGTTTTTTTTCTGTGCTTATTAACATTTTTAATCCTTTGCCTTTATTTTCTTCATCTTTTTAACTTCAAGGTTCTGATTTAGTTTATTTTTATATCCATGAAATATGCAAAATTATATGTAATTATAAATTTATACTCCCAAATCATTTTAGAAAACTGGGACAAAAATTCCCCAGGAGGAATTTTCAGACAATTAAAGCATTAAAGAATCATAATTTAATATTAGCCAAAAGATGAGAGGTCTAAACATATGCATAATATTCGGAAATGTGCTGATTCATTTTCTCCTAGCTTGATAAGATTTTTCATGGCTTATATTTCTATGTTAAGTAAAATCTTGAAAATAATCCTCCACTTCTTTCTCTATCCAGTTCCCTCTTATTTCTATGTTCAGAATAGTTATATAAGAGTTTGTGTTTTCTTATTCAAGATAAAATACAAAGGGATTAGATAATTATAGAAATAAAGGATGGATTATGACATGATTACCATTTGTTTGTAAATTTTGGAATTAACAAAGTTAATTTTATTTTTACTACAAGAGCATTAGAAATGAGCCTACTTGTTACTATTAGCAAGGCATCCATTATCCTTGCAATTAAGGTGAATAGTAAGTTAACATCGTGCTAGGTTTAGTGAATGTAGTATTCTCTATTAATGTATAATATTGAGTTTTTCTGATTATAAAGTAATGTGAGCTAATTGGGGAAGTGGACACTATAGAAAATAGAGCAAATATAAAAATTAGTCAGAACCTATGGACCATCTTAATAAATATTTCTGTATATTTTCCCCAATATTTGTGTTTGTATGCATGCGTATATGTCTCTGCGTATATATAGTACTTTGTGTCTTCTTTTTAAGCATTAGATTATGAGCATCATATCCTGTCTTTAAACACTATTTAAGTGGCGCCTGGGTGGCTCATTCGTTAAGTGTCTACCTTTGGCTCAGGGCGTGATCCCGGTGTTCTGGGATCTAGCCCCACATCAGGCTCCAATGCTGGGAGCCTGCTTCTTCCTCTCCCCTTCCCCCTCTGGCTTTCTCTCTCTGTCAAATAAATAGATAAAATCTTAAAAAAATATATAAACACTATTTAAAAATATAATTATATTAGGGGAGTGAAAATACATGATACCATACATGTCATTATCCATTTGACCAAATCTATGGAATATACAACACCAAAAGTGAACCCTTATGCAAACTATGGGCTGTGGTTGATTATGATGTGTCAATATAGGTTCATCAATTGTAACAAATGTACCACTCTGGTGAGGATGTTGATAATGGAGAGGCTAAGCATGTGTGAAGGCAGGGGTATATGAGAAGTCTCTCTACATTCTCTTCAATTTTTCTGTGAACCTTCAAATTCTCTAAAAAAATAAACTCTTAATAATAATAATAATTATGATTAGTCAAATAATTTACACTTTAAACATTTTTAATTTGTTTTCATAATTGTATTTATTTTGCCTATATAGACATTTAAAATTGTTTCTTGGTATTCTGTTTATATCTTTTATAATCATATACTTCAAGAAATAATACTTTTCATATGTCAAGTTTATAGAAGTGGAATAAATGAACTCAAAATAAGTCGGGCATATAGATACTTTTGACCACATTACAGAAACAGGCTGCAAACATGAAAACATGTTCTAGAAAATAACATGATTAGTTATATCCCAAAAAAGAAGGTTCAGAAATATGTGGGCTTAGGGTATAATACCATGAAGATTTCTCCTCTGCTTTTCTGTGTTATATGACCTCTGCTTGCCCACCATGCTGGCTTTGTTCCCAGCCTGGTTTCTCTTATGATTTTAAGAAGATTACTAGCATTGGTTTTCCTTTTCAACAATTCCTTGGCGATTCAGGGCCTTTTCTGGTTCCACACAAATTTAAGGGCTGTTTGTTCCAGCTCTTTGAAAAATGTCATGTGTTTTGACCGGGATGGCATTGAAAGTGTAGATTGCGAATATGTGGTCCATATATACAATGGAATATTACTCAGCCATCAGAAAGAACAATTACACAACATTTGCAGCAACATGGGCGGGACTGGAGGAGAGTATGCTAAGTGAAGTAAGTCAAGCAGAGAAAGACAATTATCATATGGTTTCACTCATTTATGGAACATAAGAAATAGGAAGATCGGTAGGACAAGGAAGGGAAGAATGAGGGTGGGTAAACAGCAGGGGGAATGAACCCTGAGAGACTGTGGACTCTGGGAAGCAAACTGAGGGCTTCAGAGCGGAGGGGGTTGGGGGATTGGGATAGGCCAGTGATGGGTAATAAGGAGGGCATGTATTGCATGGTGCATTAGGTGTTATATGCAAATAATGAATCATGGAACATTGCATCAAAAACTGGGGATGTACTGTATGGTGACTAATATAACAAAATGAAAATTATAAAAAAAAAAAAAGAAGACGACTATTAGCAACAAATAAGGTAGTGTGCTTTCTTGTTCATGCCTAAGAGAAGACAGATCCCTAATCATTTAGGCTAAGTAATTTCCTTACTCCTGAACCAATCACATTTACCAGAAGAAAGGCCTAGAGGTTGTTGATGACCACAACAACATAAAAGGGAGACAATTTTAATCAGGCAGATCCCTCTGCTTGAGCACTTTCTCCCAAGGCTGTCACATTTCCCCCCTGTATTATTCAGATATGAATTTATTTGCTACACATTAAAATAGGTCTTTCTACAACTTCTTCTCTAGGTGTCCTACCACAACTAATGTTTCATGTTGTATTATTTTCATTACACATTGCTATTTTAAATTTACATTATTTATTACTGTATATAGATATTTATTTTCCATTTTATTCACTAGGGTGAAGGCCCTCTGTATATATCACCCCTGCCAGAATCCAAGCAGCTTAAGGTATCTTTGCCTTGGTAATTGCTGAATTTCCTGCTTCTAACACATGGAAGAAGCTCAAAAAATATTTTCAGAAAGAAAGAAATTTTAAAAAGGAAAGGAAAGCAAAAAGGAGTATAAGGAGGGAGGGAGGTGGGCAGAGATGGGGGAGAGGGAGGAAGGAATGAAGGAAGAAAAGAGATAGAAGAAAAGATAAGGAAAGTTAAATGCATGAGTACATTTGAATAATATATCAAGACAATTCTACTTCTCTGGCTCTCCTGTAACTGGCCATATTAGTACCTCTAATGGTTATTATAATGTTTAATTTTATGTGTTAACTTGACTGGGCTAAAGGATGCCCAGATAGCTTATAAAAAAAATATTTCTCAGTGTGTTTGTGAAGGTATTTCTGGAAGAGATTAGCATTTGAATCAGTAGAGTGTGTTAAAAAGATCTCCTTCACCAATGTTGAGGGGTGCGGGAGACTTATTCCATTTAATGAGGGCCAAAATAGAACAAAAAGGGAGAGGAAGGGTGAATCCTGTGCTATTGAGCTGAGATGTCCATCTTCTCCTGCCCTGAAACATTGGAGCTTCTGGTTCTTGGGCCTTTAAAATACAAAACTGACACCAGCATCCCTCTCCCACCTCCCACCCAAGTTCCTAGGCCTTCAACTTGGACTGAATTTTACTCACTGCTCTCCTGGTTCTCCAGCCTGTAGAGGGCATATCATGGCATATCTCAGCCTCCATAATTGCATATGAGTCAAATCTCATAATAAATCTCTTTTATATATATCACCATTGGCTCTGTTTCTCTGGTTCTGTTTATCCTATTACAGTTATCTACCGTTGTATAACAAGTTATTCCAAGACTTATTAGCTGTAGGCAATAAACACATTTATCATCTCAAAAGATTTCTGAAGCTTAGGAATCTGGAGTCAGCTTAGCTTGCTGTATCAGGCTCCAGATCTCTCTTAAGGTTGGAGTCAAATTGTTAGTTGAGATTGTGGTTATTATTTAATTTATTTAAATATATTATTTATTTGCTTGAGAGAGAGAAAGAGAGAGCACAAACGGTGGGGACTGACAAAAGGAGACTGAGAAGTAGACTCCCCACTGAGCAGGGAGCCCACATGGGGCTCGATCCCAGAACCCTGAGCTGAAGGCAGACGCTTAACTGACTGAGCCTCTCAGGCACCCCAAGATTGTATTTATTTAAAGGCTTGCTTGGGCTTAGGGAACTGCTTTGAAGCTCACCCAAATGGCTGGTGATAAAAGGCCTCAGTTTTTTACTATGTGAAGTTATCATAGAGCTGCTCGTAATATGAGAAATGGATTCCTCCCAGAAGTGTAATCCAAGAAAGAAAAAGAGGAAGTTACCAAGGCAGAAGCCAAAATGACTTTTATAACCTAATTTCAGAAGTTACATAACATCACATCTGTTACGTTCTATTATTCACCCAGACAAACCATACGATGATGTGATAGAGGAATACACAAGGGTGTGAGTACACAGAGGTGGTGATCAGTGAGAATAATCATGAAAGTTAATACCACAATTCACTATCTGCCTCCCAAGGATCCTTCTCAATTGACACTTCCAAATCCCACAAGAAAGTATTCTTACTATAAGGTCAATCAGTGCCCAGAATCTTGTCTTCAAATCAGGTCAAGGGTCAGATGTAGCTTTTTTGATGTAGTCTCTCAAGTATAGTTCTTTAGGTAAGGTTCCTCTCAATTTGTAAACCTAGGAACTAAGGAGACGATACAGCACACACACACACACACACACACACACACACACACACACCCCACATATCACAGTAAAATAGGCCTAAGATTTTCACCAGAAACATTCCTATTAAAAAAAGGAAGGAAATGGTAGGCACACAGGAATCAGTTATCCATAGCAGATTTGAAATCTAGCAAGGAAAATGTTGGATATTTGTTAATGAGAACTCAATTCTTCTTCTTCTCAGGAGTTATTCTCCATGGCTGTTAGTTCTGATTTTGGAAGCATGGAGGCATGGTTCCTTTTTTCATCAAAAATAGCACATGTGTGGAGGTAAGTAGTTTTCTGATATAATTATTTTTAAAACTTCTCAGGTATTCTGGGAGTCTTACTGGTATTCACTCCATTTAACAAACCCATTACACAAATCTACTTTGCCTTCTCCTGAGATAGCTGAGGGACAGCACCCTTAAGCATTTTAGAAGCGCTAGTGTTTAACTGAAAGACCCATGAAGCATATCCTTAAAATCCTTAAAAGGGTGTTTTCTGTTTCAGTGCTGTAAGGCACCGTCTTTGATCATTCTGAGATTTCAACAAAGGATTTTACAGTCACAACCTCCTCTCATCTTTAGACCACAGTTTTCAAAGAGTGTCTTGAATTTAATCTTTGCTTCAAAACAATTTATTTTCGGCATCATTTGCCATCTGTAGAGGTTGAGAATATTTAGAACCATTGAGTTCTGCATCCTTTTTGCTTAACAGTCTATCCCTCAATTTATCTGTCTCATCTCATATTTTCCTAGAAGCAGCATAAAGAATCTAGGCAGTACCTTCAATACTGCTTAGAAAACTACTTAGTCAGGGGTGCCTGGGTGACTCAGTTGGTTAAGTGCCTTCCTTGGGCTCAAGTCATGATCCCAGAATCCTGGGATCGAGCCCCATGTTGGGCTCCCCACTCAGAGGGAAGTCTGCTTCTCTAGCTCCCTCCCCTGCCCCTTCCCCTACTTGTGTGTGTGCACACTCTCTTTTTCTCTCTCTCTAATATATAAATAAAATTTTAAAAAAAAGAAGAAGGAAAAAAAAAAGAAAACCCCTTATTCAGATTATCTTGTTAATAAGGCACATTTTCTACCTTATTCATTCCTGGAGGAAAGAGGGTGGCTAAAATTTCTGCTACTATTTAACAATGATCCCCTTCCTCCAGTTTTTAAGATGATGTTCTTTACTTTCTGGAAATCCCATACTGGCCACTTTACCAAAGACTATGAGGCTTCTAGTAACAATTTTTTCAAGGTACTTTAGGCTTCAATTTACCCTGTTCTCATATGGCTGCCCAGTTGCAAAGGGACACTTATATTTTAGTTTTAATTATGACAGTACTCCACTCTTGGTACCAAACTTTGTATCAGTTGTCTATTTCTAAATTTAAACATTACTCCAAAACTTTGTGGCATAAACAATAAATATTTATCATTTTACAGTTTAAATGGGTTAGAAATCTGGGCACAGCTTCACTTAGCACATTGGCTCAAAGCCTCTCAGGCAGTAACATTCAGAATTTCAGCTGAGACTCTAGTTCCATGTGAAGGGTTGACTAGGAGAGCATACTTGTAAACTAATTCATACAATTATTTGCTGGCTTTGGTCACTTGCTATAGGGGCCTCTTGACAGAATGACTTATATACCATGGGACTGGGGCTCTTCTAGGGTGAATGATTTCAAAAGAAAATAAGAGCACTCAGGATAGGAGTCACACTTTTTCGCTACAAATTAATTTCAGAAGTTACATCCAGGGTGCCTGAGTGGCTCAGTTGGTTAAGCTTCTGCCTTCAGCTCAGGTCATGAACCTGGGGTCCTGGGATCAACTCCTCCATCCTGCTTCTTGCTCAGCAGGGAACCCACTTCTTCCTCTCCCTCTGCCCCTCCCCCCTGCTCTGTCTCTCTCTCTCTCGAATAAATAAATAAAATATTTTCTAAAAAAAGAAGTTACATCCAATTCCTTCTGCTATATAGTATTCATAAAAGTTGGTCAATAAGTCAAGCTTTTACTCAATGGGAAGTATTATACCTGGGTGTAAAAAACAGGAGGGTGTATCCTTGGGTGCCATCTTAGTGGTTGCCTACCACAGAACTTACCCAGTTAAACCATGGTCCAGGAGGAAGTACAAACAAAATATCCACAGGCCAATAAGAGCTTTTATGGGACAACAAGGACAAAAATGAGCAGCTACATATTTGAGGTAAGGAGAATTTTCCTTTTGTTCTACACATATGCTAAAAAAAGTTTCTTCTTTGTTTAAAACTTCTGTTGTCATAGTGCCTTTATTTGTGTGAGACATGTAAGTGACCTAGGAATAACTCCTAAAGTTAGCCATGGAAACAATCTAAAATATCCTAGGAAGTCAAATACAGACATGGTATTTGCAAATTTTGGTTGTGTTAGTGCCTAATGCAATTTCTATTGTAATTAAAATTATATAATTATTGTAATTATCATTTATTTAATGTCAATTATGTGTGTTTCTACTGCATAGTCACAAAACACTTCCAAATTTTATATCCTTATATTTTACTCTCTGGGATTTAAGACAAAATATAAAAGGTACATCTCTGACTTTTTGCATTCTAGTAGATTTACTCTTTGTTCACAGCATGACCTGTGTCATTCTACCTCTTATTTATGTTGCTTCCTCAGCCTGGAATTCTTCCCACATATTTCCACATTGAATCATGTGTCCTGCCTGCCCACAAAATTTGTATATATGTAACCCTACAAGTCTAACTTCTGCTCATCCTTTAATCTTTATCTTAAACGTGATTTCTTCTGGATCCTAATCTGTGGGAACATTACTAAAGAGCCCTATAAAAGGTGTCCATAGTGATAACTGAAAAGACTATGAATTGTTTTTCTCAAATGAGTTTAGAAATGTATACTAGTTTCTCAAATGAGTTTAGAAATGTAGACTAGAATCTACTACAACCCTGGAGAACTTGATTGCTTTATGTTTGGTTTTAATATTTCTTTCCCCACTCTGGTTGCTCATGTATTTCCTCAATTTATAGAAAGCAATCACTCTTTGTCTTTTACTTGCCAATATTAGAAATATGGAAACCTCATGTTGTTTGCTTTTTATCCCAGTCTTCTTTGAATGCCATTGTTTGTGCAAATTCTAGGCAAATAAGAAAGACTTCACTGTTAATTTGCATTCAAATAAGCTAATATCCAAATATTTGCTTATTCTGAAATTAAAAAAAAATCTGTGTCAATAAAATACAATGGAATTTCAAGAAAGCAATGAAGAAAAGAACTGTAATTTCTCATTAGATATAAATCCAGACTTAAATACAGTATCCACTGATGAAACCACTAAACTCATCTTGCCAAGCTTTTCACAAACAGTAAGGATACACTGAAATCACACATACATAGTACAATGGTTTGTCCAACAAGCTCTGAGAATTTAAGTATAGTGACCAGGCAGAAATGTTTTCCTTTTACAAATGAATCTGTATGGGAAGACTTTCTCAAAGTCCTAGTTATAGCAGAAACTCCTTCTCTTCATGAAAACTATTACTAAACCCATATAAAGAATAAAATGTAGAATGCCATGTTTCCTAAGAAATTGATAATCATTTGACTGATTGTGAACATGGATGACCTGCTGTGAATAAGTGAAGTTGGATTTCACCCATTTACTCATATCCGCTACTAGAAAAAGTGACAGGGAGCCACTCATATATCCAGTGTGATTGTAATCTGATAAATTACTACAAGTAGTAGATACAAACAATAATCCTTTGCCCAACATCAAAAAATATGTAAACCGAATGTTGAACTAATTAAGTATACTAACCTTGATAGAATGCATTTAAATCTGAGCCAAAGTGCGCAAGGAATGAAGAATTTAGTTATTGTAATATGAGAGAGAAAGAATTTAACTGTCCCCAAAGTTTCATATTGTGTGACTTCTAGGGATGAGGGATGGGGGAAGGATATAGGGAGGGTTTGGGGTTTCTGAAGATGCTAACAACTATCTGCAAATAGGCTAAAAATACAATAATTTTTAGGTTCTTAATACACTCATATACTGTGTAATTATGAGCATCTGCAGTGAATGGTCATATGCAACTCATCAATGAACTGGAATTTATTAGAATACAGGTAGTCATTTTCTGTGTTGTTTTCAAGAGAGCATGTATTTTCCCCCATAGTTGTATCTAAGAATATCTCAAGTAAAACTTATAACACTCTTGAGTCCTGAGAAGCAGATTAAAATAAGTCGATACTTTGTGGATAAACTTCAGAATTATTTTAAACAGTTATTTATAGCCTCTAATACAATGAACTGCCCTGTGCTTGTCAAGACCTGATAATTATTAAGGAAATTAAATATGATATAAGAAGACTAATGAAAATGGCAGGAATAACTATTGGGATGAAGTAAGCAGTATCAGATTTAAATCGTCAGTATATCACATTACCTTTTTGGAAGAATACCATAAATCAGTGGTTCATACTCTGACATCAATTAAAACCAGAGACTTTGATGGAAAAACACTCCCCCCAAACCTTGTAGGCCCTGTCAGAACACAGAGAAAGCCAGACAGGTAGTGCTTCAAATATTTATAACATAACAAAACTATGAATAATGAAATGAGACATGGAATGTAGCAAATTGCCCTGGCTTCAAATTCTTAATTTGCCTTTATCTTTGTATATATATTTTAACTTTAGTGCAAATGTCTCTTTTTATGGGAAAATTTTAAATGGCATTTAAATAGAATTTTGAAATATTTAGTACTTCTCTGAAAATAAGAATACCATATTCTTCTCCTTCCATATCACTTCCCCATGTTATTTACTTGCCATAATTAGTTTTTTGTTTAAAAATTCCTATCATTTATATTGTACATGTATAATTATTGTATGTGAATACATTATTAGGTAACCACATAAAAGTTATAAAACTAATTTTTAAAATTTATGTTAACACTCTTTTTTCCTGAGTGAATTTATAAAAAAAAAATAGCTCAACTCCTTCACTACGCTATTTTAGGTTAAACACTCTGCAACATCTTGAAGGCACAATCAGATATATGACTCTCTCTCCTCACACTTAAACTTTACAGTGATAAGTCATATATCAGGAGCAAGAGAAAATGATATAACGTATGTATTAGATGTCCATTCTGCTATAGCAGTGAACACATATGACCCAGGGACAATTGTAATTTTCTTTGTCACACAATAAATAACCCAACCAATGTCTCTATAGTGTTCCATAAATTTAGAAACTGCTGACCTTATTAGCAATCTGCTGATGATATTATTGAGGAAATATCTTCAAAGTAAATGAAAGAAAGTGAAGGGAGGTCATTGTTTTGACTAGTATGATGTGAAAAGAAATCTTCAAAGTAGGAAAGTACAAAATTAAATGGAAGCTGTTCTCAGAGTTGCTTAAATTGTTCAAAGCTCTCTGTGCTACACCTGAGTGTCCTAATTACGACTGGATAAAAGAATTAATTTAATGGATTAGGGGACATTTTTGGATGAACCATGAGGTATGCTATATGTTAACTACATTTTCATTATCAGTTTCTTTTATATTCACCAGAAACACTTTCTTTAAACATACTCCTGGCTTGCAAAAATATATTTTCAGTGAGTTGTCAACTTTGTGGCTCATTGGAATGGGAGTTTTTTTTCCAACCACAGTGGCATCAAGGCAAATTGACATGAACCAAGCGCACAAATAGAATGAGTGAGCATAGATCTACACGTTAGTCTTCCACTTCCATTAAAAACAATGAGAGAGAAAAGGTCATTAAATATTTCAATTTTTCTGATATCTCAAGAATTCTTGGCTTGTGGAAATGTGTAATCTAATATAAAAATGCATATTTTTTTGCTTGATATCTTAGGAATTCTAAGCTGGTAGAGATATGTAATTTGAGATAAAGAATATAAATTATTTTGCTTAACTAAAAAGTGATCGTGCAGTCTTCTGACATAGAGAGAAAGCTATTAATCTAATTGAAGTCATGTACAGAGAAAAAATTAATTTAAACATAATTTAAAATTGAGAAACATTAAAGACTAATAAGGGCATAAAAATTAATTTACATTATATGCATGAAATTAATTCCATTTCAATTTATTCCAAGTATGAATGTATAAAAAGGTTGAAGCTAAATAAGAAATGGTTACATTTTCTCAGACATTGAGGTGAATTTGAATTTATTTACAGTTTAGGACAATATTTTTAAAAATTATTAACTTTTCAGTGCCTCAGTAGACAATAATTGTGACTTTATCTAAGAGCCTTCCTGGTCCCCATCTCTAAGCTCTCAGGAACTCAGTGTTGCACAGGTGTCAGGCATAAATGAGTTCAGAGAAGACAAGATTTTCCCTAGCCTTGGGGAAAAAATCATAATTAATCTAAGACAGTCATTGCCAATATCACACCTTTTGGAAAAAGTTGTTCATCTTGCAATTCTACCTATTCTGATATAACAGAAAGTCTGCTGGAGGACAAATGTCATTTGAGATTCATCTCCTCAAAATAACCACATAAAGAAATACTGAATGTTCGTTCACTTAGGCACGTTATCTCTACCATCTCTCAGACTCTTATTTCTTACTTATTCATTTCATCTGCATTCTAGCTGCTTTCCCAGTATCTTTCTTATTCTACTCAAATTCATCATCTTTACAGTTGACAGAGCAAGATATTAAAAATGCAATCTGATCATGTCAATTCCCTGCTAGAATTCACTCAGTCACTCTCCAATTATCTACAAGACCCAATCTTCATCTCTTGAAAGGAAATCCTCTAATACCCCATCTTCTTTTCCCCAGGATGGTTAAAAACACCTATTTTCTACTATAAACATCAATGTATGTGACTTCTCAGGAGAATGAGTCTCTTGACTACTGTGGTAATTTATATATTTCTCTATGCTCAGTATACAGGGCAGCACATATAACATGAAGGAAACATTATTAATACTTGCAGAATAGTGGAATTAATGATGTAGCTATAATTATTTAAAAGGAGCTACTAACTTCCATTGTGAAGGTTTAAATAGATCTCCAATCAACAAGAAAAACAGATTTTGTGACACATCATTTGTCACAGCATGCAGTATCATCCATGTCTGTGGTACGGTACTTTAAAATCATTTCACACTCAATTCTAGAGGCAATTTGAGTATTATCCATCCTGTCGTGAAACTCTAAGGGGAGATCTTGAGCTTCAGAAATTTTGACTCCCTTAAGGGAGTCTTTTCTTCAGAAAGAAAATGGTTATCTTTCATCATACTCTTCTATGCTTTCTTTGCTAACATAAATGTCTCATAAATATTAGCTTCTTAATATATTTTGATCAATTTTTGTTGCATCTTTAAACTATTTGTAGTGTGTTTCATTTTATCTTGTGCACCCTAACCTGATATATATCCTAAACACCAAACAAATGACATCATCTGTACTACTCTTTGTCGTATCTCACAAGAAAAAAAAATGATCTTCACATTCTCCCCAGATTCACAGACATCACTAAAGAAAGAAGTAGCTAAATACTGAAACACAGTGAGTCACTGTTTTCAGATAATACCTTAAAAGGAAACAAAGTAGTCATCCATCTTCAGAAAAATTACTTACTAACTGTATTGCCATATTCATCTTTTAGTGTCAGGTTATTCATTTTTCATATACTTCCACTAACTGTTTTTCAAGATTGTCTTATTATTTCTAAGTTAAATTTAATGATATTTTACTTTAGTTTTATCATAAGAGCAAATTTCAATGAGTTTTTACAAAATAAATACACCAGTGAAACCACCACTATGATAAAATATTTGAATGTTGGCAGCCCTCAAGAAGTCCCTTTGTGTTTCTGGTGAGTTATTACTACACACAAAAGTAAGTACTTTCCTGACTTTTATCACCATGGGTTAGCTCACATATTTTTGAACTATAAATAAATGGAATCCTACATTATGTCATACTTTATGTTTGATTTCAACAGCTTAACATTACCTTGTAAGATTTATACAGATCATTAAAGGTAGCAACATTTTTTCTCATTTCTGTATAGTATTCATTGTCTAACAATAATACAATATGTTTATTCATTTCACTTTGAATGTCTATTTCAGTTGTATCTAGATTGAGGCTAATATGGATAATCCAATTATAAACATTTTAGAACATGTGCACACACACACATTTTAGTTTAAGATTGTACTTATTGGGCCATAGGGAATTTATAAATCTAGTATAATAGAAAAAGATACAGAATTTTCCAAAGTAGTTCGTGTCAATTTTAACACCCAAAGTATATGAATGTGCCATTTAGTCTACATTTTGCCAATAATGGCAAAGCTTCCTTGTAAAATTATAGTCATTCCTTTTAAGATTGTAATACCATGTGGTTTTAATTTGCATTTCTCTGGTAACAAATGTGGTTGAACAAAATGTCACATGTTCATTGGCCATTTGAATTTTATCTTTTCAAATATAAAGTGCCTGTTCAAACTTTTGCCCATTTTTATTGGATTCACTTTCTTTTTGATATTGATATGGTCTCTTACGTTTTTTGTATTTGAATCATTTATCAGATGTATGTTTTATAGATTATTTTTGTGAATCTTTGACTTGCATTTTCATATTTAAGGGTGTTTGTGGTAAAAAAAATTCTTATGTTAAATATATTTCAATGTATCACTCTTTTTCTTATAGTCAATACTCTTTTGTCCTGTTTAAGATTTGCTTTCTCAAGAACATAAAGATATACACCTACCTTATATTGTCAGGTTTTTTTCTTTCCAATTTATATGTACTAACTATTTAATATATATATATATATACTTATGGTGCAAAGTAGAACAGAGGCATACAATATGGTAGCCACAGATACTATGTTTATTTAAATTAAAAGTAATTAAAGTTAAAAATTCAGTTTTTCTGTCTCATTATTCTCACATAATCAAGTGCTTAACAACCATATGTGGACAATGGCAACCATATCAAAGAGATGTAGAATGTCTCCATCATCAGAAATTTTTTGACTATGTTTGTAGAGAGTTTCCTCTACAAAAAATAAAGTTTTCTGTCTCATTAATATTTAGTTGATCCAACACCATTTATTAAAAACAGTATTCTTCCCAAATTCAGTTATGATGAATATTTGTCATTAAACAACTATCAATATATGTGTAAGCTTATTCTTCGGATCCCTATTGTGTTCCACTAAACTATTTTCTAGTCTTATGATAAAACCACATCTGTTTATTATGTAACTTATCTTAAACGTTTCTGTTAGTATAAAGTTTCCAAATGTGTTAGTTCTCAAGATATTTCTTAGCCCACTGCATTTCCACAAAAACTACACAAGACATTTGCCTCTCTCTACAATCACCCACAGATAAATGGCTTAGGTTTTGCTCGGGATTGCAGTTGATCTAAAGATCCATTTGAGAATAATTAAGATTTTATAGTATTTGATTTCTCCAACCCATGAACTTGGATTCATTTTATTTATATAGGTATTTAAAATCTCTCAGTAACACTCTGTGGTTGTCTTTGTAGATGTCTGTCATATGTTTTTAAAAAATTACATTTTCAGGTATTTGATGTTTATATATTACTTGAAATGATATCATCAAAGATATAGTTTATTGCTTATCTATAAAAATGTGACAAATTTTGAAAATATTGACAAGGTATTCTGTCACCTTAATGACTCATATTAATTCTAAAAAGGTAAAATTTTAAAAGATTTTCTTATTAAATAATGTTATCAGCAAGTAATAATGTTTTTACTTGATCTTTGTTTTACATTGTATGTACGTATGTATGTATGTATTTCCATGAATTGGACATCCAGTCAGTGTTGAATTAAAACGTCAATAGTGAAGATGTTTTGGGGCACCTGGGTGGCTCAGTTGGTTAAGCATCTGCCTTCAGCTCAGGTCATGATCCCAGGGCCCTGGGATCAAGCCCAGCATCAGGCTCCCTCTATCCTTTCCTCTGCTTTTGCTCCTCTCTCTTTCTCAAATTTTATATATATGTGTATATATACACATGTGTATATATACACATATATATAAATTTTTTTTTTTTGAAGAGAGAAGATGTTTTTCTTACCCCTGGTCTTGAAAAAAAGGTCACTGTTTTTGCCATTAAACTTTGTAACCAGTACTGCAACTACTATGTCCTTATCCTGCAATCTTTCCCTTAGCATTGTGGTCCATTAGAATTCCAACAGATAATATCTGTATAATTAATAGGGAGAGTTTTTCTATTAAAAGTAACCAAGCCTAACCATTTGGTAGGCTTTCAATTGCCAGGAAATTAACACCTCAAGGAAGAAGTCCTTAACTACTTATTGAATCACAGTGGTATTTTTCCCTGAGGCATGTGTTTTGAAGCATTGCCCAGAGTTTCCCCACTGAATTAAGCTTCAAATACCCACGTAGTAGCCAGTTCAAAAATCTCTTTATGGAGTTCCTTCTCTATATTGATCTGATCTCCCTCATTCTTACTGGTGTTCCCTGCAACACCTAAATAAACTACTTCCCATTTACTCTTGGATGCCTGCCTCTGCTTTTGCTTCTGAAGCAATGCAAACCAGGGGAAGTGTGATTTTTTCTTCCACTTTTTAACAGACTAGGAATTTCCTTTCTATTCTTACTTGCTAAAGGTTTTTTTTTTTTCATTAATAGATGTTAAACTTAAATGCTTTTCTCCTTTTTTTCTAACAATTTAGTAAATTACATTGATTAATTTTCAAATAGCCAGGAGAATTTATATGTCTGAAATAAATGCAAGCTGGCCATCAGGTATTATTTAATCAATAAATCACATATTTGGTTAGCTAATATTTTCTTAGGGACTTTTGCATCTGTGTTTAAAAGAGATAAGTCTTTAACTTTTCCTTCTTGCAATGTTTCCTTTTTCCTTCTTGTCAAGGAAAAATTGCACCAAATGGAATAAAAAAACAAGGAAGACATTGTTCAAGGCTACTGACATAGGGGAGATTGAACTCAACTCCATGAAACAAAAGGAGGAAGCATTTCTAGGCACTGGGTGAATTAGGGCAAAAGTACTGGAAGGCATTAGAGAGGTTGGTCAATGTGTTTAGGCTATCTTGTTTGCTAAATTGGTATTGAAGATAGGCTCCTACAGAACCTAGAAGATAGGGGCATTAACTTTCTTGATTTTATTTTAAAGAGATGTCTCCCAGGTGCTTCGTAAAGACATTCCTATTCAATAAAGTGACAATAGGCTGGGAGAAGATTTGCATTTTAAAGCAACAGAGAAAGGGCTGGCAATTACAAGTTTTCTAAACTCAATTTTCTAAGGGCGAGAGCCTTCAAGAAGAAACCTATTTAATGTTTAGTCAAGCTGAAGGGGCAATGAAAACTTGATGTTTAGAAACTTTTCAGATTCTTGCCCTATGTATCTCTTCTTTTGGCTGGTTCTAATTTCTATCATTTTGCTATAATAAAACTATAATAATTAGCATATCTTATCCCTCAGTTATGTGAGTCACTCTAGTCAATTGTCAAATGGAAGGTCGCTTTGGTTCCCTCGAATTTTCGGATGGAGTCAGAAGTCTTGAGCAGACTAGCTAGTCTGGAGCATTGTTGCCTTACTTAACCGTGAGTTTAGCTAGTTCAGCTAGTTCCAAATATTCATTAATCAAGTATTTTCATTCTACCCACCCTTATTAATATATTCATTTTCATTCTTTTACTTTTCTTGTAGTGATTACCCTAGACTTTATAATGTACATGACTCACTAATTAGACTATTCTTTTACTTCAGGTCTGTTAGTGATGAATACTTCATTTCTGTTTCACATTTGAATGTATCTTCAGAATGTAGAAATATAGGTTGAACTTATTTTCTTACAGTATTTGAAACACTGATATATCAATTGTCATTTGGATTACATTTTTTTTTCTTTTGAGAAATCAGCTAAATTATAATTACTGCTTATTTGATTGTAGTATGTTTTTATTTCTGGCTTCATTTAAATGTTCCTCTTGTCTTCCATTTTCATGTTTCATATGATATGCCTCAATACTGTTATGTACTAAAACTGCAGTAGGTGACTGATGTCAGCCTTCTGTGACCATCTCAAGTGATCTCAAGGAGATACCAGAAACAGGAAGAATCAGAATATAGTTAAGCAGAGCCATGCAAGTAATATTTTTAAACAGATACGATAGAAACATAATGTATTAAGAGAACCTAAGGGTCTTTCTTGAGTCTATGTGCAAATCAGAAATCTTAATTTTACAACTGTAACAAATTAAACCTTGTGATACATCAGTATTTGGAGAACTATTTTCAAACATTTATACTCCTTTTCCCCTTTTGTATATGTAATCCCCTATAGCTAATAAGTTTTGTAGCTAACAATCTGAAATATGGTCTCCCAGGCTACAGTAAGACGATGAATAAAGATTTACTAACCTACTTAGAGGCTGTCTTTCTTTCAGTCAACACTGTTTTTGTTGTAATTTTACTGCTCAAATTTGTAGTTGTTTTTTAGATCCTTAGACTGATATTTTTGTCTACTTTGAAGCATTTTCAGCTCTTACATCAATATTTTTATTGCCTCATTTTTCTAATGTTCTTCCTATTTTGGGACCCCGAATACATACAAACTTTTTATCAAATTTCCATGTATATCCCTTACATTCTTTTTGATATTTTCTATGCTTTTTTTTCTCCTAATCTATTTTTCAATTCATCAGTTTTCTCAATAAAAGGTAATATACACAGCCAGTTAAGGAGATGATTTTATTCAGACTATGGAACAGGGAGAATATTCATTAATGAGGACCATCTCAACGAAAGGAGGAGGAACTAGAGATTTTTAGAGGTAAATTTACAAGGAAGTCATCAGTGTGTCTTTTAGGCATCATCAAGAAGAATAGTGGTGGGCCTTAGGTGAGTCAATGAGAAAAATTGAGGTTGGATTTTGGGCTATGTGAAAACACTGTGGTTCTTTTTGTTAGCCTCTGCTCCGAACACAAAAGTGCAGTGAGATTTCTCAACTTTCACTGGTTTCTGGGAACACTGGATTTCCATAAACTTCAACATTGTCATCTCTAGCTATGCTTAATAGCCTTGATAAACTCATATATTAAATTGTTGATTTTACTTTTTTGTTTCCCAGTCTTAGTGTATGTATTTGGTTTTTAAGTAGATTCCACTTCCCTGTGAAATATGGCATTTTGTCATTTGTTTTCTGGAACAATGTAAATACAGTAATTTCAGTGTTTGTATAATATTAAAGGGGAGCAAAATTTATCACCCCAAAATATACCTCTTTGGCATATCGATTAGCTTAAGTTGGTTATTTTTAGAAAGAGCAGACACAGGTGAAGCTTTGAAAACTTACCAAAAATTACCCTTTTATAAGAAACATTTATATTTATAAAAGAGACCTCCATTTGTAAGAGTGTCTGTCAACCTCTCTATACCAAGACAGAAGGATGACTCAATCCCTCTGGAGTATTATCAATAGAAAAGACAGGGATTTAAATCTGCTTAATAACCTTACCCTGTTTACTGTGCTTTCCTGGTAACGGACTCATAACGGACTCCTCACCCCCAATATCTTCTCTGCCTCTAGCTGAAAATGTTATTTAAGGTGATGGCCATTTTGGAGAGTTGCTCAGTTTTCCTGGGTTTCTCCCCTGTATGCAGGAGGTATACATATTGTTTAAACTTTTGCTTTTCTCCTGTTAATCTGTCTTATATTAATTCAATTATTAGACCAGCCAAAGAACCTGGAAGGGAGTAAGGGAAAACTTTTCCACCTCTACATTTTCTATGGCTAAGTTTCTATTTTCTTTCTATTTTCTTTCTCTTTCTTTTTCTTTCTTTCTTTCTTTCTTTCTTTCTTTCTTTCTTTCTTTTCTTCTTCTTCTTCTTCATCATCATCATCATTTTTCTTCAAGGTACTTTCTTGGTATAGTTGGTAATTTTGTATTGATTTTAGAAAAAAATAATTAAAGGCTCTTTAAGAAGATATTGTCATCCCTATCCTCTCTCAGAAAATGAGTGTAGAGAGAATCACCTCTAACCCATCAATGACTGCCTGTGTCAAAGTAGGTGTTTTGTCTTTACAAGGCTCAGTGTTCATTTATTTTGTTTCAGTCTTCTCAGAAAGCCTCAGGTTTTTACTATGGCCCCTCTTTATTGACCTCCTGATCAAATCATAAGGCTACCAAAAACTTATCTGTACTTTTAATGTACTTTCTCCTCAGATCCTTCACCCTCAGTCTTTCATAGATTCTCTATTCCTGCCTTCCATGAGCCTCCCTTCTTGCAAGGATCTTGCTTCTGAAGCATTGACAGCTTTGTCACCTTATGATGCTTTTGAATCAAACCTTTTTCTAAATTAATTTATGATTTTCTTGTTATTCTTGGCAGAAGCAATGCCTACTACAAGACACTCCATCATAGCCAGCAGAGGAAATCTGTTTTCACTTATTCTTTTGCTACTTTCCTTAAATTGAAACAAATTGTTTTAAAAATATTTCAAAGATATATTGACCTGCAATTTGTTCTTTGTAACTCTTGATGATTGCGCTCAAGCAGATTTGTTAAAATCTCAAATTGTATTCAATATTAAAAAATAATCTGCAGAATCATAAGATTTTTTTAATAACATGATTTTTTTTAAAGCAAACCAACTGGACTGAGAACAACAATGTCTTTTTATAGTATGTGGTTGTTTTCATTGGGTTATTACTGCTTCTACCCATGAGTAGAACTATTGTGTGTTTTGAATAATTAAAAAAAATCTGTTGCTTGTTGATTTTGGATTTGTTTGCCTGACATATTGAATTAAATATTCAGTTAGTGAATGACATATGGCATTTCTTCACTGAAACATGGCAAATATGGCTTTTTCTTGGTGCACAGACCTTGTTTTCAACCAATTTTATAAGCTGTGCAGGATGAGTGAATTCAAGAATAGATTGTTCAAGATTTATAAATCATATACATTCAACGATTGTCTTTTGTCACAAAGTAAATCTAGACTCTTGGATAATAAATATTTATGAAGATGAAACCTTTTCAGAATTCTAAACTGAGAAGCCATATGCTGGCTAACTCCCTCATTGTAACTTTCTTCTGTCTTTGTTAGTCTGATATTTCCAGTTTACTACATTTTTCATGGCTTCTCACTAGCTCAATTGTATCTCTTGCTGTCAATAAGATCTGACATTTGAAAAATGCAACCACTGTGATAGTCAACAAAGTATTAACTAATGCAATCATGTATATTAATATTATATCTATATGTTAAATATACAAAATTTTGTGTGTGATTCCTATTCCTGGAGAATTTAGCTTGAAATTTTATCTTGTATCACTTGGGTAATTCCCCATATTTTAGCACCTCAAAAAAAAAGGAAGCAAAATCAATAGATTCATTAAATGCCATTTCATGTAAACAGGTGGAAACTGGCTAAGAGTAATGATAATTAAAAAAGAAACAAAACTCCCCCCCCCCATTTTTTGGTATAACTCCACTGGGTAATGACGGTGGGAAATACTTAATAGAGTACAAGAATAGTTCTGAAGATGGGGCAATGATGTACATTTTAAGCTCTTTGAAGGTAAGGATTTTGGTCTACAGACCTTCCTTATATATTTTTCATGTCGCCCTATGCTTTGTGCATACTAGAAGCTCAAATGTACATTTCATATTTATGAATTGGTATTTCATCAGATTTCCCTAAAACTTAGCTATCACAGAGACAATAAAGACAAGCTGTCTTCCAATACTGCTCACTAGAAGGAAATAATTTTTGTGTTTACTTGGTTTCTGTTCTTCCTGACTTACTCATAGGAATCTTACTCTAAATGTGGTAACTTTGCGTTGTGTCAATTTTGCTAACTTAATTTCTCAGATTTCCCTTTCTCATATGGTTCTGGGTAAAGTCATCCATGAGAGAAACTTGTGTGATATTGGGAAGGCCAAGGCCAAAATGAATAGTTGACTTTTTTTTTTTTTAATATTCTGAAGGTCAAAGCAGCGCCAAGACCTTTTGCAGTTTATGTAAATATTCATCAGCGCACTAGCTTACCTTATTGGCGTGGGGAAGTAGTTGGGCCCTTGGTTTCTAAGGTTCTTGATATATCTTATGCTTCAGCCTCTGCACATCATGGCCAAAGCACATGTGCAGCTCTTTGGTAAAGGGTGCCCAGATTACAGCATAGGTTTCTCACATCATTAAAACTGGAAGAAATGAGCAACAGGTGTGGGTTTTACTTTGTTTTTATGAGTTTCATTTTGTCCTCATGGATTCCTGTTTATCTCATAGCTTCCTAGTTATCATCAGTTACAGTCTGTTTTTCCTCACAAATTGACATCCAATATTTCTTTCCATATCCTGACTTTGACTTCAAGTCCAATATCAGATGTAGAAGCAACAGCCTTAAATAAATTGCTTAATCTTCTCTGATAATTATGTAAACCTAATCCCTATAACAAGTCTCTTACTCTGTCTCACTCATTGTGGTTCTTATTCTCTGGTCAAGCCTGAAATTATACAGAATTGGGTGCCACAAGTGGTTTTAAGGGATCAGGCCTTAAAAATTAGTTCTCTGAATTGGTTGTAGGTTATACAGAATTGTTTCTTCAGTCTTATTAGTTTTGAAAACATTAATGACTGTTTCCAGTAGTAATTGGGTTCATAGTAGTTCACGGCATGCCCTGACAAAGAGTTATTTAAATTATCATCTGGAGGTACCTATAATCAAGTGCTACAGAAGGCAAGTCTTTGGATGGCTATGTAGTTGTTGCCACAGAGTCCAGTAGTGAAAATAAGGGAGTGTAAGGGGGTTGCTAGTGGTTTGGAGAAATAAACTGATCAGCTCAGTACTAAAATCTCATCTCAACTTTGGGTCCAGGTAAGAGACCAGAACCCTTCTATGATCTCCTAAAATGAAACTTTTGTCTCCTCTATCCATATAATTAAGATTTTAAAAGTCAAACCTAAATCTTATCCTACAAGTGAGTAAATGACAATACAAATTACTTTTGTAATATCATGGGTGTCTTTTGTTAAAATTAGGGTATTGATTTGGAAGAATAAGGACCCTCAAAATTGGTATGGATCCTTATGAGCATAGTCTGTTGAAGCTGGGGACGTCGACCTCATAAATTATCCTGAAATGTTTTTACCATTAAAAGTGGATTCACCTTCCTTATGAAGAGGTTACTCTTTCTTTGCTTGAATACCTGTAATGGCCTCCTCTGAAGTATTTCACTCGTAGTGAACTGCTGATACTCCTTAATACCTATTCCATCGCCTCTTACTGTTTCCGAACTTATAGTTAGATCAAGTCCTGGCAGGCCAGAAGAGGTAAACCCAAAAGTATGACACTTGGGAATGTACAACAAGCATCAAAAGAATTGTATGACTTTAGCTAATATGTATTAGCAGAAATTCTGAGAATATGCATGGGGATGAATCCTAACAGCATTGGAACAGAGTGGAATAAATACAATGTTGCACTGGGCTGATTTCTTTCTTTCTTCTTCTTCTTTTTTTTTATTATATTATGTTAGTCACCATACAGTACATCCCTGGTTTTTGATGTAAAGTTCGATGATTCATTAGTTGCGTATAACACCCAGTGCACCACGCAATATGTGCCCTCCTTACTACCCATCACCAGCCTATCCCATTCCCCCACCCCCCTCCCCTCTGAAGCCCTCAGTTTGTTTCTCAGAGTCCATAGTCTCTTATGCTTCATTCCCCCTTCTGATTACCCCCCTTTCTTTATCCCTTTCTTCCCCTACCGATCTTCCTAGTTCTTATGTTCCAGAGATGAGAGAAATCATATGATAATTGTCTTTCTCCGCTTGACTTATTTCACTTAGCATTATCTCCATGAGCATACTAAGCAGAGATTCTGTTAAGATATTATCCTGATGGGCTGAGAACAGTTCTAGCACTGTACTTAGGTCACCAAAACATACTATAGACAGAGACCAATGGAGATGAGCTGCTAGAACTTCCTTGGTATTTTATAGAAGAAAGTATCTAAACGTTTAGGATGTTTGAAAAGCTATAAAGGATTAATCGTATAAGACTTATTTATAAATTCTCCAACCTAATACTAACTGCCTTCACTGAGAGGATACAGAGGAGGCTCCCTTTATCAAGATGGTAATAAATTCATATACGAATGAAGCTTCAGCATTCTTAAGAGTTCTTTGCAAACAGAAGCTAGAGGAGCTGCGGCTGCATGGAAGACTTGTCAGAGCCACGTGTTGCTGCAGTTCCACGTATTGCTGTGGATCTGCTGGCTCACCTTACTGCCAGGGAACCACAGCCAGACCTGAAGTTCCTCCACTTCCCACAGAGTCACACCATTCAAGCTCTCCAAATCCTGAGCCAAGTGGGTATGTCATTTCATGGTGAAGCTTTTCCTGCTCAACATTAGTATTATTGAGATTTGAGTTAGCCAGAGAAAGATGTGGTTTCCCGTTTGAACTACTGAGTTCCAAAATGTCAGTGTTTCCCTGGACTCCCTTATTTTGTGTCGGACCTTTTCTATCCAACTGCCAGCTTGCTAACTTTAGGTCCCATATGAGACACAAAAGCATCAGTCTTAATATGGACTTTAACTAGCTTCAAAAAGCTAGCATCAGTCTTAATATGGACTTTAACTAGCTTCAAAAATTTGGTACTATAAATTTCTTATTTTATATCATTCATGGTGATTCTGATTCTCTGATATACCCTTACTGAACATCCTCCTATAACTCTGAAATACAGGGTTTATAAAACACCGGCCCTTCAACATCTATAATTATAATGTTAAAATTTAATATTTTTAAAAGATTTTTTGTTTATTTGACAGAGATAGACAGCCAGCGAGAGAGGAAACACAAGCAGGGGGAGTGGGAGAGGAAGAAGCAGGCTCCCAGAGGAGCAGGGAGCCCAATGCAGGGCTCTATCCTGGAACGCCGGGATCACGCCCTGAGCGAAAGTCAGATGGCTAACGACTGCGCCACCCAGGCACCCCATAAATTTAATATTATCAAGGTTCCTGGGTGGCTCAGTCGGTTAAGTGTCTGACTCTTGATTTTGGTTCAGGTGATGCTCTCAGAGATCAAGTCCCATGTCAGGCTCCCCACCCTGGCTTCTCTTCCTCTCCCTTTGCCCCTCCCCCCACTCGTACACTTGTGCTCACACTCGCTTTCTCTCTAAAACAAATAAATAAATCTTAAAAAATTAATATTATCTAAGAATTATGTCTAAAATAATCAATGCTTTATTTGTATCTCTGTGAATGTAGTCTAATAGAAAACTTGCTGTCTCTGAATATAATAAGAAAACATGGCCAAGTCTATACCAAAATAAGAAATATAATTAGGAGGACATTTTAGAGCAAAATGTCTCTTTAGGTCAAAAGTAATTAATAAGAAGTCTTGATCACTTTTAATTTTATGGGTAGTGACATTAAGGAGTCATCTTTACACATACAGGTGTCCATTTTATGGGTAAGTATGTATGAAGTGTCATATTTGAAACGCAATTTGATAGAGATAAAACAGCATTTCCATTCTGTAAAGTTCAATGAAAGAACAGAGATATAACCAGGAATATATTTGAATAGGATTGATCTCCATCTTTTGCCCATGTTCATGTCCCAAATTATAACAAGCTAAAATTCTTACAACTACTGGAATTGGGAAGGCAAAGGAGGGGAATGTTAGGGTGTGAATTGGAAGGCAATGCTGGTTGGGAAAATTGCAGGAACCTCTTATCAGGAAACAGGGAAATTAAATGTGGATTTTTGGTTCCTCAATATTCACCTAGTCAATTCTCCTTGGATAGGCTAATACAATCAGCACCAACTAAATGGAAACTCCTAGAATCTGTTTCTAGTAGCTAGAAGTTCTAACTAATCATAGGACAAAACTTGTTCCCATTCCTATTGAAGGCAGATTAGTTAACTACCACCAAGCATTGCCAAAACACAACCAGGACAAGGATTCAGCTGTTCTTCTCTTACTTAGCTTCTAGCAAGCTTCTTGCATAGACTCTTGCAAGTAAATTAATAAAGCTCAATTAATCTCAACCCACATTTTTAAACCACATTTTTTGCATTATGATTGCGTTTCTTTGTAGTTGGCTGGGCCTTCTCTTGGCATAATCCTGGATTACCAAAGGGCTTGATCATTTAGTATTTTCAGTCAATAGATAAAAGAAAAAAAAAAACAGTGGATGCTAAAAGCTTCTTTCATCCCATCTCACTCCTCTCCCTGGGAAAAAGATAATTTACATTCGCAAAGGTAAAAATGGGTTTGCTCCAAAGGCATCACTGGTTACTGAATAATAATTCCAATAAGTAGTTACAGAACCTACTTGAGGTTTCCTGACCACAGAAGACCTTACCGGGGAAGTAAAAAAGGTTTAACATTAAATCATGTTAAATTTTTAAAATCATTACATAGGACTGCACATTTTAAATTGCTAAATTGTGATAATGTTTTCCACTTAAAATTGCTATAAGACTCTCTCTTCCTTTAGAATCACCAGATAATCACTGATGCTCCCTGATATTTTAGCAAAGAGCAGGAAAAAATAATTCCCTGGAGTAAATATTTATAATATCCCCTAAGCCATTCTTACTCAAAGTCCTGGGTAACTGTTAAATACAAACCCATTTGTATTAAAAAATGTGATTATGTAAATCTTTTAAAAATGTGTATATGTAATTGTACATGCATTCATATATGTATATATCTATATGCATATAGACATAGAGATTTGCATACACACAAATAGATCCATATATATATGTTTATATACATACACATTCTCTCTCTCTCTCTCTCTCTATATATATATATATTTCTTCTCAGTTGAATAGTTAAATATTCTTTGAAACTTCTTCCAATTTATTCAAAACACAGCATAGCGTTTAAAAGCTCAGATTCTAGGGGCACCTGGGTAGCGCAGTCGTTAGGCGGCTGCCTTCGGCTCAGGGCGTGATCCCGGCTTTCTGAGATGGAGTCCCACATCGGGCTCCTCTGCTGGGAGCCTGCTTCTTCCTCTCCCACTCCCCCTGCTTNCCCCCTGCTTGTGTTCCTTCTCTCGCTGGCTGTCTCTCTGTCACATAAATAAATAAAATCTTAAAAAAATAAAATAAAAAATAAAAGCTCAGATTCTAGAAACAGAGATTCTGGATTTGAATCCTAACTCCACAATTGAGTAAACTCACTCAAATTACTTAACTTCTTGATGCCTCAGTTTACTCATTTGCATGATGGGGATAATAATAGTGACTATTCCATAAAGCAGTTATGAAGACTTCAGGAGTTAATCAATGTAAGATCTGAGAACATTATCTGTCACATAATAAACATATTAAACTCTGTATGTACAACTCCATTTAATCTGAATTTTTACATTTTTTTCTCTACAAAAATAAAGTGAGTTCATGTGTGTATATATATATATATATATATATA
>NC_048228.1:63913023-63936224 GCF_002007445.2 Ailuropoda melanoleuca | reverse complement strand
TCCTTCTCTCACTGGCTGTCTCTCTCTCTGTCAAATAAATAAATAAAATCTTTAAAAAAAAAAAAAGAAATTCATATACAAATATAACGTATCTATTGAATCCTATTATATGTATATTATTAAGCTACACAGAGAAAGAAAGATGGAAAAATAATAAAGTCATCTATATACAAGAGTTTTTTTTTTTTTTCAGAATAAAAATTAGAAGATCAGGTCTGTGTGTGTGTGTGTTTCTGTGTTTTGACTACATAATCTTATACACTCCAGCAAGGAGCATTTTGCTTAAAATTTCCCATCCATAAAACAAAAACTATAATACATTCTCCTCTCTATCTCTGAGTAAATGCAATGCGTTATGTGAGATCACTTTTATTCATTGGAAGGGGAGAATATGTAATTTACAACATTCATCAGCCAGTTGGTTTCCACTGTAGGAAGGAGTAAACCCAATTTTCCATTTACCAGGAAAAGTTATAGTCAAATATTCCTCCTTCCATATTATTTATGTTAATAAATATGGTTATTTTAAAACACTTTACTCATTTTTCTAAGGAAAAATAATTTTACATGAGATTAAAATTGCAATTCAAAATATTACAAAAAGCAGTACAAAGATTTCAACCCATAACTTCATTATGTAAATACAAGGAGAACAGAAGTCAGTAAAACTAAATGACGGTTTTGCCTTAAGATTAAATGAGTTCCTGACATTAATCTTTATTACCATGGCTGATGGTAAATTATCAATTCCAAGGACTCTTTTTATTGGACTTAATTATTCAGATTTACCAAGTGTCTCTAAAGAAGATGTTATCAAATAACTTGTTCAACTTCAGTGTTGTAAATAATTAGGACAGGATGGTTTTCAGTCAAGGTAGTATAAAAAATATAGCACACAGGAATGTGTGACAAGGTAATATGCCCATAAAAATCTATCAACTTTCCTGAGGCACTGAGAAATTTCTATTGTCAGCATGATACTCTCTATTATGTCTATATATGGATATAACATTACTTTAAGAATGAATAGACCAAAATACATAATCCAAGTTATGTTTTCTTAATAGTGGAATTAGAGCTAACAGAATTGAAATATTTTTGAAGTAAATAGTGTTAAGATAGACAACTCAATGGAATTTGAATAGAAAAAAATGCACTATTTTCTTCTCCTCTTGACTATAAAAGTAGATTTTAACTTTATGGAAAATTCATCTTTCAAAAAAGTTTACTGCTGAAAAGTGTTCTGGTAACAACATGCCCTCTTGCATTCATGCTTATCTACCACAGCCTAAGAAAAAATGAATCTAACTTTTTCCCTACATCTACAGAAACATCATGATCTTTAGAATAAAAGCATGAACATATACATGCAAGGTGAAAATTTGTGGCAGATGAAAACAAAATGACCCAAGAAAAGAGCTTGATTCAAATTATCAAATAAAAGTGAATTAATTTGATGAGGTTAATTTTAATGATTGGGTATTATTAACAAAGTGTATTTTAAGACAGTATAATTGATCCTCAAATCACTTATAATGTGTTGTTAACTTGCACAAACAAAAGCATTCATAGACGTAAATAACTATTCAAGGTCTTGCTGAGGACCCCTTTGAGATTCTGTTTCTCCAGTAAACTCTGCCTCATCTCCAGTCAGCTATGATTTCTTAGTCCTCTGAATTCCCAAAACACTTTTTATCTTTCCCATTCACATGTAAATGAATCATAGATGACAGGATGGCATTTATTTAAATCATGCCATACTAATTTAATTTTCTGTGTGTTTTCTTTTGCCTACTAGATATTAAACTTGCAGATGGCATGTGTTGTCTCTTATCTTGTATTAGGGTACCATGGCAGACATTTGGTTGCTCATGATTCTTCTCTACCTCGTCATTATATATACACACTAGCTTTTCCTGTATTCCTTCAAAGAGTAATGTAAAGTAGAATTTGTAATTAACTAGTACCTCACTAATCTCAATAAGTACTAATTTATCTTAATCTCAATTTCTTCAGAAAAAAACCTGCCAAATGCATATATATTTTCACAAATGATTTTCATCATTTGCCTTATTTTTTTAAAATATTTTATTTATTTATTTATTTTAGAGAGAGAGTGTGCACGTGGAAGAGGAACAGAGGGAGAAGGACAAGCAGACTCCATGCTGAGTGTAGAACCCCACACAGGGCTCAATACCACAACCCTGAGATCACGACCTGAGCCGAAATCAAGAGTTGGACAGTCAACCCACTCAGCCACTCGGGTGCCCCTGTCTTATTTTTTAAGACAACCTGCTCATGGTATTTTATGATCTCTCCATTTAGCCTCTCTTCTCATACCCTATAAATCTGGGGAAAGCAGCTCAGATATTACCCTCCAGAAAACATTTCACTAGTAACCATTCCCCTACCCCATCCTATGCTAGATGCCTCTCAGATACACTCCCATAGTTGCTGCATATCTGATAGCACAGGTCATTCTGTAATGTGCAGTCCCTAACCCGTGGTGGTGTGTTTTCTTTCCAGCCAAGACCTTCACTCCATTCTATCCCTGGCATGACACACAGTATCTGGTACATTAGGGACTATGATACCACCGCCTAAAATGTGATTAGGGATCTAATTCATTAATTCAACTGTCTAGGCATGTGTCTATCTACCCATACCCAGCACAGTGTCTGATTACTGGAATTTTATCAAATGCATGCTGAATGGCCTGTAATAATTTTTATACATTTCATGATGTTTAGCACAATACCTAACACATTGTGAGATCTCTAGAACAACACGCTTTGAGTTAATGGATATTTGAGGAGGTTCAGTAAACAACAATATGAAAAGTAATACAAGGGTTAAAGTTGGGTTATAATATCAACAATAGTGGATGCTGAAGTACTAGAGAAAGGGCTTATAATGTGAATAAATGGCTACTACATACTACGACTATATAAATTCACCCACAGAATCGCAGGGACTGCTAGACTAGTGAAGTCTCCTGTGTGTGATGGTAGGTGTGTGGGGAGAAAAATTTTCTTTTCTGCAAGCAGACTGGATCCACAGAGAAGAAAGGAGGAAGGTAAACTGAATGTGATCAAATGGTTCTCCCAAAGTTACCAATCTGGCATGTTTTCCTCTTATGCACAGTGAGTGACAGGGTGGAGAGAGTTATTGAACTTCCTGTGCGTGAAAAAAGATGTCAGGAGCAGGGAGGAGACATCTTTTAGGTCTATTGAAAGAATATAACAAGTAAACAAATATATTTTTATCAGATTTCTGCATCAAGAGGAAGAATATATATAGATATTCATAGAATTTCTCAATCATTTTTTTTGTCTCAAGTAAGTGAACAGTGGCAACTAGAAGCAGGAACAAACAGGATGTCTGGGTGGCTCAATCAGTTAAGCATCTGCCTTCAGCTCACATCACAGCACCAGGGTCCTGGGGTTGAGTTCCACGTCAGGCTCCCAACTCAGCAGGGAGTCTGCTTCTCCCTCTCCCTCTGCCTCTACCCCCTGCTCATGCGCTCTGCCAAATAAATCTTTTTTTTTTAAAGAAACTTTTAAAAAATAAAAAAAAAACAGGAACAAATAAAAAAAACAAAAGTAACAAAAGGAGCTGTAGCAAATATCAAAAGGCAGGAAAACAGTAAAACCAGGAGTCATGCTTCAAATCTAATGGTGGCTTTAATACAACAACCAGTTTTTTTTTAATTGGATTATAGTTGACGCACAATGTTACATTAGTTTCAGGTGTACAACATAGTGATTTGACAACTCTATACCTTCTGTTATACTCACCAAAAGTGTAGCTACCATCTGTCACCATACAACACCATATATTTTTTTTGAAGGAGAGAGAGAGACAGAGAATGCGCGTGGGGGTGGGGAGGGGCAGAGGGAGAGAGAGAATCTTAAGCAGGCTGTATGCTCAGCGTGGAGCCCAACGCAGGACTCAATCGAACAACCCTGAGATCCTGAGCTGAAATCAAGAGTCAGATGCTTAATCAACTGAGTCACCCAGGGGCCCCCATACAACACTGTTATAATACCTTTGACTATATTCCTTTTGTTGTACTTTTTATTCTCATGACTTACTCATTCTGTAATTGGAAGCTTATATTTGTCACTCTCCTTCATCCATTTGCCCATCCTCAGCTCTTTCCCCTCTGGCAATCATCAATTTATTCTTTGTATTTATGTATGGGTGTGTTTCTGGTTTTTATTTGTTTTGTTTTTTAGATTCCATATATAAATGAAATCATATGGTATTTGTCCTTCTCTGTCTGACTTTTTTCACTTAGCATAATACATTCAAGGTCCATCCATGTTGTCACAAATGGCAAAATTTCATTCTTTTTTACGGCTGAGTAATATTCTAGCGTGTGCGGTGTGTGTGTGTGTGTGTGTATACCACATCTTAAATCCATTCATCCAACAAAGGAATTGGTTATTTCTGTATATGGGTTATTGCAAATAATGCTACAATAAACATAGGAGTGAATAAATCTTTTCAAATTAGTGTTTTCCTTTTCTTTGGATAAATACTCAAAAATAGAATTGCAGGATCGTATGGTAGTTCAATTTTTTAAATGTTTTTTGAGAAATATCTTTCCATTTTCCATAGTGGTCACACCAATTTACATTCCCATCAACAATGCCCAAGGAGTCCCTTTTCTCCACATCCTCACCAAAATTTGTTATTTCTTATCTTTTTCATACTAGCCTTTCTGACTGGTATGTGGCAATATCTCACTGTGGTTTTGATTTGCATTTCCTTGATGACTAATGATGCTGAACATCTTTTTATGTGTCTCTTGACCCCCTGTATGACTTTTTTTGGAGAAATGTCTATTTCTCAGGGAGTCTAGTGAAAGTTTTATCAATTTTATCTTTTCAAATAACTAGTTTCATTGCTCTATTTTTTGTTTTTTTAGTCTCAATCCCATTTATTTTCACTCTGATCTTTTTTTTCTTTCATTCAGCTAAGTTTGGGCTTTGTTTATTCCTCTTTTTCTATTTCCTTTATGTATAAAGTTAAACTGTTTGAGATTTTTCTTGTTTCTTGAGATAGGTCTGTATTGCTATAAACTTCCCTCTTAGAACTGCTTTTGCTGCATCCCATGGATTTTGGTATGTTATATTTTCATTTTCATCTGTCTGAAGGCATTTTTTTATTTCTTTGATTTCTTCACTGACACATTTGTTGTTTTGTAGCATGTTGTTTAATCTCACATATTATGATTTTTTCCAGTTTTCTTTTTGTGATTGATTTCCAGTTTCATACAATTGTGGTCTTAAAATATGTTTGATATGATTTCAGTATTCTTAAAATTTATTGAGACTTATTATGTAACCTAACATATGATCTATCCTGAAGAAAGTTCCATGGCTACTTGAGAAGAATGCATATTCTGCTCATTTGGGATGAAATGTTCTGTATATATCTTTTAAATCCATCTGATCTATTGTGTCATTTAAGGACCATGTTTCCTTATTGATTTTCTGTCTGGATGATCTATCCATTGATGTACGTGGGAAGGGTCTTCCTACACTGCCATCTTGAACCACCCTCCCCACTTATGTTTTGACCTTTGAAATTCTTTTCATGAATATATGACACCATCAAGTCTCCCTCTTCTCTAAATTCCTGTTTTATGTTGAAGCAGATGTGCAAATGCATAGGTAATACATTTTGGACTAAGTTTCCTTGATAGTATTTTTTTTTCTTACAGCTCAATAACCTTATACTGCTCTATTTTATAGGAAGCAGAAAATTTTATGAGTTCAATTTAGTTTGTATTCCACAGCAGTAATTGAAATCATGAATTTGCTCCATTTGCTTACAAATAAGCAATTTATGGCTTGAATGAACTCTTTTAGTGATTACAGTCTTCAGCAGGAAGACATGGTATTTAATATCTTAGAAAATAAACATACCTCTAGTAAATTTAGGGAACCATATGATGAATGACATGAGAATATTCATGTTGCAAAGGGACAAAACACACAAGAATAATTTTTACACAAGAATGGACCAGTTGTGGTGAAATATTATTACCAATGACAGTGTCCTGTCTTACCCAGGTAGCTCCCTGAAATAATAAGTACACATTCTACCTAATTAATGGGAAGTTTAAAATATGTGATGACAGCATAACTAAACTGCTTTGAGGTATCTGTGAGAAAAGCATTATTTAAATACATGTTAATTTAATGTTCAAATAGGAAATAATTCTTTTGCTTTTTGAACATAGTAACTAGTCCTTTAATTTCTGATCATTAAGAGACATATGATTTTGGTGAATCATAGCATAAAGCAGATTGTATTTTGATGCATGAGTTTAAAGAGAAACTTAAGTATTCCAATCTATGTATTTTTTTAACCTTTTCTAACTGTAAGTGACACATTTAGAAGCTAAATATGAAGTTAAAATAATATCTCTTTAGATAAAAGTATGTTTCTCTGTTTTTTTTAAATATATTAATTATTTTCTGCAGTCTCAATGTGACTACAAACTGCTATTACCTTAATGTGAATTGTATAAAGTAGTTAAAATGCTTTAGAAGATACCTTAAAATTTTTAGTAATTTAAATTGAGTCCAGAATTTTGAAAGCATTTACATTACTCTTTTGTAAATTATCAGACCACTATAACGATTAAAAAATTTCTATAATGGAATCTCCATTGACTGGATTATTTAAAATGAAATTTATTAGATGATATTGTTATTGGCTAATTAATTTCAGTGGAGATATAGCTGATATATTGGCAATCATAAAAATTGTATAATTTACATGTTTTTGAGTTGTTACATGAGGCTACGCCATCAAATGTCTAAATAATTCAGTATATGGTAAGAATTTACCAAGTATGAATTAATTAATTTTCTCTTTTTTACCAGTCTGAGTGGTTTAAATGTTTTAGATTAAATGTATCTAGAGCCATAAAGCTAGTTAATAAAAAAGATTGGTTTTTTCCACACTGATTCTGAAGCATTGATTTTTCAATTTAGATACCATTCAGATTATTTAATTGTATGATCACATCACCTTCCTCATATACCTGCACATCATTTATCTATCCACTCAATCAATATTTATAGGTCATGGTAATAGAAACATTGTCACTTTCTTTTTTAATTGTGACCATTTTAAACCTAGAAATATATCAGAATTAAGCTCAATCTGGCAATTGTTAATATAGATGGTTTTATTGTCCTTTTACAGCAATAGGCCTTCAGAGAACAGAGGCAATCCAGGGTCCGACGCTTGTCTCAAACATGTGTGTGAGGTTCATTGTTGTTGCTGTTTTTCCCAACACATATAGCTCACAAGATTTTCCCTCCAACAGAATATTAAATAAGCTTCTCTTAAGTTCATCCTCTCCCTGATATAATATTCATTACGTTTATGAAGTAGCAGAGTGAGAAGACTATTATCAGGACAGACTAGATATCACCACTTTCCAGAGCTTTTTTTTTTTTTTTTTTTTGGTTCTAGGAGAGATTCTCTCATTTTAGCCTAGTCAACTTTGTTGGCAGTTTACAATCTTTAGCACTAACTCAGAAGCACTCAAGATTCTGGTGCATGGGTTCCTTTTACTAGCCCAGAAGGGTATTAGAACACAGAGAGGCAAGTAAAAAGATAAACAATATTCCAAATCAAGGGGAAGGTTATTTAGCATTGGAGACAGGGGTTGTTCAAGGAAAATTAAGCTGGAAAACTTAAAGCAGCATGAGTAAGAGTAAAAACAGTGTCGTCCTGGACCACAGTTGCTTATGTGAGAACCCCAGAATATTACTCTAATTTTTGTATTAACCACACTGTCATTCATAATTTAACTATCAAGAAGAAAAGAAAGGTGCTCAATCACTCTTTTAAAGTCATTGTGTCAATAATTGGAAACTTACTAAGAATAAGACTTGATACAAGCCCTCCAGGAACTATTCATTACAATTATGTAAAAGAGGTTCAAAATACATGAAGAGAAATGTAATAATTAAGACATATTTATGAAGTTCAAGATGAGCACTGTAGTGGTAATTCTTACCTATTTTAGGTTTCTAGCATCACCCATGCTTGATCTTACTAACCCTTAATAAAATTAATATTTGAAGTGGGGTATTGAACTGAGATACTGTAAAATGATTCCTACCTACTACGATCATTTTGGGTAGTTGAGAAAGTATATATAATCAGTAAAAGTAGAGTCCTAATTTACCTAATATTAAAATAGATACATAACTTAATTGGCTTTGAAGAGCCTATTGATATGATCTAGCAACATTTGTGAGTCAGACAGATGGGAAATTATGATGTAAGGCATGAAATGAGTACCCAATATTTGCCAATAATTCACAAAAATNTATTGATATGATCTAGCAACATTTGTGAGTCAGACAGATGGGAAATTATGATGTAAGGCATGAAATGAGTACTCAATATTTGCCAATAATTCACAAAAATCTGGGGCGCCTGGGTGGCACAGCAGTTAAGCATCTGCCTTCGGCTCAGGGCGTGATCCCCGCATTATGGGATCGAGCCCCACATCAGGCTCCTCCACTATGAGCCTGCTTCTTCCTCTCCCACTCCCCCTGCTTGTGTTCCCTCTCTCTCTGGCTGTCTCTATCTCTGTCGAATAAATAAATAAAATCTTTAAAAAAATAAAAATAATTCACAAAAATCACTCAACTTAGTACTGACTGTAATTGGAGCACTCAAGAAATGGTATCAGATACACTTGGTTCTCCTTGCATTGGTATATGTTGCTCATAAAGCTGACTGATTCATATGACTTGAAATCTTACCTTTTTGGAGATAACTTAATGTCATTCACCAGCTTTATATTTTACCTGGATACCTTAGGATTACCTAGCATTCAATTTGTCATCTTCTCCCATAATCCAGATCCTATGCTGACGTACCCATTACTAGTTACTCAGCCTCAAAAGGATAGATTATTTTTATTTCACTCACCCTAATATACAATAAGGCATTATCTCTCATTCAGTATATCTATGGATTATTTTGTCATCCTCATTGCTATAGACTTCTGTCATTATCTTATAAGCCTACTGTAATGACTTAGTCCTGACTCCAACTTTTCCCATCCAGTTCAGTTAACATCCTTTTCTTATACACATTTTTAAAAATTTTAGAATGATTTTAGCATCTAACACACTTTTTAAACAGATTTATTTATCTGAGAGAAAGAGAGAGAGAGAAAGAGAGTGAGTGGGGGAGGAACAAAGGGAGAGAATCTCAAATAGATGCCCACTGAGCTCAACCCAGACCCAGGGCTCAGTTCCACGACCCACAGTATCATGACCTGAGCCAAAACCAAGAGTCTAATGCTTAAACAACTGAGTCACCCAGGCACCTCAAGCATCTAACACACTTGTAAGAGTGTTTTCTCTAAAACATTGCTTGACTCACATCAATCTTTGATTTAAATTTTTTCAGTACATTGCTGAAGTCTTTTTTCTAATGATTTTTGTTTTTTATATGTTCCTTATTTACATTGCCAATCTTATCTCCCTCTATAATACTCCAAATTTTATTACGTCAAAATTGATATTCATACTTTTCTCAGTATATACCGGGGAACAGTACATACTTGCCTTTGTGGCTTTTATCATATCATTCTTCTAGACAGAAATAAATTCTTCTCTATTTTTTTAACATCTCCTTTTCCAATAGAGCAGAAAAAACTCATCAGTTATATCATCTAGACCATCATCATCTTAGCAAGCTCATTTCTTCTTTTCACTCACACATTGCATTAAGCACATCTATATGGACCATTTTTACTTAATGTACATAATGTTTCTTTTTGTTTATTTTTCAGCTCAGATCTTGAGAGAAGGAACCATGTCTCTCTCAGAATTGTGTTGCTAGGGTTTAAACATGTGCCCCACAATGTGTACCCAGTGAAAGTATTTTAACATTAGGGATGACTGACGAAAATTAATACAGGACAGTCATATGTACTTAAGTACTGAACACTGTAAATTACAAAACCCTCTGTAAATTACTCTGAAAATATCTGGAGAATTTTTTTCTCTTCTTGAGGATATATGGATGAACACTGGATTTAGATTATGTATACTTTAAGGTAAACATTAAACATAGCCTTTCATGTATGAAAGCCTGCTATTTTAATCATTGTTCCTTACTGATAGACTCTGTAACTTTGGTTAAGTCATGAAACTGTTTAAATACAGCCAGTAGTAAGGTATAGATTAAAAAAAAATTACACTTGCTTGCTAGCTTAAGAAAAAAAAGAGAAATGTGTAATGTCTTAAATATGTCAAAAGATAGCAAACCCTAAATAAATTAAAAACTATTAATTATGGTTAATATTTATTTTTTCAAAACTTAATTTACTAAAAGTATTTATATAAACTATGTCAACATTATTCAATATGTTAGAGCTCATTATGTTATTTTTTTAAATGCTGAATCATTTATATGCCTTATATGAATTTAATTTTCTATGAAAAAAAAATCTGCTAAAAATGCTGCCAATTTTTTTTTTACAAAATCCAGATTTGTTTATAAATTTTGACATGAATCCTCATTATCAAATGCAATAACTGCAGGTGGCAACTTACATGAAAAAGCAGCAGAGTAAATGTGAAAGAATTAATGATGGGCTGTAGAATTTATTACAGATATAAGATACACAACTTTCAAGGTTTAAATTCATTTCCTATTTTATTATGGATAGGGATTAATGGCTGGAAAAATAACAATTCTGCTTAGTAATACAGCTCCCCAAATTTAGTGAACATCTACTGCACACATGGAATGCTTCTTAATACTTCAGGGCATCCAAAGCTAGCGAGAACATCTTTAGCAATCATGGTAAGCCCAGAAGAGGGCAGGTCAGACGGATAGTAGAACTGAAACAACACATTCTTACTTAGCAGATTATATGAGGACCTTCCTTACTATATCTTTTCTTTCCTGACCTTTTGCTTAACTTCTTTCCAGAATTTAGCATTTATTAATATGGTCTTCAATTTCAAAATGGATCCCCTTTTCTAAATTGGACCCATTCTGGATGCTATTTCTCTCTTTGATTTTTTTTCATCCTACATCTCAGGATTCCTCTAGTCCTGCCTGATGGACATATCAGTGAAATTGCTAGTTATATTTGGGATGAAACTGCAAATTTATGCAACTGTACTGATTGAAGTGAGAATTTCTACTTTCAAGGTTTTCATATCTAGTGAAGAATCTAAATAAACAGATATAACTGCAATGTAGCATGAAAGAGGTAATTTCTGAGTGTTGTGAGAACCTGTTATGGGACTATTGTATAGCATATAATATGGCCATGATATATAAGGTTGAAGTAAAACCCTACAAATTAAAAAAAATGATATCTGATAATTATAAATAAATGTAGGCAACACTTACTGACCACTTATTATGTTAACTTAGCACTATTCTAAATGTTTTACATGGATTAATTTATGAGGATATAAAGAAAAATTAATAGGAGGCAGAATCAGGACCTCAACTTAAGACAATGTAAATACTGACAACATGCTCTAAATTATTACATTACATTTGAAAAAAAAAATTGGTAAGAGGAGGCCTGGGTGTCTCAGTCCATTAAATGTCTGACTTTGGCTCAGGTCATGATCTCAGGGTCCTGGGATTGAGCCCCTCAGTCATCAAGTTCCACTCTCAGTGGGGAGTCTGCTTGTCCCTCTCCCTCTTCCTTTGCCCCTTCCCTGCTTGTGCTCTCTCTGTCTCACTATCAAATAAAATCTTTTAAAAATTGATAAGAATTAATTAACTTCAATTTTCACCCAAATTAAACATTTTGATGCAAATACATGAAATAAAAAATATAGAAAATGTTTTCATTCTTTTCCAAAACTTTATTATTTGTTGCTTTTTTCTAGTACCTACAGCTTACCCATTGGGTAATGCAACACTAGGTGAAAAGCATGTGAAGAGTTTCTTGCTATGTAGTGCAGTTAATAAAATGGGAGTGAAGTAATGGGGTCTGAACTAAGACAATAGCAGAGAGAAGATGAGAAATGAAACATAAAAGAGAGTAAGGATGATGAATCACTAAGTCTTAAAGTCTTCTTAAAGTCAGAAGGTAAGTAAGGACAGGTCATGAAACTTATGGCTTGATCAAGTGAGTAGATTTTAAGCTTACAATATATGAAATAAAAAAACTTAGGTTGAGAAGAAGAATGGAGTCATTCATTCAGCAAATATTTGCAAACCTATCCTGTTTCAGTCTTTGTGTATAACTCTGGATTTGTAGTGATCAACCAGAAAAAAAAACTGTTTTTAACTCCATGAAAATTACATTCAACTTTCAGAGATTATAAGCAAGAAAATTTAGAAATAGATACAATTACAACCTAGGATAAATGTAAAGGCAGAGTTTAATAAAAAGTGTAACTTGAGGGACAAGATACTTAAATCTATGGTTAGAAATGCTATATCTGAAGAATGATCTTTTCGCAGAATCCTGAAAGTTGAAAAGTCGGTCAAGTCAACTGTTATGTCAAGAGCTGGTCCCACTGGTCATGTGGGAGTAAAAACCCAGAAGTGAAAAACCTAAAGTAGGTGAAAGAAGTTCGTTTGTCTTTGTTCAGAAATGTTTTACAGTTTTTCAATGTAGAGGACCTCACAACATTTGAGCACATACCTACCACTTTCTAAATATCTTCTTTCCCTACCTGTTAACATAAGATATTAATAGTAGTCAACCTTATATCTGAGTATTTTAAGTACAGCATATTAAAGGAGAATGCAACTCAGGTAGAACAGGACTGATCATTAGCAAACATGGATAAAAAGAGTGTATATTTATTTTGGGGAAACAGTATATTTTCATTTTATTTGGGATAGTTGTATGACACTATGCAGAAGAACAATTTTGCTATTGTCTTAATTTGGAAGCAAAATTAGAAGTGAGTCAGGTTATGAATTTGAGGTTGCCAAGACGTAGGCAGTATTGGCTTTGTTCTGTGTCAACATTGGTAAACTCAGACTACATTTTCCAGAATGGCCTTCCCTCTCTGATGCTGGATTAAAGTTGGCTAAGTTGACCACGGCTGTAATGTATGGAGGACTGATACAGGGTGCTAGATGCTATTGAAACTTGTGCATGGTGCTGCTGATCTGCTGGCTTCCCTTGTTGGTGTGTAACAGCTGAGTCTGGAATTTCTGGCTATTGTAAATAATCCTGCTATAAACATAAAGGTGTGTATATCTTTTCAAACTACTGTTTTTCTTTTCTTTATATAAATTTCCAAACATCAAATGGCTGAATCATACAGTACTTCTATTTTTTAAAGTTCTTCTGAGAAAACTCTATACTGTTTTCCACAGTGGCTGCACCACTTTGCATTTCCACTTACAATGCACGGAGTTTCCTTTTTCTCTACGTCACAATAACACTTGTTATTTCTTGTCTTTTAAATACTACCTTTGTGACTAGTGTGAGGAGATATTTCATTGTGGTTTTGATTTGAATTTCCCTAATGATTAGTGATGTTGACTATCTTTTAATGTAGCTGTTGGCCATCTGTATCTCTTTAAAGAAGTGTCTGTTCAGGTCCTCTGATCATTTTTAAATTGGACTGCTTGTTTTCTGATATTTAGTTGTCTGAGTTCTTTATATATTTTAGATAATAACACCTTATTGGTTATATGATTTGCAAATATCTTCTCCTATTAAATACATTGCCTTTTGTTTTGTTGACGGTTTCCTTCACACTGTGCAAATCTTTTTAGTTTGATGTAGACCCATTTGTTTATTTTTGTTTTTATTTCCCTCACTTGAGGACACCAATCCAAAAATATTGCTCAGACCAATATCCAAGAGCTTACTACCTATGTTTCCTGCTAGCAATTTCATGGTTTCTGGTCTTATATTTAAGTCTTTAAAGCATTTTGAATTTATTTTTGTATATGGTATAACAAAGGGGTCCAGCTTCATTCTTTAAAAAAAAAACCTTAAAAATTATTTTATTTATTTTTTTGACAGAGAGAGAGACAGCACACAAGCAAGGGGAGCAGCAGGCAGAAGGAAAGGGAGAAGCTGGCAGAGGGAGAGGGAGAAGCAGGCTCTCCTGGGAGCAGGGAGCCTGAGGTGGGGTTCAATCCCAGGACCCTGGGATCATGACCCGAGCCAAAGGCAGTAGCTTAACCAACTGAACCACCCAAGTGCCCCCTGCTTCATTCTTTTGCATGCAGTTTGCCAGTTTTTCCAGCACCATTTATTAAAGAGATTCTTTTCCACATTGTATGCTCTTGCCTCCTTTCTTGAAGATTATTGGTCATATAAGCATGGGTTTATTTCTGGACCCTATTCTGTTCCACTGATACATGTGTATGTTTTTGTGCCAGTACCATACTGTTTTGATTACTATAACTTTGTAATATAGTTTGAAATCATGGAGCATAATACCTCCAGCTTTGCTTTTCTTTATCAACATTGTTTTGACTATTTGGGGTCCTTTTTAGTTCCATACAAACTTTAGGATTATCTCTTTCAGTTCTGTGAAAAACACCATTAGTATTTCAATAGAGATTGCACTGAATCTAGATTGCATTGGATCATTTAATTTTTTGTACTTATTTTGGGTTCATTTTCATATCTTTTTTCTAGCTTCTACAGGTAGGAACTTAGGTCATTGATCTTACACATCTTTGTTCATTTTTTATATAATCATTATTTGAAGTGAAACATTTACTTTAAGCTCTGCTTTAGTTGTATACTATAATTTTGATATATTTTATTTTTATTATTATTGACCTTAATATTTCATAATTTCCATTGTGATTGGGTAATTATCTCCAGGTCAAGGGCTATGGCAGTATTAGGACTTAGCTCATAAGTGCTCTTCTCTCAGGAACCATTGTTTTGCACTGTTGGATGTTCAAAATCTGAAAACAGGGCCCCATATGCATTTTATTCAAGGTTATAGCTGTTTATGACAGTATGACCAGTTTTTTACTAGTTATCTTATAATATGAGAAAAGATTAATCCCCTAATGAACAACTTTTCATCACCAAGAAAAAAATTATTCATAGAACAATTTGAAAAGATGGAAGAGACAGTTTTGGCAAGCTGAGAGAATAAACAGTAGTGAAACTTGTACAAGATAGTTTTCAGATATATAAAGTATAAAACTTTTTCTATTGATTTTGAAAATAGCAAACACAGTATCTTGTCATATATGGCCTTTATCATGTTGAGGTATGTTTCCTCTATACCCAGTTTTTTGAGTTTTTAGCAATTCTGATCCTCATTTTTAAAAATGCAATCTAGCAAAGCAGTTTGAGGACACTGGAGAAAATTTTAATATAGATTTGATATTAGAAAATATTATGGAACTATGGTTACCATTTTGGGCATTGGTATGTTGCTGAAATTTTAGGTGATGCATATTGAAAAAATTGAGTGAAGAGTCAGGCTATCAATAAGCTACTTTCATAGTGATTCAGATATATGTGTATGTGAGTGTATGTATATGTGTAATGTAAATCAACTATGGAATGATGTAACACATTGCTATTCAAGATGGAGGGCAAATGAGGATTGGTTATAATTTTTTGTACATTAAAAAAAATAATGAAATATTGGGAAAAGGCACCATGGAAAATAAATCTAAGACTTCAACTTTGTTTCTAATAGTGACTAATCTATCTCACTGCCTATGACAGTGTCTGAAGCCCAGTAGGTGCTACGTAAATACTCAATGAACAAGACATATTACTGAATTAATCAATAGTTATCATTCTCTCATATGGCTGGGAGAGTAACCAATTATGAAAATATATTGTGTTTCACCATCTAAAAATTACATAAGCCAAATTTTAAAAATATAAGAGTATTTTACTACATATACAAAACTTATGAGTATTTTTTATTACTAATTTTACTGTTGTCATTACAATAACAGCTACTTTATTTTCATCATATAATTCAGTCTCTACAAAAATTTCTAATATATTTAGGTTCATTCCTTCCATTTGAAGTAACTAAGGTAAAACAGAGATTAAGTACCTTGTGTTAACAACCTCTAGCTAGTAAATGGCAAATCTAAGACTTGAACCAAACAGTTTTTACTTTGTTGATATTGCCCTTTTTATCACATCATGTTTCTTATTTCTAACATCTCTGTTTTTTTAGGAAACCAGGTAAATGTAGCTCTCAAACAGTACATGACTTGAAACTTGAAAAAAAAAAAAAACATTCTCATTGACTCTTGACAGGGGAAATGTGTTTGAGTATTTTAGATACAAATCACTATTTAGTTGTGGCTCCTTTGCTACAGTAGTCAGCGTCAACAGAGTCTACAATTACTTTTCCCATTTGCCTCATTTGACTGACAGTAAGTGAGTTTACGAATGCTTAGCAATATTATATCACTGTAAGGGGCCCTTCTCGTTCCACTGTGCTTGAAGTCTCATCCTATTGCTCTGGATGATAGAAGTTAAAGGGGTTTTTGATGTTGTTTTTGTTCTTGTTCTTTTACATGTTATTTTGGCTTTTAATCCATTGAGGCTTAATTTAAGGACATTAATAGCATTTACGGGGACACTATTATAAGTGGGCAATCGGTACTATAATGGTTCATTTTAAATCAGGAATGAAAAATTATATAATTCTCCAACAATTCTTATATCCATATAGTATTACATGATATGGATTAGAGAAGTGTAACTATAAGGAAAAACAACAGAAAGCATCTTAAAAATGAAAGTGTCTCCTCATACAGTGAGTATGAATTCTTGATTCACAGCTATAACAATTTCAGTGCTATTATTGGGTAGAATTTTTTCTCCCCCTGTGGAGATTTAAATAACTGAATTTTATAGAACAATAAATAAATTAATTGTCCATTGGCACATTCATAATTAAATGGCAATTTCAAATACAATATTTTTTATGAGTTACTTCTGTCCCCAGCTTTTGTTCCTTATCATTCTACAAAGGTTAACAGCTAAACAGTGTCTACTCAAAGTTAAAGGAGTCAGACTCAGTCACAAGCTTAAAGCTTAGATATACCAATCCTACTACTTAAAGATCACCTAAAGGACCTCTCGCAAATTGAAATATCAAGGAGATTGGAAGTGTAGATATATATTTAAATATGGGTATATATTTTTCCTGTCTTTTGTAATTTCTCAAAATGTGTGCTGAAATAACTGGTATAAAATTAAGTAATTGGTGAATGTCATTCTAATAAAAATGGTCACATAAATAAAGCAATGGATATATCATATTACTCCCATTTCCTAATCATTTATGCTCTTGAAAAGTTTGTATGTATTTTTTTTTATAAAACCACAAATATAGGGACTCCTGGGTGGCTCAGTTGGTTAAGTGTCTGCCTTTGGCTCAAGTCATGATCCCAAGATCCTGTCCTGGGACCTAGCCCCACATCAGGCTCCTTGCTCAGTAGGGAGACTGCTTCTCCCTCTGCCTGGTGCTCTCCCTGCTTGTGCTCTCTCTTTCTCTCTCTGACAAATAAATAAATAAAATTGAAATAAAATTAAAGATTTTATTTATTTATTTATTTATTTGACAGAAAGAGAGAGCATGAGGAGGGTAGGGAAGGGGCAGAGGGAGAGGGAAAAGCAGGCTTCCTGCTGACCAGGGATCCCAACATGGGTCTTGATCCCAGGACTCGGAGATCATACCTGAGCCAAAGGCAACTCCTTAACCGAATGAGCCACCCAGGTACTGGAGCCCAGTGTTTCAGATAATTACATCATTATTAACTCACACTGATTCCTAAACTATGTAGGGCCCCTGTTACTTAGTCCCATACAATTTTGTACGTCTTCATAGATCATGAATGTCAACTGTTCATAAATTCTATTTGTTAATGTGTATATGTTTCCCTAGACTCTAGTTCTTGTGGGTAGGGACTGTGAAAGGCTTATTCACGGATCTCAATGTTTAGCACAGGGCTTAGCACAAAATGAAAGCTTGATAAATGTCAGTTGAATGAATGAACAAGTGAATGAATGAATCTATAGAAATCTCATTCAACAAGAAAAAGAGAAAAATAATTTAACGGAAAATCATTAAAATTATGAATACTTTTGTTTATGCCCAAATTCTTCCCATTTATAATAAATAAAAATTTATTTTCCCCTTAATCTCATAAAAGTGTGCAAAAAGTAACAAATCTCTTCCAACTGGACATTGTCTTTATTGGGACCCGGCAAGATACACTCTGCCGCCTATGTTTGTAATGTAAACTTTTATTGGAAAAGAACTATGACCATTTGTTTACTCATTATCTACAGCTGCTTTCTATAGTAGCTTTCAAGGTACAATGGTAGCTGCAAGAGAGCCTATCTCACCCACAAAACCTGAAATATCTAATATATAATCTTCCCAAAAAAAAGTTGTCTGACTCTTTTAGTACATGTTGAGATAATATTTAAAAGGTAGCAATTCCAAATTTTGTCAAATTCTCACAGGTTCTTTCTACGAGCTGTGAATTACTTAATTTTACTAGTAGGTCTTTCGGAATGAATCCTATTCCAAAATAAATTTCTCAATGCAATGTTCTATATATAAATTAATAAGGTTAATATCATAATTCTAAGCAATTTGTTAAAAAGTGTTAATCATTGCAAGAAACTATCATTCTACTCTTGACTTAGAAATTTAGTTTTAGGGGTGCCCAGGTGGCTCAGTCGCTAGGCGTCTGCCTTTGGCTCAGGGCGTGATCCCGGAGTTCTGGGGTGGAGGCTCCTANTTAAAAAGTGTTAATCATTGCAAGAAACTATCATTCTACTCTTGACTTAGAAATTTAGTTTTAGGGGTGCCCGGGTGGCTCAGTCGCTAGGCGTCTGCCTTTGGCTCAGGGCGTGATCCCGGAGTTCTGGGGTGGAGGCTCCTCCGCTGGGAGCCTGCTTCTTCCTCTCCCACGCCCCCTGCTTGTGTTCCCTCTCTCACTGGCTGTCTCTCTCTCTGTCAAATAAATAAATAAAATCTTTAAAAAAAAAAAAAGAAAAAAATTTAGTTTTAAAAATAATGAAACTAAAAAATGACAATCACATGCATAAAGACGTTTCTTGTAATAATACTAATAATTGTCATATATTAAGTTATGCAGTACATACAGCCATGATGCATTTAATCAAATAATATGTAATTAAAAATATGAAAATTATTGGGGCGCCTGGGTGGCACAGCGGTTAAGCGTCTGCCTTCGGCTCGGGGCGTGGTCCCGGCGTTATGGGATCAAGCCCCACGTCAGGCTCCTCTGCTGTGAGCCTGCTTCTTCCTTTCCCGCTGCCCCTGCTGTGTTCCCTCTCTCGCTGGCTGTCTCTATCTCTGTCAAATAAATAAATAAAATCTTTAAAAAAAAATATGAAAATTACATAACCAACCAGGTGTCAGCATTGGATAACCTCATAACTAAATAGAAGAAGACAAAACTGTATCTATACTAACTATGCATGCTGAGAGAGAAGAATGGAAAAGTTGTTATAGGATAATGAATTTTTTTTTCTCATTGGCACTTAGTGTTTTTACTTGCCACTGTGTTTTGCCCTTATACTTTTTTTCAATATGGATTGAAATCTGCCACTTAATGTTTCTTTAGAAGATGATATGAAAGGAAATGAAGTATACACAAAATTATTCTTATGGTTGAGTTTGAAAAACTACCTGGGCATGAATTATTGGAAGATCTCAACCACAATAAAAAAAAAAAAATCATAGAATTTTAGGGCTAGAAGAAAGAGTTGATTTCACTTATATTACAAAAGAAAAATAATTAAACCTTAAATATGGTCAAGTGACCTGCCAGAAAAAGCATTACGTATTAATAACTAAAGCTGGACTACATCTGAAGTCTCCTATACTCTAGTCAGGTGGTCTTAAATCAAACACTCTTTGCTATTGTTCTTATTTTAGAAAACACATGAAGTAGAGGCAAAATGTTTTATAACTTCTTATTCAGTCTTATTGATAATGTACAAGCAAATTTTTTTGTTTTTAATTTTAATAGGAGAATGTGGATGTTACTGGCTTTATATAAATCATAAAAAATAAGCACAGAAGTCCATTCTTATAAGCAAAAATAAAACCATATGATCTTTTTATTTCAATTACCATATATTTCTTTCAATTGTTTTGGCTTCAGAAGTGACAAATAACCTTTCCATCCCTCATTTATCCATTTACAAAACAAACAGAAAAGTATCCTTGCTCCCAAAGGACTGTATTTAAGAATGTGCATATACTGTACAATACTATTGAAAATTAATCATTTCAATTTTAGTTCTTTGGGAGACTAACTCTAAATTAGATTAAGTGAAATGAAGAATTAAGAAATCATAAAGATAAAAAATGTAAAATACCTTATATTTTAAATGGTCATATTTACATTCTTAATAATTCTATATTAAATACATTGAATATAGGATACATTTAAATTTTAAAATAGTACTATTTTTGATGTCCTATATATGTATTAACTCATAATGTTCATTGATCCAAAAAAAGTTTAAGACAGTTNTACATTCTTAATAATTCTATATTAAATACATTGAATATAGGATACATTTAAATTTTAAAATAGTACTATTTTGATGTCCTATATATGTATTAACTCATAATGTTCATTGATCCAAAAAAAGTTTAAGACAGTTTGCAAGAATATGTGCACAAAATGGGGGAAAAATACAACATAATGGAGGAAGAGAGGTAAAAGGAAAATAGCAGTCAGAAATGACATTAGAACAAAAAATATGGCAAAGAGTAATGAAGCATAAATTTGGTCCTAAAGTCATGAAGAGCCATGGCAAAGTAAGTAATAGTTCAGTTACATAAGCTAAATTTTTAGCTCATACACCAAAAATAAGCAGTTGCTGACAAATATAATTGCTCCTTATGTGGATACCAGACTGATTCTCTCATGTTTCATTCTTGTGAAAGAGGTAATGGAAATGGTAACCTCAATAGGGATCATTAAAGTAAATGTAACAAGTAGGCTCAAAGGCTAATTCTTTTTTTTTTTTTTAATTTTATTTATTTATTTGACAGAGATGGAGACAGCCAGAGAGAGAGGGAACACAAGCAGACGGAGTGGGAGAGAAAGAAGCAGGCTCATAGCAGAGGAGCCTGATGTGGGGCTCGATCCCACAACGCTGGGATCACGCCCAGAGCCGAAGGCAGACGCTTAACCGCTGTGCCACCCAGGTGCCCCTCAAAGGCTAATTCTTAATCTACTCCTAAACATAAACCCCAGTTTAATGGAAGATGCCAAAGAGGTAAACCGGATTCTAATCTTTTCAACAACCTGAATGATCTATAGAGAGATTTTAGAATGTCCAAAATAACAGATACTTAGAAAATTGATATTGTTTCTCTTACTTGAAATTTCTATTGTAGAGAGTAGCAGTAAATTTGAGATTGTATTCTGGCAGCTTGAATTTCAGAAAATATCAGTTGCTAATAAATATTATTACTATGTGCCTAAAATGAACTAAGCTGTTGAAGATTTTGGCCTTCTCTTATAAAATTGATCTAATGAAGGGCTTGTGACTTATTAGAAGTTCACATCATCTTCTCTAAGAAGTGAACCAGTGAAATAGCCACAGGAAATTATGTTTATCTCAAAGAACTTTTTGTTAAGTGCAAAACTTTTGTTTTGAAAAATTTAAAAAGTAGATGACATCAGATGCTAATCTTTACACAAAAATTATGTGTAAGTATATTAATAAAATCTCTCTTGGAAAAATAAAACTTTCTAATTATTCCAGAATGTCGTCTGGTTATAAATTTATGCCTGGTCACAGAATAAAATTGTTATATAGGGTTATTAGCTATGAGCAGCTAAAAGTTATAGTGAATAGGGTAGGTTGGGAAGGGGATATCATAAAACTTCTGTCCAGGGAAATGAATGAATGAAATCAATACATTGTGCTTTAAATTTACAGCCTTTACTGAACAAAGATTTTTGTAAAACATAACACAACTCACAAAATGAAAACCACCCTTCCTGCACCTAACTATATCATAGAAAAATTCTGTCTACTTACTGTTAGGATTTCTCAATATTGCAACGACACAGCTTGCTGAAGATTCTCCAGTATTTAGTAAAAAAGTATATTACGCAAAGGCAATAGAGACAGGTTTGTGAAATACCTTAAGGTTAGGGAATGGATTCAGAGAGTAAAAATACCTTTCTCCAAAAATTAATAAGTTTTGTTCCTGATGTGAAAGCTAAAGTATAAAATACATATGGCTGAAGAAGATGTATAAAAAAGTTTATTGCTTAAATGCATGATGTTTTTCAGATCTAAAAATAGCATCAATGCAATAAAAGCTTCATTTTGCAGTTTGAAATTGCTGTGCCTACCTATTTGCAAACTCCTTCCTGTTAAAATTCAAAAAGAGTGACTCTGAATGGAAACTTAATGTGTGCCTAGTAGGTTCCATTATTGAGAACATAATTACCACATACAGTGACTTGCCCAGCTAATAATGCAAGCAAACTAAATGACAGGGCTGCAGTGAGCGGTGGTCTCAGTTTTAATGACTACACATGCAAGAGGTTTCATAAATCTCCGCTAAAATAAAAGACTAACTCCTTGAAGAAAGTGCCATTAAAGTTGGGAAGTGCTGGCAGAAATGATTATGAATGGATTGAACCAGAATATTCATATACATCTCTCCTTTTAGTATTTTTTTCTCTTGAAATTTAGAGACATAGCTATTACATTGTTTGGCCCAAAACTCGAAAAAATGTAGATCCAACTGTCATTTCACATTTAGTATATCTCTTATCTATATATCTTTACCTCTATAAATCTGTGTATCTATATTGTATATTATATTAAATCTATACATATTATTTTGTTATATTACTATACCTATATTACTCTGTTATATTATTCTACATCTACTTATACAAATATTCTTTATATCTGATAGAAAATGATATAGAGATAAATATATACATATTTATATCACTACTTAATATATAATATGTGTCTATTCCTACATATATGTATAGGTATCAATTTTGTGATCCCCCCCCCGTATATAAGCAGAATGATACCTGATGCATTGCTAACAATTATTTTTTCATTTAATATATTCTTTAGAATGGTGACAGGCATATGTATAATCCTTGACCCTGAAATGAATATACATATTCAAATTCTAGGAAAAATTATG
>NC_048228.1:63885849-63912923 GCF_002007445.2 Ailuropoda melanoleuca | reverse complement strand
TATATATGTATCTATATATGTATCCTTATGCATATTTGCATATACACACATGTAAATACATGTAAGTAAATATACATATATGTATATATACAGTACAAATAAATACATATATTTATATATATACATATGCAAATACACACATATATATAAATAAATATATTTTAATGGACTGTCATACCAGTGATCATAGATACCTCACACCAATGTTCTTGGATAGTTGTTCTTTTGGAAAAATGTTACAAAAAAACCCTTATCAGGTCCCATCCACATCTGATCTACTAAATCAGAAACTGTAAGAATTGGTCCAATAATTTTTTAAAGAGACTTCCAGCTGATCATATGCATACTAATTTTAAGAACCATTGACTTAAAAAATCGCATTTGTTTTTATATAATTGAAATATTGATAAAAACTTTCAGATGTGTTTTCAAATGAAGACACTTTATTTGATCATCCTGGAGAAAGATCAAGTATTTTAAGAAGATTATATCCTTTGCCATTTCTTGGCGAGGGACACGGGGACATAACAGTGCATCTGTCTTTTTATTAAAAAGCAAAAACTAAAATCTTTCTAAAATGATCAATGAGTTATATTTATTTGTGTATTTCTACAATCATTACAAAAACGAGTTACCATTAATAAATGGAATTCAGATTAAAAATAGGAAAACAAGGCAGATAGAAAGTGGCAAAAGCATCTTTGCAAAAAAATATTATTTTTGTTTCAAAACTAGAGAACTTTTTTCCTAAGCACTTATATAAGATAAAAAAATTAAATGTTAACATGAGTAAAATAGAAATCTAGGGTTCTCATATTTCCAATCAGTGGTATAATACATAATTTTTGGAAGTATATCATATCCTATAAAGCTAATTATAATACTTTTAAAAAAAGATTTTATGGATTTATTTGAGAGAGAGAGAGAAAGCACTAGTGTAGGGGGAGGAGCAGAGAAAAAGGGGAAAACAGACATGAAGCTCCATCCCAGGACCCCGGGGTTATGACTTGAGCTGAAGGCAGACGTTTAACTGACTAAACTACTGAACCACCCAAACGCCCCTAACTATAATACTGTTTAAAGAATATTAGTAAAATATATGCCGTGAGGGGCGCCTGGGTGGCAAAGCGGTTAAGCGTCTGCCTTTGGCTCAGGGCATGATCCCGGCGTTATGGGATGGAGCCCCATATCAGGCTCCTCGGCTATGAGCCTGCTTCTTCCTCTCCCACTCCCCCTGCTTGTGTTCCCTCTNCCTGCCTTCGGCTCAGGGCATGATCCCGGCGTTATGGGATCGAGCCCCATATCAGGCTCCTCGGCTACAAGCCTGCTTCTTCCTCTCCCACTCCCCCTGCTTGTGTTCCCTCTCTCGCTGGCTGTCTCTATCTCTGTCGAATAAATAAATAAAATCTTTAAAAAATATATATATATGCCGTGAGCCCACATTCTTTTTAATTTTATTTTTTTATTATGCTATGTTAGTCACCATACAGCACATCCTTGGTTTNGCCATGAGCCCACATTCTTTTTAATTTTATTTTTTTATTATGCTATGTTAGTCACCATACAGCACATCCTTGGTTTTTGATGTAGTGTTCCATGATTCATTATTTGCATATAACACCCAGTGCTCCATGAAATACGTGCCCTACTTGATACCCATCACTGGCCTATCCCAATCCCCCACCCCCCTCCCCTCTGAAGCCCTCAGTTTGTTTCCCAGAGCCCATAGTCTTTCATGGTTCATTACCCCTTCTGATTACCCCCCCTTCATTCTTCCCTTCCTTCTCCTACCGATCTCCCTGCTATTTCTTATGTTCCATAAATGAGTGAAACCATATGATAATTGTCTTTCTCTGCTTGACTTATTTCACTTAGCATAATCTCCTCCAGTCCTGTCCATGTTGCTGCAAATGCTTGGTAATCGTTCTTTCCGATGGCTGAGTAATATTCCATTGTCTATATGGACCACATCTTCTTCATCCAGTCATCTGTTGAAGGGCATCTCGGCTCCTTCCATGATTTAGCTATTGTGGACAATGCTGCTATGAACATTGGGATGCATATGGCCCTTCTCTTCACTACGTCTGTATCTTTGGGGTAAATACCGAGTTAGTGCAATTGCTGGATCATAGGGTAGCTCTATTTTTAACTTTTGAAGGGACCTCCACACTGTTTTCCAAAGTGGCTGTACCAACTTGCATGTGAACCCACACTCTATCTCAAGACACGAAACTGTTGAAGAGTCATTAAAGTCCCTGTTTGCTCCTCCTGATCTGTTTTTTCTTTTCCTGAGCATATTTTTTTATATTATAGAAAATGGATTTTAAAAAAACATTTTATTTTGTGAATGTTTGCTGCTAATATACAAAAATGTAACTGTTTTCATATATTGCTATTGTATTCTACAACCTTGCTACATTTACTTTTTTAAAGTAAATTGTATTTGGAGAAAATGGTAGATTCATATGCAATTGTAAGAAATAATACAGAGAGTTTCTAGCTATGCTTTGCCCAGTTTTCCCAATGGTTTCACATTGCAAAACTATAGTAAAATATCACAACCAGTATATTGACATTCATAGAGCAAAATATAGAACACTTGCATCTCTGCAAGGATGTTTCATGTTGTGCTCACCTCCCAGTATCCCACCCCCATTTCCTTAATCCCTAGACATCATTAATTCCTTCACTATTTTTTATAATTTTTTTATTATTTTGTCATTTTAACAATGCTATATAAGTGGAATCAGACAGTATTTAATCTTTAGGAATTTTTTTCTCTCAATATAAAGTCATCTAAGTTTTGTATGTCTCAATGGTTTATTCCTTTTTATGGTGAGTAAATACCGTGCCATATGGCAGTCTCAGGTTTAGCTTATATAAAAAAATAAATAAATGAATAGATAAAAAACTTCTAAAGTATTTTCCAGAGTCATTGTACAGTTTTACATTCTCACCAGCAATGTATGAGTGATCCAGTCTCTCTATATTTTTACCAGTATTTGCACTTGTTACTTTCTTCCCCATAAAAAAAAAAAAAAAAAAAAAAAAAAAAAAAAAAGCTATATAGCTAGCTATAGAATGATATCTCACTGTGGCTTTATTTTTTTCATTTTTTTAAAGCTTATTTATTTATAATCTCTACACGCAACATGGGGCTTGAACTCACCATCCTGAGATCAAGAGTCACATGCCTTATGAACTGACCAGCCAGGCAGCCCTCACTGTGGTTTCATTTTGAGTCTCCCCAGCGGCTAATAATGTTGAACATTTCTTCAGGTGCTTATCTGCCATCTTCTTCAGTGAAAAGTCAGTTCATATATTATTCCCTTTCCAAATTGGATAGTTGTTTTTTTTTTTTATGTTTACTGTTGTTTTGGGGGAGTTATATATATTCTGGATTCTACTCGTTTGTCAGTTATATGATTTTCAAGTAATTTTTTTTTCAAATTTAGAAGTTGTTTTTTTTAACACTCTTCATGGGGCTTTACCAGAGCAGAAGTTTTTAATTTTAATGAAATTCAAATTAACAATTTTTTTCATTTTATGGATTGCTTTTTTGGTATCAAGACTAAGAACTCGGCATAACTCTAGACTCTGATGATATTCACTTTTTCTCCCCTAAATGTTATATTTTTTTTACATTTTTAAGTCACCTATCCATTTTGAATTATTTATATAATGTACAATTTTTAAAGTCAAAATTTATTTTTTATCTTTATATGTACAATTGCTTTAGCACCATTTATAGAGAAGGTCATCATTTAAACCATTTAATTGTATTCGCACCTTAGTAAAAAATCAGATGAACATATGTACTTTATATTTCTACTCTATTAGTACACATTGTGTGTGTATAAATTATGAGAGATATCTACCATATTGCCTTATGTTAATACCACACTGTCCTCATTGTTTTAGCTTTATACTGAATCTAAATATCATTAGTATGAATTCTCCAGCTTTATTCTTTCTCAAATGTGTTTGGAGTATTATAAGCTCTTAGTCTACTGACATACAAGTTATCCTATTTTATTTTTTTAATTTTTTTTATTATTTTGTCTACTGACGTACATTTTAGAAACAGTTGTCAATTTAAATACCCTGCTAGAATTTTGATAGGGACTGTGTAGGATCTATGAACTACTAATCCCTTTGGGGAGATTGACATTTCAACTATATCGAGTATTGTAGTCCAGAGCCATAATGTATGTCTGTATATCTGTATGCCTATTTATTTGGATCTGATTTTATTTCTCTTAATGATATTCAGTAGCTTTCACAGGCATTTTACACATATTTTGTTGTTTGTACTTGATATTCTTGGGTTTTGGTACAATTAAAATTGGCATTTTAAAATTTCTGTTTCCAGTTGTCCATTAAAAGTACATAGAAACACAACCGATTTTGTATACTGAACTTTTACCTTGTGATCTAAATTAATTCACTTGTTAGTCTTAGTATCATTTTTGTTGATTCTTTAGGATTTTCAATATTCATGATTTTGTCATATAAGAGTAACTCCATTTTAACTTATAGTCTGGAGGTTTTTGTATAATTTTATTTTGAAATTAGTTAAAACAGTATGCTTTGATAATGTATATTTCCATTTCATTCAGTTTTAAATTTTTTACTTTCTGCTTATTCATTAATATATGAAATACTTAGAAAATTCTAAAAATTTGTTTCTATAGGTATTTTAATTTATATATATGATTTCTACATATATTCAGTGTTAATAGATATGATTACATTTTTTAAAACTTGCTTGACGCTTACTTCATAGTTTAAGATTCATTTTTTTAATACTCTGTCTACATTTGGAACATGTATTCTCCATTCACTTTGTGCATTATGCCCATTATATCAAGCATTCTAATTGGGCTATGTAAGTTTTTGATCTTGCTACTGTTTTTTAATTGATTTGACCTACATACCTGTGGAAAGTCTCTTATTTTGCTAAAGTACTGATAATTTATCTTTCCTTTGGAGAACTGACAATTTATGCTTTATTAGTGAAACTTTTGGTAAATAGAATGAGTTTTCACATTCTGTTAGTTGATTACAGCTATGATCAGTAAGTGGTGATGCATATTATTTCTAACAATGCTGAAATTCTCATGTTATTAGTATAGATAGACCATCTATCTTTACGTCATTTCCTTCTACTCTTTCCTAATTCTTACAATTTTTAAAACATCTCATTATTTTGTTTGTGCACTCTATATGTATAATGTCCACTTTTTAATATTTTTAGAGTAATTGAAGTATTAATTCCCTCCGCCTCATTCCATTTATTTCTTTCTACCTGCTTACGTAATGTATATTGTATTTCTATTTTACAGGTTAGGCTAGAAATTTCCCTCTATTAAATCTACATTACATAACATATGAAAAATTCAGACCTTTGAATGCTCAAATCTGATGACCTTCTTTCCAGTGTTTTTTGTCCTTTAAAAAAAATAGTTTTGAGCTTATTGTTCTAATGTACTCACACATTTGCTATTTTGTTTAACCATTAATATTTCTTGCAGCTCAGACCTTCCTTCAGGGATTACTTTCCAACTGTCTAAAGCATATTCTATATGCATTCCTTCAGTAAAATTTTGTTAGAAATACTTCTCAATTTTTCCTAAAATATTTTTTTGATCTCAAATACTTACTTGATCTCAAAGTTTTATTTTGTTTAGCTATCTATGCTAATGACCATTTTTGTCCAGAAATTTTATCTTCTGAGGGTTTGTTTTTGTTTTTGTTTTTTTGTTTTTGTTTTTGTTTTTTTTTTGGCTGTTGCTGTGGGTGGTANTGTTTTTGTTTTTGTTTTTTTTTGGCTGTTGCTGTGGGTGTTAGTTTTAGAAAGAATTTAGTTGATGTTCTTATTGTTCTTTGTAAATACTTTGTTTTTTGCCTAGGGCCTTTTAGAATACTTTTTTTCTGTCCTAAGCATGCTATGATTTTACCAAAATGTTCCTAGATATTAATTACCTTTTATTTCACCTATATAGTACATATTGTGTTTCCTCTATGTGTAGATTCATACCTTTCATCATATCTGGATGCTTCTAGCCATTTTATAATTAAGTATTGCCTGTACTTCATGTTTATTGTGTCTGTCTTGTATTTTATTTAGATGCATTTTAGGTATTCTTACTCTTCCCTCATTCTACTTCCTTTTCAGTTTTCAATTTCTAATGTTTTATGTTACCTTCGGGATAATTTATTTAATTTGGTCTGCATGTTTACCAAACACCTCTTCAGTTATATTTATCTTTTCTCTAGTAGATGTATTCAATTCCAAATTTTAGTTAATATGGATTCTAGTTTTTTTAATAATAATATTTTTATTATATTATGTTATTCACCATACAGTACATCCCTGGTTTTTATGTAAAGTTCGATGATTCATTAGTTGAGTGTAACACCCAGTGCACCATGCAATAAGTGCCCTCCTTACTACCCATCACCAGCCTATCCCATCCCCCCAGCCCCTTCCCCTCTGAAGCCCTCAGTTTGTTTTTCAGCTTCCATAGTCTCTCATGCTTCATTCCCCCTTCTGATTACCCCCCCTTTCTTTAGTCCTGTCTTCTTCTACCGATCTTCCTAGTTCTTATGTTCCATAGATGAGAGAAACCATATGATAATTGTCTTTCTAGTTTTAGAACTGCTATTTGGCTGTTCTTCAAATCTGGCTTATTGGTTTTTTTTACAATAAATCTTTAACACTGACATAAGTGTTCTCACTAAGTGGCATATGTATATATCCTATGTGGTAGAAATTAGATTTCTGTCAATTATCCTGTTAATTTTATTTTTTTAAATCTAGTTAACTTTAAAGATAAAGAAAATTTACAGGTAGAAGAAAAAACCAGGGAACATTTATATTCTTTATCTACTTTTATAGATAAAGAAACTGACATAAGTATGGTTACCCTTGCAATTATTCTNGGGCTTATTGGTTTTTATTACAATAAATCTCTAACACTGACATAAGTGTTCTCACTAAGTGGCATATGTATATATCCTATGTGGTAGAAATTAGATTTCTGTCAATTATCCTGTTAATTTTATTTTTTTAAATCTAGTTAACTTTAAAGATAAAGAAAATTTACAGGTAGAAGAAAAAACCAGGGAACATTTATATTCTTTATCTACTTTTATAGATAAAGAAACTGACATAAGTATGGTTACCCTTGCAATTATTCTCAGAAATCTACATTTTCTAAAATCAAATCACATTGAAATAATAAGTTTGCTCCTAAAATTAAAGATAGACAAATCTTTTCTAATTTTCAGACAACATTAGCTTAATGGCCAGAATGGTGACAATAATACCTCTTTATCCCAGAATTCAAAATAGGAGTTACAAAATTAATGCAAAATAAGGTGAATGAATGCTAAATATATAAATTCAATAAGTGACAGTCCTGTAGAGCCCTATGACTTTCTTAATAGAGACATGTGCTTTCACATTTTACATAAATGATTGCTATTCATTTGGTGGAGTAAAATTGATCCCAATATTCGAAAACTTAAAGAATTTTAAATTATTCTTGTGTGATATAATATCACAGTAATGGCTACCATAGTGGTATTAACTCAAAGTATAATGAATTCTAAGTTGGTGTTGTTATTTTTAATTATTTAAGTATTCCTTTGAACCATTGCAGTGTATGGACTCTACAACAAAGAGTTTTGAATGTGGAATTTCATAATACCACATATTGCTTGAATGACCTGACATACACAGACTTCAATCTTTCTCTGCTGCTGGTGCTATGTCTCTCTCTCCCTCTCGCTTACCCCCTCTCGCATTTCCTCTTTCTCTTATTCTTCATGTCTAAAATGCGAATAATATATAAATTTAAAGATAAAGCTGATGTAAGGCTTAAAAGATACTTAAAGTTCATTTTATTCAATAAGGAGTACCTACTACCATTTTAACACAATTGTTATAAACAACTGTTATAAAAATATATTAACAACACAATGCCATTTACATCAATACCCTCCCTGATGAAATACTTAGATGTAAATCCAACAAAATATGTGCATGGAGAAATACTCCATGTACATGGATAAGAAGACACAATACTGTCAAGTTGTCACTTCTTCCCAAATTAACCTAGACAGTCAGTGCAACCGCAATCAAAATCCCAGCAAGATATTTTGTGGACATTGACAAACTGATTCCAGAGTTTGTATGGAGAAACAAAAGAACCTGACTAATCAACACAATATTGAAGATAAAGAACAATTGGAGGACTTTGACACTACTTACCTTCAAAATGTATTGTAAAGCTACAATAATCAGACAGTGTGGTACTAACAAAAGAATGGACAAATAGATCGATGGGACACAATAGAATGTCCAGAAATAGGCCCACATAAATACAGTTAACTGATTTTTGATAAAGGAATAAAGATAACACAATGGAACAAAAATAGTTTTTTCAACAAATGGTGCTGGAAAAACTGGCCATCCACATGTTAAAAAAAAAAAGGGATCTAGACACAGACCTACATCCCTCATAAATATGAAGTAAAAACAGGTCTCAGAACTAAATGTAAAGTGAAAAACTCTAAAACTCCTAGAAGATAATACAGGAGCAAACCTAGGACCTTTGACTTTTTAGATAAAGGCAATGACTTTTTAGGTAAAACACCAAAGGTATGATCCATTAAATAGTTGATAAGCTGGACATCATTCCAATTAAAAAGTTCTACTCTGCAAAAGACATTGTCAAGAGAATTAGAATACAAATCACAGACTAGAAGAAAGTATTTGTTGAAGACACATCTGATAAAGAACTTATCCAAAATATGCAAGATTCTTACAACTCAATAATAAGAAAACCAGATTTTTTTTAATGTGCCAAAAATCTTAACACACACCACACTAAAAAGGTACACAGACGACAAATAAGCATATAAAAAGATGCTCCACATCATCTGTCATCAGGGAAATGCAAATTGAAACAATAATAAGATAGCATTACACACTTATAGAATGGCTGAAATCCAGAACATCGACAACACCAAGCGCTGGTCAGGATGCTGTCAATAGAAACACTTGTTCATTGTTGGTAGGAATGGAAAATTTTACGATCACTTTGGAAGATATTTTGGTGGTTTCCTATAAAACTAAACGTACTTTTCCCATATGTATGGCAATTGCACTCCTTGGTATTTATCCAAAAGAGTTGAAAATATATGTCCTCATGAAGCACACATGGGTGTGTATAACAGCTTTGTTCATAATTGCCCAGACTTGGAAGCAATCAAGATGTCTTTCAGTAGGTGACTGGATAAATATACTGTGGTCCATTCAGACAATGGAATATTATTCAGTAATAAAAAGAAATGAGCTATCAAGCCATGACAAAATATAGAGGAAATTTAAGTGCATATTAAATAGGTAAAAGAAGCGAATCTGAAAAGGCTACACCCTATATAATTCCAAGTATATGACATTCTGGAAAAGACAAAACTATTAAGACACCTAAATGATCAGCGGTTGCCAGGGGTTGGTGAGGTGGGAGATGGGGAGCATGTAGGAGGGATGAATAGGCAGAGCACAGATGATTTTTAGTGCTGTGAAAATATTCTGTATGATACCATAATGATGGATGCCATAATGATGTTCTTCTCCATTTGTCTATAAAATATACAAAAGTGAAACCCTAATGTGAACTGTGGATTTGGAAGATTATGATGTGTCATGCAAGATCATCAGCTGTAACAAACGTACCAATCTGGTGGGGATGTTAACAATGGGGGAGGCTGTGCATGTGTGGGGGTAGAGAGTATACAGGAATTCTCTGTACTGTCCCCTCAATTTTGCTGTGAACCTAAAACTGCTTTAAAACAATAAAGTCTTAATTTTTAAAACCTATTATTAGTATTATGATGATACAATATAAAACAAAATAACTGGGGTATGAAATTTGCCAAAGATAGTTAATTACAAACAAAATGGGTTAGTTAACATTTATTTTTTTTAATCACATGGCTCCAATAATATTTTCTATGTATTTTAAGCAATGTGTACATTTAGAGCACAAAGTATATTGGTTTCAAGGAATCTGTTTCAGAAAAAATGCTTTTGTGTGTGTTTAATGTGCTAATTTGTCATGTTTGATATATATTGATTATTTAAGGTGTTTTACAATTCTTTTATTATGATCAAACTAAAAATAATTTAGAAAGCTGAGAAACAATAATGTAAGTCATTCTTACATCTGATTTTACTTATATGAGTAATAAAGCTAGAACTTTCACAGCTATGTTGCCTCAGGGTATGAATGAAAAATTAGTCTTTCATTAAAATAAACATAAAACAAAATTACATTATAAAATTGTGTGTATTAAAATACTAACTTAAAATTTAGTGCAAGTTTGCAGTACTTTCTATTCTCTCTCACTCCTTCATCTCTCATGAGTTGTGGAAATAATGCCTGTTCAACTAAAGAGCAGAAGTTACAGAAAATATAACTATTCCAATTCTAAAGGAATTGACAAACTTGATTAAAAATAATTTAGCACTAAACCTATATTATGCAATTGGCTTACCTTTCTCGTCAGGTAACTAGTTACATAGGTAACATTTAATTTGTAATACCTAAAGTCATAGAGCTATTCCCCTCAACTTGATAAAATTTCCAAATTTCTACTTGTTAATTTGACTGAAAATTTTGTTCACACAGAAGTTGTTGTTAGGCAAAATAAAACCTTAGCTTCCATTTTTAACAACAATAACATGAAGAAAGAAAAAATATATATAGAAAAAGAAATTTATGTTACTTTCAAAAATAAATTTATACTATTAGTGGATTAAGTTTTGTCACAAGCTACGTCACTAAATTTTTTGGGACCCAAATAAAAGCCAATTAATTTGTGAGATATATCAAAAAGGGTTTTGGAAGTAACAAAGGAATTACATAAGTAAAAAAGTGCTAAGAGTGACAAACATTTTTTTTTTAAATACAGTATATTACTATTATGAACTCTGGGAAAATATTTCGCTTGATTTTAATTTTTCCATTATTTTTATATAAGAATTTAATTCTTTATTTTTTTAAAGATTTTGTTTATTTATTTGAGAGTGGGGGAGTGCAGGAGCAGGGCAGAGGGGGAGAGGGCCAGGGAGAAGCAGGCTCACCACTGAGCAGGGAGCCTGATGCGGAATTCAATCCAAGATCTCTGGGATCCTGACCTGAGCCAAAGGCAGACATTTAACTGACTAAGCCACCCATAAGCCCCAAGAATTTTAATTTTTAAATAAAACTAGTCAGATATGTTTCTTCTGTAGTTATAAGCACACAGGCATCCAGTTAATATTTTTACTTTTATAGTTGCACTTTTATAATTTGTCCAATAACTTTGAATAAGATTATAAAACAGTAACATTCCTCATTTGAAATCTAGTTCTCTTAAGAATCAAGTTTAATCCTGAAGATTAGGGGTACACTTGAACCTTGTGTACTCCAAACAATATCAAACTACTGTCCTAGTGCCAGCATACGCAGTTGAAATTGTTTTCATACAAGTGACAGATGAGTCTTAAAATGGTACTTTCATGCCATTCTAAGCTTATACAATTCATTTCTTCGTGGCTGCCAAAAACAACATGATCTCGGATTAAGAGTGTATCCATTGTAACTAATAGTTTTTCTTTTTTTGTGTTTCAGTGTCATATGTTCATAAAAATATTTTAACATTTTAAATTTGATTTAAATAATTATTAGGTAAATGGGGCTTTCCCTTCATACTTTTTAAAAATTCTTTATGACTGTACTGTAAATTGTATTGCTTGTCTTTAAAATGTATTATTTTCCTTGGAAAGAAACATCCTGTCACTTGTACTGTCCCCTTTTCAGATACACTTGGGACGTACACCAGCTGTGAAACAGAAGAACACATTAGAAATAATTATAATTAGAAGATGAGCCTGCTTATAACCTTCCCCTCCACTTAAGACCAAAGCTGGCACTGCCATAAAGTGACACCAGGAGGCCCTAGTATAGTCTGCATCAAGTAAACAGATTCACAAAATCTTCAAATGATCTTCCAAAAATCATACTGAATTAGACTTGTTTAGGTTTTGGATATCGTATGAATGAAGATGAGGAAGTGACTTTACTTAAGCAATTTCTTTTTTTTTTTTAATGATTTTATTTATTTATTCGACATAGTTAGAGACAGCCAGCGAGAGAGGGAACACAAGCAGGGGGAGTGGGAGAGGAAGAAGCAGGCTCATAGCGGAGGAGCCTGATGTGGGGCTCGATCCCATAACGCCGGGATCACGCCCTGAGCCGAAGGCAGACGCTTAACCGCTGTGCCACCCAGGCGCCCCTACTTAAGCAATTTCTTGAGCACCTGTATAGCAGTTTCTCTTTGGGCATATGATGTCTAAGACTTAGAATCCATCCAAATAATCAAGAACAGGTGTTATAAAACACAGATAAAAGCTCATTTGTTTCCTTTAGGAAGTTACAGAGTTTATGAGGGCATATTGATAATGCAGTCAGGCAAACCCAAGCAGACTAGGGAATAAAATCATCATTCACACTCTTATTCCAGAAGCATCACTGTTCTGACATGTGTGCACTTCTTTTATATATTTATACATGGAGATGTTTAAAATAATTCAACTAATCTAACAGTCCTAAAAACAAAACCAGAAAAATTCTTGGTGCTTTAACTTGAATGAAAAACTTAATAGAAGAGAATTTGCCAATCCTAAATCTGGCCAAATGGCTGTATTCATCAAGATTCTCCAGAGAAACTAAACCAATAGGATGGATGGATGGATAGACAGATGATAGACAGATATAGATATGGTATGGTATGGTATGGTAAGGTATGGTATGATATAGGTATAAAGACAGAGACAGAGATTGGGAGGGGGAGAGAAAGACACCTAAAAAATATCTTCATAAGCAACATCCTGATTGGTGTTTGAACAAACAAGTGGACACCATAGTCTAGACAAGTTGAAACATAAAACTAACCATTTTAGTGGTTTATCAAACTGCAGAAAATATAAAGCCAATCCCTGCATCATTATTTGTCAGAACACTCAAATGACACAATTCCAAATAGCCATCATTCAAGAGATCTGTTGGTAAATTATAATACAACCAACTAAAATAACAAAGAGAAGTTAAAAAAAAAGAAAGAAAAGGAAGGAGCTGGCTATATACAGATACGGGAAGATCTCCAAGATACACTGTGTTGAAAAATGAGGACTAGAACAACATGTATAGTAAATAATCTTTCTGGACCAAGGAGGAGGTGAAAAGTATCCATATGGATGTGCTGATATGTATATAAAAAATCTAAGGAAGAATGCAATCAAAACATAAAAATGGGGACACCTGGGTGGTGCAGTCAGATGGGCTTCCAACACTTGGTTTTGGCTCAGTAGTGATCTTAGGGTTGTGAGATTGAGTCCCACCTCCAGCTCCTTGCTGAGAGTAGAGTCTGCTTAAAACTCTCTCCCTTTGCCCCTCCCCCTGCACTTTCTTTCTCTCTCAAATAAATAAATGAATCTTTAAAACAAACATTAAAATGTTTTATTACAGTGGTGAGGGGATGGATATGTGGACTCTAAGCAGAAAGACAAGAGAATCAGATAAATGAGAGGAAAACAGAGTAGATAATGCACTAAGTGAACCTATCCATTATAGACTTTGTTATATTTCTGGATTTTGAAACATGTGAATGTTCACTTTTTAAAGAAAATTATAAATAGATAGATAAAAGATGTGGAAGACACCTTCAAACATGCTCTTTTATGTCTTCCAACATGTGCTCAGTTTCCCTTTATGCTTTTTGAAATAATAAGCACTGTAAAAAATATGAAGTCTGACTTTAGACATAAAATTTAAAATGATGTGAAAATACCACCAAAAATGCTTTATTGGTCCTTGCATTTTTATAAATATTAATATTTACTTGATGAATAAACACTAATTCTTAGAGACCACCAAATTCTTTATATGATGCTTTTAGGGGAGTAATTTTCTTCTTTCAGATTTTAAAATATAAGTTAATTTACTATACATCCGTTTGAAATTCTTATAAATGTGAACTTTAAGAATTATGTTACTCTCTGCCCAGTAGTTTTTAGTATAACTTACACATGCCCATTTATGTAAAAATATACAATTATCACCCACGTATGTATGTGTGTATACACATCATACTCAAATGCTGGCCAAAGTTTATGTACATCTGCTTGGTTCATATGTTCATAGCATGCTTTCATTCTTGTACAATAGTATAAAATAGTAAAAGGATAAAATATTGCTTTATGGGAATTCTTTATAAGTTTTACACCTCTTGAAAATTCTGAAAACTTCCATTCTACATTTTACATTAAAACCTCCTTTCTTCTTAATTTTACAAACTTTTTGTGGAAAAATAAATATTCTTAATGCACTTGTGCTTTGATAGGTTCTTAATATAAGTCACTAAGTCATTCTGAAGTGAAACATATTTAGATATTAGGCAAAATATTTTGTATGTATGAATATGCATGTTTGTGAAGACATTAAAATAAAGCTTGTGCTCTTTTATGTAAGATATATTTCTAATAATATTTTTAATGGTGATGTACACAATTTTATTGCAGCAGTTAAATTTACTTAACAATTTTGTATTGATGAAATAAATAATAGAATATGTAAGGGAAAACTACACAGTTGGAAGAAAATTTTACCAAATCCAGATTTGTTGAAATTTCAAGACAAAGATCAGGATTCCTGGTTGCTAAGAACATACCACTAGCATAGTCTCAAAATACAACCAGGACGTAAATACATATATAAAATCTTATTATTTTATGGAATAAGATTATGTGACTTATGTCTCATAAAGGACAACAGTATGAATTCTTTCAGATTGCTTCATTTTATGTTTTATATTCACATAGGTAAATAAAGCAGAGGCATTACATTATAAAGGAAGTGGGACACACAAAGAGAAGATATATTCTACTATTTAGATCAGGTTTCAGCAAGCTATGAAAGATCTGTCTGGAGTGACAGTGCTCGTGCAAGAACAAGAAAAGAACCAAAAGTGAGTAATAGAAAAGCTGTGGTATAGCAATTAGTACATATTTCAAGTACTAGGAGTGGTTTTTGAGAAGATTGCTAGTAGCTTCCAAAAGAACATTTAATAATCCAATAAAATTGGACAATCTCTCAAACATCAGCTTAAAGTTCTAAATTTTCTATTTTGTTATTATATGGAAAATATATGGCAGAATTTACTATTTCACACTTGAAATTGCTGGTTCTCTTAAAATTAGAGATGAATATAATATTTGAAATGAAACACAATGCCACTTTTGTTAATATAATATAAAGAAGGATTTTCCCCAATGTAATAATATTAACTTATTGCTATTTTTGATACAATAAATTTTAGTAATATTACCATGCTTACAACTACAAATACAGGTCCACAGATTGATTCTAAAATTAATGTAGAGCTAAGAAATTATTATTTTTTTAAGATTTTATTTATTTGTTTGACAGAGAGAAACAGCCAACGAGAGAGGGAACACAAGCAGGGGGAGTGTGAGAGGGTGAAGCAGGCTCCCCACGGAGCAGGGAGCCCGATGTGGGGCTCGATCCCAGGACCCTGGGATCACGCCCTGAGCCGAAGACAGATGTTTAATGACTGAGCCACCCAGGCTCCCCTAGAGCTAAGAAATTATTGAAAAAAAAAACTATTTTTAAACTCTGAAATGCTAGACATAGATAATAAATAGTTTAAGACAAAGTTTTTTTACAATAAAAGTTTCAACTGCCTGATGGTACTATTTACTTGTTCCAAATAAAACTCTTAACAAATAAGAAATGTAAGCAGTTTTACACATTGCTATGAATTCATTTGAAGAGCTATCTGCCTGTTCATGTTCATTGCAGCATCCCTCACAATAACTAAGATATGAAAGCGACTTAAGTTTCTGTCAATGGATGAGGGGAGAAAGATGGGATATATATGTGAGATACACACACATGCACAAACACATACTCAGATATTATTATTAATCCACGAAGAAAGAGGAACCCTGCCATTTGCATCTTGGATAGAACTTCAGGACATTATGCTAAGCGAAATAAGTCTGGCAGAGAAAGACAAATACTAAATAACATTTACATGTGGAATTCTTTTTTTTTTTTTTTTTTAATGCAGGGCTTGAACTCACCACCCTGAGATCAAGAGTCAGATGCTTAACCAACTGAGCCACCCAGGGACAGCTATGGAGAATCTTAAAAAGCCAAATTCAGAGAAAGGAAGAGTGGAGTGGTGGTTACCAGGGATTGGAAGAGGTGGGAAAATGGAGAGATATTGGTGAAAGGATACAAACTTCCATTCATTAGATTAACAAATTCTCAGAATCTAATGTATACATTATGATTGTAGCTAATAATACTGCATTACATACTTGAAAGTTGCTAATAGGTCTTAAACGTTCTCATAGTGCACACAAAAAATGATAATTAATTGACAGGAAGAAGGTTTTAGGTAATGCTATGGTGACAAACATTTTGTAATACATAAATGTATCAAATCAACACGATGTATACCATAATTTGCACAGTGATACATGTCAATTACATCTCAACAAAGCTGGGGGGAAACTTCATATTCTCTCTTTCAACTTTCTGGATTATACTCTTAAAGGAGTTTATCCCTGTTACTTTGGCTGAGTCACAAACTACCCCATAACCAAGCCATGTAAAATGAATTTATTATGCTCAAAAATTCTGTGAGTCATGAATCTGTACAAGGCATAACAGAAATAGTTTGTCTCTCATTGTAGTATCTGCAGCTTCAGGTAGATGATGTGAAAATTAGGGGCTGGAATCATATAATGTCTTGTTTCTGCATAGGTCTAATGGGTGGTAATGGCTATGAGCTGAGAGTCTTAGTTACTCTGCATAGGGACTTTGCCATGTGATGTCTTCACATTGGCTAATTTGGGCTTCTTCATAGCATGGTAATGGGGTTCCAAAGGCAAATGTCCCAAAGTGAGAAATGGGTGACCAAGTGGAAATTGTATTGCCTTTGTTGGACTAACCTGAAGTAACACAGTTTCACCATATTATCTTCACTGAACAGTTACCAAGTCCTTCCTAGGTTAGGAGAGGAGGAACAGATCCTATTTTTTAATGGGGAATATCAATTTTCTGCAAGAGGAGCCAGACATATTGCTGCGACCCTTTTCTGAAAATACAGTCTTTCACATTCCACCCTCTCACAACAACACTGAACTCTCCTCCATATGCACGGTACACTCAGATGGACATATGTTGGCAGTTTCTTGACTAATGATCAGTCCTCTTGCCTGCAAATGATTCATTGTAGCTCTTGGCTCCAGTCTCTGGGCTTATGGTCTATAATCTGAGTCATACTTCCTTTTCCATAAAAAGAGTAGGTCATTTTGCAACTAAGCTATTTTTTCCAACATGTTTCTTCCTCTTTGAAATTTGGGAGCTCAAGTACCTACTCCCATTGTACTCTCTCCAATACAATTATTTTAAAAAATATTTGGTGTTTCTGATTAATTGATTTACAACCATTACACACAATTCCTATACCTACAAATCTCACCAAGATAAGCTCTTCTTTATCTTGGCCTCCTTTACAGATGCTCTAGGATTTCAAACTTAAATTCTGAGAGTCCTAACGTTAAGATTTTTAGAGGGCCTTTGTCTCACTGAATGATACTCTGAAGCAGAACCACACCATTTCTTTCTGGCATCCTAACAAAGAATCTAATAGTCCTATCCTGGATTTGCTGCTTGCCCTGAAGTCTTTTAATTTGGAAATACTGAAGAGATAGGAAAAGAGACAGTTTTGTTTTCAAACCTATCATTTCTTGGCTCCTTTGTATTAAAAAGATCTTTCTTTAATTTATCTGATTCCTCTCATATAAGTAGCAAGAAAATGCCAAAGAGCTCTTTCCACCCACTGTCTATTCTTGTTGGTTAGATCATTAGGTTTATTTGATTCATTTTTTATTTTCTAGGTTACCACAGTCAACAATATTATTAAACTTTTAGCCAACACATACAAGAAACTCTTTTTCTTAATTTCCAATATTTTTTGTTTTTTACTTTCATTTAAGTACTCACTGACAATCTCCTCAAGGGTTATCATGCTTCATTTAATGATCTCTTCAGAACCATAGTTTGAAAACCCCTGACATGTTTTTAGTTTTTTGTTATGGCACTGTCTACTCTGGGAACCAAATTCTGTTTAATTTTTTCTGACTGCAAACACATTACCACATCATCCCAAACTTAGTAGTATTAGACAACTTTTTGTTGTTGTTTCAATAACTCTGTGATGTAGGAATTAAGACAAGGAACAGCAGGAATGGCTTTTTGGTTCATAATAGATGGGCCTAATAAAGAAGAATTGAAACCCGGGGGCTAAATTCAACTGCAGTTTTGTTCACTCATAATCGTAGTAGATCTTTGTTGTAACTGGCCGTCTCAGTTTCAAACTATGGGACTCTGTATGGTCTAAGTGGGACTTCCTTACAGTGTGGTGATTGGGTTTCAAGAGCAACATTCGAGAAATACAGTGAATATCATGTGGAAGTCACCCCATTTTTTCTGACCTACCTTCGGTTATAGGTGTCATTTCTACTACATTGTAGTGATCGAGGCAGCTTGTTCATTTTCAAGGGAAAAGGAAATAAGTTTTGGAGGAGTGGGGTTTGGGACTAGAACTATTTCCATGGCTGCTTTCTGAAAATGACAATGTGCCACAGAAAGAGATGTTTAAGTAAAACATTTAAAAACACTTTATTTTTTCAAATAGTCTGTGAATCTAAACATTTTATGGATATATTGCAATAAATTAGACAAAAAGAGATATAACTAGATTTTTTATCTAAATCCATGATATTGGTTTTACATATGCCAAAACAGCTTTATTATTCTCAATGCATGATGTTAAATAATCATTGTATTATGTTTTAAATCAAAATAGTATAGAATACAACAGTGTCCTTTATATATATGTAGTTAATAAGATGTTATTTCAAATAAAAAAATCCTTTTCGAAAATATTTGACAACCGCTATTACATCAGAGAAAAAGGGCTTCAAATAATTGTATGTAAAAAAAAAAATGAAACTTTCGAGTTTTAATATATTTTGTATTAACCACTACCAGGAAAATGTCTTAGCAGTAATATTAAAGGGCTAGGAAATTTAACATTCATAAGCATATGTTAAAATAGACAAGGGGATATGTTGCTATGCCTGGAAGGTATATTTTGAATCCCTGCTTTGTCACAAAGACTTAAAATTCATAAATTATTATAGTTTTAGGTATAACCAGTAGGGACCAATATACTAAGAGAGATCTCAGAACATTATCTTATGAATCTGATGGCTCATTCTGAAGACTAATGGATTGGATGATAAGGAGTCATTTGCATTAATGACAGGAAACTCTACAATCCTAGTGTCAGGAGTGCCCAACATTATATTATCACATAAGACAATAGAAAAATAAGGCCACCAGTGTGGGAGTATTGTTTTCAAGGAGTACAATAGCTATAATCTCTATTCTTTACCTCCCAACCAGCAGGGAAACATTGGAAAGTTCTTTGGTCATAGGAATAAAAGTAATTTTCCTTGATAGCTGATAGTTATTCAAAGATCTATGCATAAGGGGAACATCTTAATAAATCAACCTTAAAATTCCAGAGTCTGTAACTCAGTCTTGTTAACTTGGCCTTTGTGTTTAACCATTTGTAAAAATATTTTATTGAACTAAGAAAAGTAAATGTGATTGTTAAAATTATGCTTATCTATGAACTAATTCATACTTAGATGAATCAATTTTTGTTGTTGTTGTTCTCTATTCTAGTCACTTAACTGGCAATCAGAACATAACGGTGAATGAGACAGCAATGGGGCACCTGGGTGGCACAATCTGTTATGTGTCTGACTCTTGGTTTTGGCTCAGGTCATGGTCTCAGGATCTTGAGATTGAGCCCTGAAATGCGATGCATGCCCAGCATGGAGTCTGCTTGAGACATTCTCTCCCTCTGCCTCAGCCCCTGCCTACCATGCATTCTCTCAAATAAATAAAATAAAAATCTTTAAAAAAATAAGACAGCAATGATCTGTGCCTTGGAATGAATGAAATGGAATGAATGCTTAGTGAAATGTGGACTTTCAAAGTATTTTAGGAGCCATTATCTGCACAGAAGTAACTGCCGCATCAATTGTGACAAACACTACCCATGCTTACTACTGTGTAACTCAAAACATTTCACAAACTTCCTCTTAAATGCATCTATTTTAATACGTGTTAAATTCCCACAAAACATGTATAATAGCCTTTCCTTTTTTATGTTCCCTAAACTTGTTTCCTTACATTTCTCAGGAAACTGCTTTCATATCCTACAGAATAACAAAAGACATTTTCCTATAGTAGGGTTTATCAACCTTGGCTTTATTAACATTTTGGACTGAATAATTTTGGGTATGGATAGCTGTCCTGTGTATTGTGGGATGTTTAGCAGTATTTGTAAACTCTACCCACCAGTAACATCACCTTTAATTTGTGACAACTAAAAATGTTTCCATATATTACCAAATTTCCCTGGGGGTAAAATAATCCCACTTGAGAACTACTGTTCATAGTAAATACAGGTTCTTTAAAGAGGAAATATGTCTTCCCTTCTGTGTTTACTAACATCAGACTTAGAAATACAAGGAGAGACATATTCTTCATTAAATGCCACCTTTATGAAAGCTGATAAGGGTGGTTATGTAATATGAATATATAATTAACAGAGTTCATATTGCATTGAAAAATATGAGACTGTGAGCATAATATAAACCATATTTATTAAATGTAGCTCAATTGGGATAATTACCTATATTTATAAAACTGACAGAATTAATACAGAAATATCTTATAATTAGTTAATATCATCAAAACCCAATAGATAACAGGAAACAGATAATAAAATTAGCTAATTCAAACTTTGCCTCTCCGATTGAAAATTTCATAATGCTTACTAGGTAAGAAGTGGGCCAAGAAGAGATAAAGGGAAATGAAAGAGGGAGATCTTGAGTACCTACTGTAATTCAAGTCTTATATTATAATTCAGGTGCGTTTTATTCTCAAAACAAATCTTTGAGTTAGATTCTCATATATCCATTATAAAAATCAGGAAAATAAGGGTTATAGATTTTCAGTAACTTTTTCATGAGCACATACATATACAGAACCAGCAATTTAGTATTTAAATCCAAATCCCTCTTACCCTTCCACAGTACTACAGGGCTTCCTTTCTTTCTACATACAGAAAATGGAAAAATAACCAAATACAACCAATCTAGGACACTGGAAGTTCAGATACACGAATCTGCAAATACAGAGATATGATGTAGTCTTCTGCTTGTCCCCATTATTCATTTTTCCTTCTTTATTACTAGGATCCTTTGACTTTTAACCAGACACACTACTTCCTTATAAAAGGCTATCCTTCTCATCCTGTATTATAGCTAAATATAATCATGTAACATAACTAAGTTCAGAGCCAAAGACGTTTGTGAAAAATTTAAAGTATACTTCTGAAAGGCAAAGTTATTTATTATATTATCTTATTCTTTTGTTGGCCTACAATGACTGAGAAAACCTTGGAGGCCATGGCTTAAGGACAGTAATATTTCCCATAAGCCATGGGTTGCTTATGTTTAGGCTGTTATTGGGAGCATGAAATATTTAATTTACTGTACATTGAGTTTCTTTGCTACAACAACTTAGCCAGTACTCTAATGAATGGAGGCTGCATTTATACAGAAGTGCAATACTCAGGGTTTTTTTTTTTTTAATTTTTAATTTTTATTTTTTGCAATACCAAGGTTTTATACACAAATGTTAAATATAAAATTTAATCCTAATATCAAATGATCTGCACATCATATTGATTTTTCTGATGGCATACCCCTTTTATCATGATGAATTTAGTTCCTATTTCAAAAATAAATGGCAATACCCCACTTTTTATAATTCAAAAATACTATGAAAGACTTCTAACCACTATCCCTTATGAAGTACTTGATACTAGGATTATCTTTTCTTAATTGCTTGAGAAAATTATTTAAGCTGAAAGATAATGATGTCAGGTGGATATTAGATCCACAAGCTTAAAAAGATAACACTGGATATGGTTAATATATGAGTAAATATAAAATCTACCATACTTTTTATCGCTTAATATCTTAGAAAAAATAATAATGGGTAAAGAATAAAATTAACTATGTAGTATGGGTCTTTAACATAGGTGGATCCGATACATACAACACAACAGTAGCACAAAAATCAGCAGCGGCGGCGGGGGGAGAGGACAATATTGTTACAAGATTCTTAAATTCTAAGTACGGTGATAAAACGCTGACTAGAAATAGCATATGATAGTTAATATGTGTGGTGTAATTCCTAAAGCAACTAGAAAAAGTAATGCAAAGAGGTATAGGAAAAAAAAGTGAGTATAAGAATTCAAATGGGTGTAGAAAAAAAAAAATTAAGCCCCAAAAGGGCTAGAGACAAGTAAAAGGCAATAAAAGCCAGCAAAACAAAGAGAAAACATGCAGAAAAATGAACAACATACCCAAACATAATTACAATTAATGGAATACGTTAACTAAAATGCAGCAATTTTCTGACAAGATAAAATTAAAAATCAAACCCTATTAACTTTTTCCTAGCAGCATTCCTTAAATACAAAAACACAGACAGGTATAAAGTAAAAGAGTATAGAAATAGAAATACTATGCAAACAGTACACATAAGAATGGAATGGCTATAATAAAGAGCGGACAAAATACCTTTAAAGACAAGGAGTAGATCACAGCTAAAGACTAATATTTCATAATGATAGAAGGCTAATTCTTCAGAGAGACCTATCAATCATAAATGAGTCAACTAGGGGCGCCTGGGTAGCACAGCGGTTAAGCGTCTGCCTTCGGCTCAGGGCGTGATCCTGGCGTTGTGGGATCGAGCCCCACATCGGGCTCCTCCGCTGTGAGCCTGCTTCTTCCTCTCCCATTCCCCCTGCTTGTGTTCCCTCTCTCGCTGGCTGTCTCTAATTCTGTAGAATAAATAAATAAAATCTTTTTAAAAAAATGTGTCAACTATACTTCACTTTAAAAAAACCATTAAAAAGTAAAAAAAAAAATACATAGATGATACAGATATAGATATAGATAATCTAGCAATAATTGACACAAACGTGAAGTGGACAAATTCAATATTATTTTTGAAACTTTAAACACTATTCTCTCATCAATTGGTAGAAGAGCCAGAAAACAATTTGTAAGGATGTGAAAATAATTAATTATGAAGAGAAAAATAAGTTTATAGTGGAAAGTCCTAGCATTTACTGCTTTATGCAAATGGTCACTTAATACAACCCATGTTGGGATAATAACACCAACATGTACATACTGATATCATGCACAGAGATATATGCATCAATTTTGTAGTATTCCTGCTAAAAACTCAAAACTCAAATGCAACCATGAAGAAACATCACACAAACCCACGTTGAGGGACATTTCACAAAATAACTTTGTAAAACTACTAGAACATAGCCTTTAAACTCCATGAAACAAAAGTGTTTCAGACTAAAGGAGAATAAAGACAAATAATCACTAAGTCCAATATGTCATCCTAGAGTGGATTTGGGACAAAGATAAAAAAATATATAAATTATATTATTGGCACAATTGATACTTGATAGTTCATTTGAATAAGTATTATTGATGAGATAATAGAATTCTGTAAATATTAAATTTCAGTTGTGGTTAAATAAGAAAACATAATTATTAGAAAATGTGCTCTTAGATTTTTGGCAGTAAAGGAAAATAATATCTCCAACTAAGCCTCAAGCACAGAATTATTGATTTCTGCATGTTTAAATTATAATAAAATAAAAGGTTGCAAAACAGTATGAGAGCCATGAAATATGTTATAGAATTACTTTGAGTTCTTAAAGATTTTACTTATGTATCTAAAATAAGCTTCTTCTTAGCAAATTCTATAGACACAATGACAATAGATTGACAGTGGTTTCTACTGACTTAAAGTGTTAATTATTCATAAGCTGTTTTGGTATTACTGAGTCAGGTCAAGTTACATGTGTCAAACTTTCTCTTATTTGAATCTTTATGTTAAAAATCCAGAAACAATTATGTTTTTAAAGCCAAAATAATCTAATCTATCACATCTATTGTTTTTAATTAAACTGCTTAGTTAGAACAATTACAATTAATTTCATTTTCAATTCAGTATTATAGGTCCTCTATTTTTAGATTTTTCTATGTTTCTCTAGTACGTTTTACTGATTGGCTGGCTTTGGAATGCTCCTTGTCTTCCCCTGCCTCAGTTTTATCAATATAGTAATAGTATCATACGGATACTGGGATTAACCAGAAATACAACTGAGCACATAATAAATTATTGCTAATTGTTAGTAAGTGAAGGCAGTATCTGTGGTTTTGCGGAGACTAGAGCCATATTGCTTGAGTTCAAGTCCAGCTTTGTCACTTCTTAGTGAATGAATTAACCTTCCTTTGCGTCAGTTTCCTCTTCTGTAAAATGCAAAAAATAATACTATCTACTTCATGGGGTTATTGTTTGAATAAGATCAATTGTTTATAAAATACTTAGAGCAAAACATGGAAAACAGTATGCGATTCTTACATTAAAAAGTAATAATAATAATAATAAATTCATTAATCACAAGCCAATATATGTTACTTTTGTATTTCTTTCCTCACCTTTGGCCAGTTCAGCTAACTGTATTAACAGTACCTCAGCAGAATCCATGTTACTTTAGAATAATCTATCTGAGTAGAGTTCTTCTAAATGTACATAAAGCACGAGTTTAGTCCCTCAAGGATTTTAGACATCTATATTGCCATAATTTTCACAATCTGAAAGAAAAAGAACTATTTCATTTAGTTCCCTTTGCTAGAGACAGTTTCTTAGTTTAAATAGCTCTCTGTACAACTCTTAATATATTATTTTGCTGAAAAAAATCCTATACATAATTTTTATTGGGTGTAAATTCCACCCAATATACTTACTTTAATTTCAGTAACCCCTTCAATAACAATATCAGTGATATAGTATTATTTTAATGTCTATAAATGCATGAAAATTATCAACATGTGAAAGAAAATTGATACATTTGATAGGTGTTATGGTAGGTGGATTTGGAAAATGTTCTTCCATGATGCCCGCCTCTTAATATTCACCCACTTGTGTACTCCCTTCTCCTTAAGTGTAGACCAGACATAGTTACTTCTACACAGACTACCACTGCAGCTATAAGCCATAACTTCCATGATTAGGTTAGGAATGATTGTGGCTTTTATCTCTTGCTAGCAGTCTCGCTCTATTGCTTTCTTGGCTTACATGCTTTAATGAATAAGCTGCCATATTGGAGAGGCCACTTGGCAAGGAACTAAGGACAACATCAGTCCAACAAATTACTAGGAACTGATTTCTGCTAATATCCTGTTCAGTTAAGTATTGAGATGACTTTGGCCTAACCAACACTTTTATTGCAGTCCATGAGAAATCCTGAAGTAGAGAACTCAGGTAACATGTATCCAGAAATTTGACCCCCAAACTGTGAAATATCTTTGTGTGTTTTCTTAAGCTGTTAAATTTGGGGGCAAGTTGTTATGCAGAAATAGAAAGTGAATACAGTGGTTTACCCATAAAGCAACTAATGGCCATGTTAGAATGCACTTGATTATTTTAGTATAAAATATCTTCAACAGATTAATAAATATGTATCTATTGTTTGTTTTTGCTGGGAGAAATAATTTCTCAAAAGAGATCTTCCTACCAGGGCACAGCAACTCTAAAGTAATTTCAAGTCAGTCTGAATTCTATTTCATTAGATAATTCCCACTCACAGAATCCAAAGTCAAAGAACAAAAATTCAGCTCTAAGCCACCATTTTTATGTTGTGTATTAGCAGAACATTAGCTGAAGAACTCAATTAGCTATAAACTGGAATCTTTATTTCTCAAGACAATAAATAAAATTTGCCAAATACATAAGGTAACAACCAGAATAAGTAACTTGGTCTTTCTAATAATTAAGAGCTCTGTGGGGCTGGATCAGTCTTGAACCTGAAACTGCCTTTGGATGTTGCTGGACCACTGGATACTACTGGATTTGCACCTTTTAGGCAATCCATAATTACAGTGTATTACTGTATGGATCCTAGTTATACAAAGGGCCACTTTGTAACTCTCACATTGATTAAATTTATATTGAATGTTATCAAAATTATTCCAAAGAGCAAAGTTTGAATATGTGGAGTCCACAATGGCTATATGTAATTTCTAATTTCCTAAGTTGTTATTACACTTTTTCTTTTCACTCTTCTTTCCCTTACATTGCTGTCATTGAGAAGGCAACTCATCTGGTAAAGTTTTTAAATTTATGGCTTAATCATAATTCATTTCATGTCTACTGTTTCTGCAAGATATCACATATAAGCCATTCACACAACAAAACATGCTTAATTCACGCATTATTTTGGTAAAAAATTATTTCCTCCATGATGTTGAAATTATTATTTTAATATAAAAATAAATTTCCCCTAAAAAAGAAATATCCCCTAATTATTTCTAAAGGAATTAAAGCTATATTTATAGATTTATATTTATAGATTTATTTATATTTATTTATATTTATATTTATAGATTTATATTTATAGATTTATATTTATAGATTTATATTTACATTTATAGATTCAATTAATTTGATATATTTATAGATTCAATTAAATTGATACCCTATTTAAATTGATATTAAATTGATATTAAATTGATACCCTATTTCTCTTTTTTAAAGTTTTTATTTATTTATTTGAGAGAGAAAGAAAGAGTGTGAGTATGAGCAGGGAGGGGCAGAGGGAGAAGTAGGCTCCCCATTGAGCAGGGAGCCCGATGCAGGGCTCTATTCCAGGACCCTGAGATCATGACCTGAGCTGAC
>NC_048228.1:63874355-63883127 GCF_002007445.2 Ailuropoda melanoleuca | reverse complement strand
TTTTTAATTTCTGTCAGATTCGCTCTCATTTCTGCCCTTAGGGATTCTATATTCTCAGCAACGCTTTCTCTGATGCTTTTTTCAAGTTTACTCATCATCTTGACCATTGTTGCTCTGAATTCCATTTCTGATAATTGGGATACATCCATATGTATTAATTCTGTGGCCGAGGCCAATTCTGTGGCAGAGGCCACAGACTCATTATCTTTTCTTTGCTGGGGGGGACTTCTCCTTCTCGTCATTCTGATGAAGAGAGATTGCAGGGTTGTCCAGAGCCCAAGTGTTGACTGGGACCCAGGCCGTGCGCCCTTGTTTTATAGAGATCTTAGGGATGTGGGCTTCTTCCTTAAAGAGTTTATTTATTTATTTGAGAGAGAGAGAGACAGTCAGCAAGAAAGGGAACCCAAGCAGAGGAGTGGGAGAGGAAGAAGCAGGTTCCCGGTGGAGAAGCCCGATGAAGGACTCCTTACGGAGCGTTGTGATCACACCCTAATCCGAAGACAGGTGCTTGGTGACTGCGCCACTCAGGCGCTCCGGGTTGTGGGCTTCTTGGTTTTTCAGCCTGCCTTCTGGGGGAGGCATAGATTCAATTAATTTGATATATTTATAGATTCAATTAACTTGATACCCTATTTAAATTGATATTAAATTGATATTAAATTGATACCCTATTTCTCTTTTTTAAAGTTTTTATTTATTTATTTGAGAGAGAAAGAAAGAGTGTGAGTATGAGCAGGGAGGGGCAGAGGGAGAAGTAGGCTCCCCATTGAGCAGGGAGCCCGATGCAGGGCTCTATTCCAGGACCCTGAGATCATGACCTGAGCTGACAGCTGACGGCAGATGCTTACCCAACTGAGCCACTCAGGCGCCCCAAGTTGTTGCCTTATTACAATGTGAGTTTCAAAAAGATTCTTTATTTTGAAATTCTTCTTTAATGATATTAATACAAAGATAACCTGAATTATATGTTCATATAAACTCAATAAAGAAATTGAGAACATTGTATTTTAATACACATTCTGACATTTTACTCTGAACTTTATTTTTGCTATGCTGCAACATAAGACTATTGTGTACAGAACTGTGCGGGAGGGGAAAGAAAGTGGAGTACACAGGAGAACACACAAGGAGAACACTTTCCAAAGCCACTAGCTGGGAAAACCAGAGGGGCTGATTTTCATAAGTTTTTGCAACCAGTGGGGCTCAAAGACTGGAATTTTAGAGGTCAGTGTGCCTGGCTAGGACAGAGCCCCGAGGGCACTGCCCTACTCCTGGAGAGAAGGCAGACAGTGCAATCTGGGGATCATATAAGGCACACAGGGAGGGACTGTTCCCTCTCCTGGAGGGCATCTGTGTGAGGTGACCTTCACACAGTTGTCTCTCCAGGGATGAAAGAGCCAGTGGGTGCCATATCCTTCCTCTGTCCCTTACCATAGGCACAAAGACACCTGCTGAGGATGCAAACGGAGACATTGGCTGTTTAGCCTGCTTTGCTCCAAATCCCATGCCCCTGTGCTCCAGCACAGCTGCCATTATTAGTGAAACCTGCATCAGGCCCAGCCCAGCAAAACCCTCCCCGAGAAGACCAGCACAAGTCCCTGTCACACCATTTCTCTAAAGTATTGAGTTTTAAAAGTCAGCAGGCTTGGCTGAGGTAGAGCCCAAAGTACATTGTCCCTCTCCAGGCAGGCAAAAAACCCAGAGACAAACAGGATGAAAACAGCGATCTGAAAAATGCTTGGAACACATAAAGGAAAATTATTCACTCTTCTGGGAATACTTTTCTGAGAGCAGCAAGCATGGAGACCCCTCTCCAGGGACAAAGGAGCCAGCTGGCACCATTTCTCTCTCCAGCCCGTCAGCATAAACCAACTTCAGTAAACAGCAAAGTGCCAACACTGGCTGCCTAAACTGTTCCACCAATTCTCTCCCACCTGCACTCTGCTGGTACTGCTTTTCCTGGGCAAGCGTGCCCAAGGACCAGTGCAGCAAGTTCCTTCTCCAGAAAACCAGCAGACCACCCCACACACACACACACATGCACCACATCTACAGATCAGAGAGTTCTATAAGGCTTTAATTCTGATGCAAGTAGCATCAGGTCTCATTTAACAAGCAGATCAGAGCACACCTAGTTAAAACTTGCCATACTCTGGCCAAGGTCCAAACACTCCCCAGTAGGCAAGGAGAACCTGTGCAGACAACTGGCCTGAAGGATAGAGCAGTCAAAACACAGCAGCAGAGTGCCTACAGCACACACCAGAGAAACTCTGCGAAGCACTAGGCCCTGGACAGTATATGACCTCTTCTTCATAAAGCCATTACTTGGGATGTCTGGGTGGCTCAGTCAGTTAAGCATCTGCCTTCAGCTCAGGTCATGATTCCAGGGTCCTGGGATCAAGCCCCTCATCAGGCTCTCTGCGCAGTGGGAAGCCTGCTTCTCCTTCTTCCTCTGCCCTTCCCTCCATACCCCACTCATTCTCTCTCTCTTTCTCTTCCACTCAAATAAATAAATAAATAAATCTTAAACCCATTACTCTTAGGAGTAGGAAACATAGCAGGTTTTTCTAACACAGAGAAGAAGACAGAGACTTAGACAACATGCCAAGATGAACGAATTCTTCCCAAAAGAAAGAACAAGAAAAGGTGGTGGCTGGAGATCCAATCAAAAGAGATATAAGTAAAATGACTGATCCAGAATTTAAAACAACAACATAAGGATACACGCTGGGCTTGAAAAAAGCATGGAAAACATCAGGGAGACCCTTACTGCAGAGATAAAAGAGATAAAAACAATCAGTCAGAATGAAAAATGTAATAACTGAGATTCAAAACTAACTGGGATGTAATGACCATAAGGATGGAAGAACCAGAAGAATGAATAAATGATATAGAAGACAGAATCATGGAAAATAATGAAGCTGAACAAAATAGAGAAGGAAGAATCATGCGTCATGAGAGTAGATTCAGGGAACTCAGTGACTCCATGAAACATAATAACATTCATATGATAGGAGTCTCAAAAGAAAAAGAGAGAGAAAAGGGACAGAAGGTTTAGTTAAGGAAATTATAGCTGACAACTTCCCTAACCTGGGGATGGAAACAGACGTCCAAATCGAGGAGGCACAGAGAACTCCCATCAAAATCAACAAAAGTAGGCCAACACCAAGATATACTGTGGTCAATTTTTCAAAATATAAAGAAAAAAATTTAAAAGCAGCAAGACAAAAGAAGCCCCTAACTTACAGGGGAAGACAGATAAGGTTAGAAGCAGATCTCTCCACGGAAACTTGGAAGGCCAGAAGAGAATGGCATGATATATTCCACAGGCTGAATGGGAAAAATCTGTAGCCAAGAAGAGTCTATCCAGCATGACTATTATTCAGAATAGAAGGAGAGATAAAGAGTTTCCCAGACAAACAAAAGAGTTCCTGACCATTAAATCAGCTCTGCAAGAAATATTAAAGGGCACTCACTGAGTGGGAAAGAAAGACCAAAAGTGACAAAGACTAGAAAGGAACAGAGAAAATCTCCAAGAAACAACAAAACAAGTAATAAAATGACATTAAATACATATCTATCAATAATTACCTTGAATGAAAATGCACTAAATGCTTCAATCAAAAGACACAGGATGTCAGAATGGATTAAAGAAAACAAAACAAAACAAAAAACAACAGAAAAAAAAACAAGACACATCTATATGTTGCCTACAAGAAACTCATTTTAGACCTAAAGACACCCGCATATTGAAATTGAGGGGATAGACAAACATTTATCATGCAAATGGAAGTCAAAAGAATACTGCAGTAGCCATACTTATGTTAGATGAACTAGATTTTAAGCCAAAGACTGTAATAAGAGATGAAGAAGGGCACTATAGCATAATAAAGAGGACTATGTAACAAGAAGAACTAACAATTGTAAATATTTAACCCCTCAACAATGGGAGCATGCAAATGTATAAAATAATCAATAACATAAAGGAACTCATTGATAATAATATAATAAATGTAGGGGACTTTAACACCTCACTTACAGTAATGGCCAGATCATCTAAGCAGAAAATCAACAAGGAAACAATGGCTTTGAAAGACACATCGTACCAAATGAACTTAATATATATTCCGAACATTTCATCCTAAAGCAACAGAATGCACACTCTTTTCAAGTGCATATGAGACATTCTCCAGAACAGTTCACATATTAGGTCACAAATTAGGACTCAACAAGTACAAAAAGATTGAGATCATACCCCTGCATATTTTCTGACCACAAGGCTATGAAACTTGAAGTCGACCACAAGGAAAAACTTGGAAAAACCACAAATGCATGCTGGTTAAATAACATGCTATTAAATTATGAAAGGATCAACCAGGATATCAAAGAAGAAATTTTAAAAATACATGGAAACATGAAAATGAAAACATGACAGTCTAAAACCTTCAGGATGCAGCAAAAGTGATCACACAAGGGAAGTATACAACAATACAGGCCTACCTCAAGAAGCAAGAAAAATCTCGAACAGCCTACACTTACACCTAAAAGAGCTAAAAAAGACCAACAAACAAAGCCTAAAGCCAGCAGAGGAAGGGAAATAATAAAAATTAGAAGCAAAATAAATAAATAGTCAATAAGTATATAAATAAAATAGAAACTAAAAAAACAAAACACAGATGAAACTAGGAGATAGTTCTTTAAAAAAATTAATAAATTTGATAAACACAGGGGTGCCTTGGTGGTTCAGTTGCTTAAGCAGCTGCCTTCAACCCATGTCAGATCTCAGGGAGCCCACATTGGGCTCTCTACTCAGCAGAGAGTCTGCTTCTCCCTCTCCCTCTCCTTCTGTACTCTCCTTCTCTCAAATAAATAAATAAATAAAATATTTAAAAACAATTGATAAACCCCTAGCCAGATTTACCAAAAGAAAAGAGATGCAAGTAAATGAAATCACAGAGAGTGGAGAAATCACAATCAACACCATAGAAATACAAATAATTATAAAAATATTATGGGGGCACCTGGGTGGCGCAGTCGTTAAGCATCTGCCTTTGGCTCAGGGAGTGATCCTGGGGTTCTGGGATTGAGCCCCACATCAGGCTCATCCGCTAGGAGCCTGGTTCTTCCTCTCCCACTCCCCCTGCTTGTGTTCGCTCTCTCACTGGCTGTCTCTCTCTGTCAAATAAATAAATAAAATCTTTAAAAAAATATTATGAAAAATTATATGCCAACAAATTGGACAATCTGGAAGAAATGTATAAATTCCTAGAAACATATAAACTACCAAAACTGAGGATATCTGGGTGGCTTAGTCAGTTAAGAATCTGCCTTCAGGGGCGCCTGGGTGGCACAGCGGTTAAGCGTCTGCCTTCGGCTCAGGGCGTGATCCCAGCGTTATGGGATCGAGCCCCACATCAGGCTCTTCTGCTATGAGCCTGCTTCTTCCTCTCCCACTTCCCCTGCTTGTGTTCCCTCTCTCCCTGGCTGTCTCTCTCTGTCGAATAAATAAATAAAATCTTTAAAAAAAAAAAAAAAAAGAATCTGCCTTCAGCTCAGGTCATGATCCCAGGGGCCTGGGATCAAGTCCCATGTCAGGGTCTCTGCTCAGCCAGGAGCCTGCTTCTCCCTCTGCCTGCCACTCCTTGCCTCTCTCTCTGTCAAATAAATAAATAAAATCTTAAAACAAAGCAAAACAAAACCAAAAAACAAGCTACCAAACTGAAACAGGAAGAAATAGAAAACTTGAACAGACACACAACCAGCAACAAAATTGAATCAGTAATCAAAAATCTCCCAACAAACAAAAGTCCAGTGCCAGATAGCTTCCCAGTGGAACTCTACCAAATATTTAAAGAAGAGTTAATACCTATGCTTCTCAAACTACTCAAGAAACAAAAATGGAAGGAAAACTTCCAATTCATTCTATGAGGCCAACATTACCCTGATTCTAAAACCTGACAAAGACTCCACTAAAAAAGAGAACTAGAGTCCAATATCCCTGATGAACTTGGATGCAAAAATTCTCAACAAAATACTAGCAAATCAAATCCAACAGTACATTAAAAGAGCCATTCATCATGATCAAGTGGGATTTATTCCTGGGTTACAAGGGTGGTTCAATATTCACAAATCAATCAACATGAATACCCACATTAATAAAAGAAAGGATAAGAACCATATGATCCCCTCAATAGATACAGAACTAGCACTTGACAAAGCACATCTATTCATGACAAAAATCCTCAACAAAGTAGGAACAGAGGGAACATGCTTCAATATAAAAAGTCCATATATGAAAAACCCACAGCTAATATCATCCTCAATATAGAAAACCTGAGAGTTTTTCCCTCTGTGGTCAGGAATAGGACAGGAATGTCGACTCTCACCACTTATTTAACATTGTACTGGAAACCTAGCAACAGTGATCAGAGAACAAAAAGACATAAAAGGCATCCAAGTCAGCAAGAAAGAAGTCAAACTTTCACAATTGGCAGAAGACATGTTATTCTATATAGAAAACCTGAAAGATTCCACCAAAAATTTGCTAGGACTTACACACAAATTCAGTAAAGTCAAAGGATACTAAATCAATGTACAGAAATCTGTTACATTTATATACACCAATAATGGAGCAGGAGAAAGAGAAATCAAGGAATCAATCCCATTTACAAGTACACCAAAATCATAGATATCTCGGAATAAACCTAACCAAAGAGGAAAAGGATCTATACTCTGAGAACTATAAAATAGTGATGAAAGAAATTGAAGATGACAGAAAGAAATGGAAAAACATTCCATGCTCATGGATTAGATGAACAAATATCATTAAAATGTCCATATTACCAAAGCAATCTACATATTTATGCAATCCCTATCAAAATACCACTGGCATTTTTCACAGGTCTAGAACAAACAATCCTAAAAATGGTGTTCAGAAAACTGGACAGCAGCACATAAAAGAATGAGACTGGACCACTTTCTTACACCATACACAAAAATAAAACTCAAAATGGATGGAAGACCTAAATGTGAGATGGGAAACCATCAAAATCCTAGAGGAGAACACAGGCACTAACCTCTTTGACATAGTCTGTGGCAACTTTCCTTTTGTGAGGCAAGGGAAACAAAAGCAAATATGAGCTCTTGGGACCTCATCAAGATAAAAAACCAAACAAAAAAAACAAAACAAAACAAAACAAAACAACTTCTGCACGGCAAAGGAAACAATCAACAAAACTAAAAGGTAACCTACAGAATGGGAGAAGATATTGGCAAATGATATATCTGATAAAGGATTAGTACACAAAATCTATGAAAAACTTATCAAACTCAACCCCCGAAAAACAAATAATCCAGTTTAAAAATGGGCAGAAGACATGAGTAGACACTTTTCCAAATACGACTTACAGATGGCTAACAGACACACGAAAAGATGCTCAACATCACTCATCATCAGGGAAATACAAATCAAAACTCCAATGAGATATCTCTTCACACTCATCAGAAATGGCTAAAATTAAGAACACAGGAAACAACAGATGTTGGTGAGGATGTAGGGAAAGGGGAATCCTTTTACCCTGTTGGTGGGAATGCAAACTCGTGCAATCACTCTGAAAAACAGTATGGAGGTTCTTCTAAAAGTTAAAATAGAGCTACCCTACCATCCTGCAATTGCACTACTACATACTTACCTAAAGGATGCACAAATATTGATTCAAAGGAATATATATATATATATATATCATGATGTTTATAGCAACATTATCAACCATAGCCATATTATGGAGAGAAACCAAAATGCCCATCAATTAATGAAGGATAAAGATGTTGTGTTACATGTATACAATGGAATATTACTAGGCCATAAAAAGAGTGAAATCTTGCCATTTGCAATGACATGGATGGAGCTTGAAAGTATTACGCTAATTGAAATAAATCAGTCAGGGAAAGACAAATACCATACGATTTCACTCATGTGTGGAATTTAAAAAACAAAACAAATGAAGGTAGTGGGGGAAAAGAGGCAAACCAAGAAACAGACTCTTAACCACAGAGAAAAAACTTAGGGTTACTGGACGGGAGGTGCACAGGGGATGGTTAAAATAGATGACGGGGATTAAGGAGGGCACTTGTGATGAGTGCAGAATATTGTATGTTTTTGTTTTTTTAAGTAGGCTCCATGCCCAGGGTGGAACCCAATGCAAGGCTTGAACTCCGGACCCTGAGATCCAGACCTGAGCTGAGATCCAGAGTCAGACTCTTAACCAACTGAGCCACCCAGGTACCCTGAACACTGGGTATTTTATGTAATTGATGAATCTTTGAATTCCATACCTTGAAACTAATATTACACTGTATGTTAACTGGAATTTAAATAAAAATTTGAAAAAAGAAAAAAAAAAGAGTATGTTTATCCATGAGTGTGTTTAAACTAAATTAGTTCTCTTATAAGTTCTCTGGTGTAAATAAATACTTAATAAACACTTGGAACAGCCATTATTCTCATGTGAGATAGCAAGGTTCTCTTCCCCCCCCCTTCCTTCATGGGAGTTTATTTCTTGGCAGAAAAGGAGAAGCAAGGTCAGGCTCCTGAGCATTCTAGGCAAGGGGGGGGGGGTAAGAGGAAGGGAGGCATAGGGGAGGGCTCCAACTGTGGCACTTAGTCCCACAGTTGTCCTGGCTGGATCCGGGGAGGGCCTGCCAGGGACGGTGCCACTGAGCCTAGAGACAAAGGTGGTGGGCCAAAGGGCCCGAGGACTGCCCATATGGAGG
>NC_048228.1:63871526-63873795 GCF_002007445.2 Ailuropoda melanoleuca | reverse complement strand
ATTTTTCTCCGGGATTCCACGCCTTACTTCAGCACGAAAGATTACTTCTTGAAGCTCTCCAGATCACCTGTCAGGTCCAGCTCCAGGGGACCCAGGGCCAAGCTCCACACCAGGGTTAGGCAGGTCACAACACTGGGGACATTGGGGTCAGCAGCCCTGCTACACAGCCCAACAGGGGATCTTTGTTCTTGTGTAGACTCTTATCATCCTTGTCTAGCCCCTGGATCTCCTGGATGCTCTTCTGGGCAGGGGGCTTATAGCTGTTGAGTGCTCATCCTCCTCCTTCTCGGCTGCCATCTGCTCTGCCGTGGGCTCTTGCTCTGCCCTGCTCACCTCCAGCTGAGTCTGGGACACCAGGGGCTCCACTGGCCACTCTTGTGCTCCCTTCTACATGGAATAGCAAGTAATTTCTTCACTGAGTATATAGTTGTCTTAATTATTGTGTTAGTCTGATTTTTGTCTAGTGTGCTATATAACATTTTGTCTTCGTCTGCTCGGGCTCCCGTAACAAATTGCCAGAGACTAGGTGGCTTTAGCAACAGAAATTTATTTTCTCACAGTTCTGAAGGCTGGAAGTCTACTATCAGGTGTCAGTTTGGTGCATTTTTAACCCTTAAATCTCATGTATCAATAGATGTTACTTGGAAAACACATAAAGTAATTATTCTTGTTCGAGATTAAGTTAGGCATCATACAACTCTTGATGTTTCTCCGACCTCTCCAGTATAATTCAGCATAATTCATTTTAATAACCCCTTCACATATATTGTAAGAATAGAAAGTTGCTACTGATACTTTTTTAGATAAATTAAGTAAATGAGGTATAACAAAGACTGTTCTGCCCTAACTCCAGTCAGCTTCTCCACAAGAATGTGGTTGCTTCAGAGAGGAATTGTGTACAGTATGTAGGGACAATGATACATTTCTCAAAAGCAGAAAAAAGCTAGTTTGCTCTTCATTCCAGGAAAATAGTATTTGAAACCATTATGTTTAAGTAACACAATATTTAGAACTGATTAATGTTGCATTTTTTAATGTTGATTTTTTTAAATAGCACAGCATTTTACCAAAAATAAAAGAATTGTCATTTTGGTGTCTGAAAAATTCTCATCTAATTTTAGAGTATTGTATTCAGCAATAAATAATTATTGTTTAGATTTAAATTCTTTAAGAGATTTCCAATAGTAAGCAAAGTAAATTAAAAAAAAAATTTCTGGGAATATAGGACCACATTTTCTTGTCCAACCATTCATATTTAAGTTTAGTCTTTAGACGGACAAAAAAGGGAAAAGAACTCTTCTATGCTTAACATGTGAGAATACACATTGTTAATGTATACCAGATATAAAGAGAAGAAAGCAACTTTATTATAGTCTGTAATTTGGGAAATCTTTAAATATTTCCTCATATATTTTAGCTTTTATAATATTCTATGTTAATGCCTCTTTTCTAATCCCAAACAATCCCTATAGTTATAAACTCTGAAACCCATTTTTAAAAATGCTTGAATATGTATGTGTATGCATAGCTGTTCTTTCTAAATTGTTAATGCCTTTCTCTTGTGTCTCCGCCTTATTTATGTACATGTAAATATGCATGTAAATACTTAAATTATTGATTTTAATAGTAGTAAATTTAACAGTACTAAATATAAAGATGTTACTTTTATTTCACATAATTTTTATAAATAGGTTTTCACTAATAATATAATACAGAAACATTACTCTGTTACCCACAGCCACCTATCATCATATATCTAAGTATTTCTAAGATTAAGAAAAAAAAATTTCTTTCACTATATATGTATGTACATGCACATATTATTTATTTACTTTTACTAATAAAAAAATAAAGGAAGAACTATCATGTAATTCAACAATCCCACTTCTGGGTATATACATGAAGGAAGTGAAATCACTATCTCAAAGAGATCTCTTCACTCCCATGTTTACTGCAGCATTTTTCACAATAGCCAAGAAACGGAAAGAAGCTAAGTGTTTATCAAAGTATGAATAGATAAAGAAAATGTGTATGTATAATATATTTTTTTAAGATTTTATTTAATCATGTGACAGACAGACAGCGAGAGAGGGAACTCAGCAGGGGAGTGGGAGAGGAAGAAGCAGGCTCCCAGCGGAGGAGCCCGATGTGGGACTCGATCCCGGAATACCGGGATCACGCCCTGAGTCGAAGGCAGACGCTTAACGACTGCGCTACCCAGATGCCCCTATGTATAATATTTTTAAGAGTTATATTTATTTATTTGTTT
>NC_048228.1:63785217-63866874 GCF_002007445.2 Ailuropoda melanoleuca | reverse complement strand
AAAACAAAACAAAACAACTTCTGCACGGCAAAGGAAACAATCAACAAAACTAAAAGGTAACCTACAGAATGGGAGAAGATATTGGCAAATGATATATCTGATAAAGGATTAGTACACAAAATCTATGAAAAACTTATCAAACTCAACCCCCGAAAAACAAATAATCCAGTTTAAAAATGGGCAGAAGACATGAGTAGACACTTTTCCAAATACGACTTACAGATGGCTAACAGACACACGAAAAGATGCTCAACATCACTCATCATCAGGGAAATACAAATCAAAACTCCAATGAGATATCTCTTCACACTCATCAGAAATGGCTAAAATTAAGAACACAGGAAACAACAGATGTTGGTGAGGATGTAGGGAAAGGGGAATCCTTTTACCCTGTTGGTGGGAATGCAAACTCGTGCAATCACTCTGAAAAACAGTATGGAGGTTCTTCTAAAAGTTAAAATAGAGCTACCCTACCATCCTGCAATTGCACTACTACATACTTACCTAAAGGATGCACAAATATTGATTCAAAGGAATATATATATATATATCATGATGTTTATAGCAACATTATCAACCATAGCCATATTATGGAGAGAAACCAAAATGCCCATCAATTAATGAAGGATAAAGATGTTGTGTTACATGTATACAATGGAATATTACTAGGCCATAAAAAGAGTGAAATCTTGCCATTTGCAATGACATGGATGGAGCTAGAAAGTATTACGCTAATTGAAATAAATCAGTCAGGGAAAGACAAATACCATACGATTTCACTCATGTGTGGAATTTAAAAAACAAAACAAATGAAGGTAGTGGGGGAAAAGAGGCAAACCAAGAAACAGACTCTTAACCACAGAGAAAAAACTTAGGGTTACTGGACGGGAGGTGCACAGGGGATGGTTAAAATAGATGACGGGGATTAAGGAGGGCACTTGTGATGAGTGCAGAATATTGTATGTTTTTGTTTTTTTAAGTAGGCTCCATGCCCAGGGTGGAACCCAATGCAAGGCTTGAACTCCGGACCCTGAGATCCAGACCTGAGCTGAGATCCAGAGTCAGACTCTTAACCAACTGAGCCACCCAGGTACCCTGAACACTGGGTATTTTATGTAATTGATGAATCTTTGAATTCCATACCTTGAAACTAATATTACACTGTATGTTAACTGGAATTTAAATAAAAATTTGAAAAAAGAAAAAAAAAAGAGTATGTTTATCCATGAGTGTGTTTAAACTAAATTAGTTCTCTTATAAGTTCTCTGGTGTAAATAAATACTTAATAAACACTTGGAACAGCCATTATTCTCATGTGAGATAGCAAGGTTCTCTTTTTTCCCCCCCCTTCCTTCATGGGAGTTTATTTCTTGGCAGAAAAGGAGAAGCAAGGTCAGGCTCCTGAGCATTCTAGGCAAGGGGGGGGGGGTAAGAGGAAGGGAGGCATAGGGGAGGGCTCCAACTGTGGCACTTAGTCCCACAGTTGTCCTGGCTGGATCCGGGGAGGGCCTGCCAGGGACGGTGCCACTGAGCCTAGAGACAAAGGTGGTGGGCCAAAGGGCCCGAGGACTGCCCATATGGAGGGACTAAATACTGACAGGCCACACACACATGACTCCAGGCTGGCAGGCCCAAGTAGACAGGTAAGGCTCAAGTGTTGGCTTTGTCTGGTGAGGGCTATCTGCTGGGGCTGTGGGCTCTGGTGTTGCCCACTGGAACTAAGAAGGCAGAGGAGTGAGGACACCTGGCCTCCCAGATCGGAATGCAAAATACTTCAGTTTTGACAGTTTGGCTTACCCCAAGCCCCTGGAGCCATCCCCCCAGCCTTGGCCTGGGGAGGGGGCTGGTTAGTCCCTGGTGGACAGGGAAGCAGGAACAGTACGTCCCACATATCTCCCCAGGCCACAGGGATTGCAATGGGGCAGGGACCAGAGGAGACCACATGCTCATGCAGACATGGGTGATTAGAGGTTCATGTCAGCCCCCACAGCACACGTTCCACATGTTAAGGCATCACGATTAGACAGTTACCCACAGCTATGGATGAACTGACCCAGAACAGGTGAAAGCAGGAGGGTGGCTGCCTTCTAAGAGGCCTCAATTGTGCACCCCACAGCACTCCAGAGGAAGAGAAAGAAGAGGATTCAAGGCAACTGCAAAGACCCACAGGGACCTAATGATTCCTATTATTCCTTTGGAAAATCTAGGGCCTTGGGTCAGGTTAGGACGGGTGGAGGAACATGAAGGAGTACAGAAGGGGAGGTAGAGCCCTGTGCTGAAGGTTCCCTTTTCTTACCGCCCCCTCCCCAGTACAGGCAGAAGCAGTAAGACAAGACCATCAAGGGCCAGGGGGGATGGGTGGGGCTGGACAGGGAGCAGACCTCTCAGCACTTTGATAAGGTGTTGGGATGGGGGTGGTGGTGATAGGGGTAGGGCACATCAGACAGGTCCGTTCATCTGTCCAAAGGCCTGTTCACCTCCCTCCAGGACTCAGTCCTTCCATTCCTTTTTGATGGTAAGTTTCCACTCCCAGGACAGGTGGTCAGTCTTGTCACCTGTGAAGCAGGACTTGTTGTAGCTGCCATGAGCCAGCATATCCTTGGGTGCCTCCTCCATGAGGGTCAGAAACTTGTACTCCTCTACCTGGGGCCCATAGCTCCCCACCAGGTCGTTGGTTTTGTCAATCTTGACACCTGTGCTGTACATGTGCTGGTTGTACTTCCCACCAGACACAATTTCCTGGTTCACTGGAAAGAGATTTTTCTCCGGGATTCCACGCCTTACTTCAGCACGAAAGATTACTTCTTGAAGCTCTCCAGATCACCTGTCAGGTCCAGCTCCAGGGGACCCAGGGCCAAGCTCCACACCAGGGTTAGGCAGGTCACAACACTGGGGACATTGGGGTCAGCAGCCCTGCTACACAGCCCAACAGGGGATCTTTGTTCTTGTGTAGACTCTTATCATCCTTGTCTAGCCCCTGGATCTCCTGGATGCTCTTCTGGGCAGGGGGCTTATAGCTGTTGAGTGCTCATCCTCCTCCTTCTCGGCTGCCATCTGCTCTGCCGTGGGCTCTTGCTCTGCCCTGCTCACCTCCAGCTGAGTCTGGGACACCAGGGGCTCCACTGGCCACTCTTGTGCTCCCTTCTACATGGAATAGCAAGTAATTTCTTCACTGAGTATATAGTTGTCTTAATTATTGTGTTAGTCTGATTTTTGTCTAGTGTGCTATATAACATTTTGTCTTCGTCTGCTCGGGCTCCCGTAACAAATTGCCAGAGACTAGGTGGCTTTAGCAACAGAAATTTATTTTCTCACAGTTCTGAAGGCTGGAAGTCTACTATCAGGTGTCAGTTTGGTGCATTTTTAACCCTTAAATCTCATGTATCAATAGATGTTACTTGGAAAACACATAAAGTAATTATTCTTGTTCGAAATTAAGTTAGGCATCATACAACTCTTGATGTTTCTCCTACTTCTCCAGTATAATTCAGCATAATTCATTTTAATGACCCCTTCACATATATTGTAAGAATAGAAAGTTGCTACTGATACTTTTTTAGATAAATTAAGTAAATGAGGTATAACAAAGACTGTTCTGCCCTAACTCCAGTCAGCTTCTCCACAAGAATGTGGTTGCTTCAGAGAGGAATTGTGTACAGTATGTAGGGACAATGATACATTTCTCAAAAGCAGAAAAAAGCTAGTTTGCTCTTCATTCCAGGAAAATAGTATTTGAAACCATTATGTTTAAGTAACACAATATTTAGAACTGATTAATGTTGCATTTTTTAATGTTGATTTTTTTAAATAGCACAGCATTTTACCAAAAATAAAAGAATTGTCATTTTGGTGTCTGAAAAATTCTCATCTAATTTTAGAGTATTGTATTCAGCAATAAATAATTATTGTTTAGATTTAAATTCTTTAAGAGATTTCCAATAGTAAGCAAAGTAAATTAAAAAAAAAATTTCTGGGAATATAGGACCACATTTTCTTGTCCAACCATTCATATTTAAGTTTAGTCTTTAGACGGACAAAAAAGGGAAAAGAACTCTTCTATGCTTAACATGTGAGAATACACATTGTTAATGTATACCAGATATAAAGAGAAGAAAGCAACTTTATTATAGTCTGTAATTTGGGAAATCTTTAAATATTTCCTCATATATTTTAGCTTTTATAATATTCTATGTTAATGCCTCTTTTCTAATCCCAAACAATCCCTATAGTTATAAACTCTGAAACCCATTTTTAAAAATGCTTGAATATGTATGTGTATGCATAGCTGTTCTTTCTAAATTGTTAATGCCTTTCTCTTGTGTCTCCGCCTTATTTATGTACATGTAAATATGCATGTAAATACTTAAATTATTGATTTTAATAGTAGTAAATTTAACAGTACTAAATATAAAGATGTTACTTTTATTTCACATAATTTTTATAAATAGGTTTTCACTAATAATATAATACAGAAACATTACTCTGTTACCCACAGCCACCTATCATCATATATCTAAGTATTTCTAAGATTAAGAAAAAAAAATTTCTTTCACTATATATGTATGTACATGCACATATTATTTATTTACTTTTACTAATAAAAAAATAAAGGAAGAACTATCATGTAATTCAACAATCCCACTTCTGGGTATATACATGAAGGAAGTGAAATCACTATCTCAAAGAGATCTCTTCACTCCCATGTTTACTGCAGCATTTTTCACAATAGCCAAGAAACGGAAAGAAGCTAAGTGTTTATCAAAGTATGAATAGATAAAGAAAATGTGTATGTATAATATATTTTTTTAAGATTTTATTTAATCATGTGACAGACAGACAGCGAGAGAGGGAACTCAGCAGGGGAGTGGGAGAGGAAGAAGCAGGCTCCCAGCGGAGGAGCCCGATGTGGGACTCGATCCCGGAATACCGGGATCACGCCCTGAGTCGAAGGCAGACGCTTAACGACTGCGCTACCCAGATGCCCCTATGTATAATATTTTTAAGAGTTATATTTATTTATTTGTTTGTTTAAAAGACAGAGCACGCATGTCCTCTCACACAGGGAAGGGGGAGAAGAAAAGGATCTCAAGCCGACTCCCTGCTGAGCATAAAGCTGGACATGGGGCTTCATCTCAAGACCTGAGATCATGATCTGAGCCTAAACCAAGAACCTGACGTTTAACTGACTGAGCCAACCAGGCGCCCCATGTGTGTGTATAATATTATTCAACCATGAGAAAGAAGGAAAACTCTGCCATTTGTGACAACATGGAATGACCATGAAGACATTATGGTAAGTGAGATAAATCAGACAAAGACAAATACTGTATGGTATCACTTAAATGTGAAATCTAAATTATGCAAACTTGTAAAAACAGAGTAAAACGGTGGTTAGCAGGGGCTGGGAGGGGTGGAAGAGTAGGAGAGATGTTGTTTCAGGGTACAAATTGGAATATTAGGTAAATAAGTCCTGGAGATCTAATGCACAGTACAGTGAATATAGATAATAATATTGTATTACAATCATCAAACTTGCTAAGAGATTAGATCTGAATTATTCCCACTAAGACAAGAAATGATAATTATGTACAATGATAGAGGGCTAATGCTGCAATCACAATTGTATTACAATATATAAAGAAATCAGAACAATTGTTACATAATGTTTTATGTCAGATATTTCAATAAAAGGAAAAAATTGTTTTTATTCTAAAACAGAAGGTGATAGAAAATTAATTTTCCAGTTAAAAATATTTCCAGATGGTATATCTAGTTTTGAATTATTTATATTTATATATGTTTATATATGTGTATGTATACCACATTGTATTGTTTAATATAGATCAAACACTACTTTCAAAAATCAATGCTTTACATTTGATATTCATAAAACATTCTGAATCATGCGCATCATACAAATTTTAAAAATTTTCATTATTCTGGCTGTTGCTAATCTAGTTTCTAACAGTTTTTTTCATGTTATTTGTATGCTTAGTGTTAACAAAGAACTGTTAAGTAGAAATACGTTCTTTTACACGTGAAAGGTAGNTTATTCGACAGAGATAGAGACAGCCAGCGAGAGAGGGAACACAAGCAGGGGGATTGGGAGAGGAAGAAGCAGGCTCATAGCAGAAGAGCCTGATGTGGGACCCGATCCCATAACGGCAGGATCACGCCCCGAGCCGAAGGCAGACGCTTAACCACTGTGCCACCCAGGCGCCCCTCTAACAGTTTTTTTCATGTTATTTGTATGCTTAGTGTTAACAAAGAACTGTTAAGTAGAAATACGTTCTTTTACACGTGAAAGGTAGATATTGAATATTGTTAGTAAACACCTATGCAGTAAGTTACAAAATGATATCCTGTTAGTAATCTCAAATTGCAGACAAAAGGAAAATAACTAATTGTGTGTAGTGTAGCATGGCATGTACCAATACAAAATAAAAATCCATAAAAAATGTTTGTTTTCTACTAGAGTTCAATGTATATGGGTTATTGTTTTACAAAGAAATCTCACCACTAAAATAAAGCGTTTTTTTTTTAAAGTGTACTGGATATTGAGTAACTGTAGTTAATACTTTAGAGAGAGTATCACTATCTATTCAGTGCAAAATGGTTATTGACTTCAAGGTTTCAAAGAATTAATACCATCCTTAAATTCAAGAGCAGAGAGTTTCAATACCATCAACTTTATCAAAGTACAGTCCAACAATGAATGACTTTTCTTGTGCTTTTGTTATGTATTTTGTTATTGAACTTCAGTGTCAACATATTTTCTTCTGAATTATCAAAATAGAGGATAGCTACATTCACATTATAGTGAATGAGCAATCAATAATAACTTTTAACTGGTACAATATTCTAAAACATTTTCACGTCTTATATTTTTTCTGAATGCATGCAGTAACTGAATCTTTATTGAAATGAGAAACAGATGAAATCATCATAAAAAAAGAAAAAAAATTAAAACCATTCTTACTTTGTTTCCAAATTCCAATACAGAGTTCCACCTTTACAGGATAGCACGTAGTCTCATACTCTACCTACCTATATCTTGCTTTTTTAAATTTTTTTATTTTAATNACTTTGTTTCCAAATTCCAATACAGAGTTCCACCTTTACAGGATAGCACGTAGTCTCATACTCTACCTACCTTTATCTTGCTTTTTTAAATTTTTTTATTTTAATTTTTTTTATTATATTATGTTAGTCACCATACAGTGCATCCCTGGTTTCTGATGTAAAGTTCAATGATTCATTAGTTGCTTATAACACCCAGTGCACCATGAAATACGTGCCCTCCTTACTACCCATCACCGGCCTATTCCGTTCCCCCATCCCCCTCCCCTCTGAAGCCGTCAGTTTGTTTCTCATAGTCCATAGTCTCTCATGCTTCATTCCCCCTTCTGATTACCCCCCCTTTCTTTATACCTACCTATATCTTGTGCNCTTCAGTTTGTTTCTCATAGTCCATAGTCTCTCATGCTTCATTCCCCCTTCTGATTACCCCCCCTTTCTTTATACCTACCTATATCTTGTGCAAGTAGTTTGCAAATTGTATCCTGGCTGTTCTAAACAGCCAGCTTCCCTAGGTTCCTCTTGGAAGAAAACGTTTTAAGGGAGGAACCAATGAGATGACATTGGATCGTGCAATCTCTTTTTCATGAGCAGCTCTGCTTTCATCTATGTTAAATATTAGATTTCTGAGTAAATTTTCTATAAATTAAGTGTTCTCTGATTAAAACATCATAAGTGATTTGGAAAATAATGCCACGATAGTATGCTTCCAATTTTAACTTTAAAGGTGATTTTTTCCTAATAAATCATTTACTTTATAGCTTCAAGAATTCTCTTAAAATTATGCGAAATACAATGCCTTAGGTGTTGGGAAAGAACATTTAGGCATGCAGATGTATGGTCTCTCTCTCTTTCTCTCTCTCACACACACACACGCACACGCACGTGCACACGCACACACACCTCAGCCTAAAAAAGAAGTCAAGTCCATTCACAGTGGCACAGTATGAATCTTCCCTGAGAAAGTCAAGGAGTCTTTAATGTTAATGTGTTACCATTTCTGTTACATCCCTCAAAGAGGTAATATCTGTTACTATCTCCTTTATATAAATAATTACATAATGCAAACTGACTTTTTGTCTCCATAATTCAAATCTAAAGCTCTCTGCTGCACAGCTTGATTTTTCTAAAATTTTATTCTTAGTATTAAAAATCTGGGTAATTCTCCTGATCGTTCATTTACTTTATTTGCACAGGCTGTTAGACATGTTCTTATACGATCAAATAATTTGTGACATAGAGGAACCAGAAAAAAGAAATGGAAAATAAAACCTATGTCACCCTTAAGTACTAGGATGAACTGCATATTTTCTACTTTATCAAATCAATCAATTGCAAGACACATCATTAATTCGTGTATCTGTAAGAAAGAAAAATAAACATTACCAATTCAAATATGGCATGCTACCTATGGTAGAACCGATTCTAATTTTAGAGATGTCATAAAGTTAAATATATGTACTTAGAACAAATGTAGAAATCATTCACTTGATTTTTATAAAATCACCACATAGAATGAATTTTTAGTTCTGTCCCTCAAATGGGGATAATTAGGGGTGCCTGGGTGACTCAGTCAGGTAAGCATCTGACTCTTTGTTTCAGCTCAGGTTATGGTCTCATGGTTTGTGGGATCCAGCCCCAAGTCCGGCTCTGTGCTCCTTGGGAGGCTGCTTGGATATTCTCTCTCTCTGCCCCACTTGCACGTGCACGCTCTCTTTCTCTCCCTCAAATAAATAAATCTTTAACATAAAATAAAATGGAGGAAATTAGTACAGAACTCTAAGTAACCACCCTAGGAGCACACGACTAATATATAGCACAGTCAGAATTCAGAATCAAATATGTCTGGCTCTATGAACCGTCTTCTCCCTACAGATTTCCACTTCTTATGAGTTCACTGCAACTTGTAATGTAATGTAATGATGATGTCCCACTGCTGTTTCACTGCTAGAATTGCCTCTCATGTACTCTTATTTAATAGCTTATATGCCACAATCTATAAAGAGACTCTGGTGTGACCAAACAATAGGTCTTTAATATATTCTTAAGTCATGATTACTAAGAAAAAGATACTGATTCTCTGCTCCTAAATCTCAGTTAATGTTTTTGAAATGTTTCATGTCATGATATTTATGACAAATATAGTGCTTTCTACTTAATAGCTTTAAAATGTTTTGATCACGGGGTGCCTAGTGGTGCAGTCATTAAGTGTCTGCCTTCGGCTCAGGGCGTGATCCCAGCATTCTGGGATCGAGCCCCACATCAGTCTCCCCTGCTGGGAGTCTGCTTCTTCCTCTCCCACTCCCCCTTCTTGTGTTGCCTCTCTCGCTGGCTGTCTCTGTCAAATAAATAAATAAAATCTTTAAAAAAATAAAAATAAAATGTTTTGATCATTTGGACAAACTGTCAAAGCAACCATGGGACTGAACAACCAACGCTGTTTTAAACAATAAACCACACAAGCCAATGTAATATGACTTTGGCTTCAGTTTTCCATGTAATGAGATTTAGTGAATTAATGAATCAGTGAATTAGTCTTTAAGTCATTGAGGCCTTTTAAATAGTCAATATCTTATACACTTAAGCAGGTAGTAAGATTAATGTATGCAAATATTTATTGAATGATTATTATAAACTAAGAACTAGTCTAACTTACATAGTTCCAGTTTTAACTGTGTAAAAGAGTTATTTGTTGAGCTCTTTTTATGTGTGTGTGTGTATTATATGTGTGTGCATATATACACACACTATTATTATGCCCATTTTTTAGATGAGAAAAGTAAGAGCTCAACAAATAACTCATTTACACAGTTAAAACTGGAACACAGAATTTATACCAGTTTTACAGCCAAGGCTTTTAACCTTCCTACAATATATCTTTCCAAGAAGAAGGAGAAATGGGCTGAAACTCTAGAGACCAGCACTGAATTTCAGATTACAAACTGCATCGTAGAGCTTAATCAAATCACTTTATCTGATTCATAGTAACCTTTGTGAAAGATGTGCCTTTCTCTGATTATTCCAGTTTCACTTATAACTTAAAATGGGATTTGCTTTGCCTGTATTTCTTCTTCCCTTGCCCAATCCAAATCTGTTGGTCTGAGTTTTCCTACAGACTGCATGAAATTGCTTCTTTTAGTTCTAAGGTCTCAAATCCTAACCTTCATGTAGAGTGTGGTGCTCTTTCTTTTATGCTCCCACTGCACCTTGCATATACACTTATTAGTGCATTGGTAATTAGTGACAGTCTCTGAACTTCTTTAAAGTGGAAGTGATATCTCATTCCCAATACATAAACAGAGAGCCTAGCCTGACATACACAAAACATTTAGTAAATGAATGCTAAGTGGAAGAAAGAAGAAATGAATGAATGGACATCCATTTACTCATTTATATAAGGAATTGGGTTTAGTTGAACATAAGATTCTTCTTAGCCCTAAACCCAGTCATTTCTGCCTCTATTGATATATGAAAGCACTTAGTACATACTTATCATTGATCTTTTTTGACCTCAATATCCATTACACATTTTAGTTGTTTCCTTATTTGCCCAAAATGACAGAGATTATGACTGTACCAAAGCATGTGCTGCTTTTCACTACTCAGACTCTCTTGCAAATGATTAGGCGCTGTGACTGACATCTTCCCATAAAAATTTTGGGGAAAGGATTTTCAGGCCTGACCCTTAAAACATCCTGAAGAGCCTAATGGATCTTTTTGGATCCCCAGTTACCCTGAAGTAGAGAATCATTGAGCCCTAGGGAACAATGGAGCAACAAAATGAAAGACTTCCAGCATCTGAAGTCATTGCTACGTAAAAGTGACCCAGAAAGTCCACATGACTTGTGTCAGGCTGTGTAAGCAATAACTAAGTCTTTGTTACGTAAGCCAAGAGAATTTTTTTCTATTTTTTATGGAAGCTAGGATTAATTTCTCTAATTCTGAAACAAACCAATATCTTTAATTGCTAGACTAATTTGCATCTCTCTCTCTCTCTCCCTCTTTTTATTTTGTTCGTTTTAGGCTAAAAAGAAGAAAGTATGTAGAATTGATGCATGGCATCTTCACCCAAATTTTTCCTCTCAGACTTCCTGGGTCTGAGTTATAAATCTGTATAGTCTTGGGCACAGAAGAGCCATTATTAAAGGAAGAGTAAAAACAGGAAAGTTTCAAACTGACAATAGAGCCTTTAACAATCAATCAAGGCCCAGCATATACACTAGCTATTTGTAGAGATACCAAACAAGCAAAAAAATTTAGCATTTAGGACGTTTATGTCTCTACTGGTGGTATATAAATGTATACCTAAACACATTTCTTCCCCCTACCAGCAGTTTTGGTTTTGCTTTATTTTGAATAGATGATATTTGAATAGATGATATAATACTGAGAAGAGGATATAGAACACTTGGGAAGGAGGCCACACTATAAGGAAGTCACTTCTAATTTATTATCTCATGATCAAATATTCGACAAACCTTGACATATATTTTACCTTCTTATAGCTTAAGATTTAACTTCCTAAACTCTAATGAGAAACCCCTCAACGAGAAAGAGAAAAAAAATGTATGGTTCATTATTATAATTCCCCAAAGAGTCTTTAAACCAGGGTTACTTTAGGTGAATTTTATATTAAGTCATTTGCTAAAATATTTAATGTTGACTCCTAAGCATCTAAAATATTACACTGAATTGGCTTTACAGGATGTTTCTTTCAACTATTCCTTTCAGATAGGATTATGACAAAAGAAGAAAGTCATGCTATACTTATTTAATTCTTTAGCAAATAATCTCAGTAAGTAGTAATATTAACTTCTAATATCTGATCTCAAATTTCTTTATTCCCTTATTTGTCTCCCAACATTGCACAGGCCTCTTGATTTGTCTGTTAAAATGTGTAGAGATGGAAAAGAATGACAAACAAAACAAAACAAACAAACAAAAAACAAAGTGAGAGAAAGGAAGGGATAAAAGGAAGGATGGACATATGGAGAAAAAACCTATCATTTTTGTGCCTTGTGTACAGAAGAGGTTTAGGAACCCATTTTCTACTCAGAAAAAGCAAATGAGAGAGGAAAACCCACAGGTTTAATATAGTGGTTAAATTTGAAAATATGCAAAATCTTGGAAGAAATTCAAAACAATAGAGAGCTGGACATACATTGCGTAGTGGACATTTTACCTTGGCCCTAGAGATCACTGCATGAACATGAACTGATTCAGTTACACATTTAAAACATTAAATTCAGAAAAGAGATAATAAGTGAAACAGCTCAAAAAGAAAAAAAAAACTTTAATATTACCCTAAATAAGAACGAAAAAACCCAAAAGCAATACTATTTAAATTTGTGTTTATTACTTTTGTTTAAAAAATTGTGAGCATTGATCATATTGTTCAGAGATCTTTGGAAACTATGAAAAATTAGATTAATAAACGTTGAAAACAATTACTGGTTGTGAAATGCCTGTCTCAAAGAAACCATTTAAGTAACTTCCCTAATTATCAAGACCTTCTTCTAATGGATAGTAGACACAAAAGTCTGTGCTTAAATACTCAATTTTTTTTTCAAATCACTTTGAGTGGCATTTACTTATACTTTTAAAAAACCTGATTATCATTACTTGAGTCCACACAAATCTGCTAATTAGTGATAGAATTTGGACTGATGCACAGTTCTGAATCCCAAAATCGGCACCATCATTGCTCTTCTCACTCTACTGCTCTGACCCTTGGGATATACACCTTTCCTTTATTTCTCAATTTAATATTAAACAGAAACAATCAATCTTTTGGGTTTCCTAACATCTATCTAAAAGACACTTTTAAAAAAATCCTGCTGTGGATTGCCTGGGTGGCTCAGTCAGTTAGGCGTCTGCCTTCGGCTCAGGTCATGATCCCAGGGTCCTGGGAATCAGCCCCATGTCTCCCTCACCCTCAGCCTCTCCCTCTGCATGTGCTCTCTCTCTGTTCTCTCTCTCAAATGAATGAATAAATAAAAATTATCCCGTTGTGGGGGCGCCTGGGTGGCCCACTTGATTGAGTGTCCGTCTCCTGGTTTTGGCTCAGGTCTGATCTCAGGGTCATGAAATTGAGCCAGCATCCGGACTCAATGCAGAGTCTCTTTAAGACTCTCCCTCTGCCCCTTCCTGCCATGTGCTCTCTCTCTCTCAAATAAATAAATCTTTTAAAAAATACTTTTATGGGCTGAATTTTGCCTCCTCAGCGTTCATGTGTTGAATGAAAGCCTAACATTTATTACTTCAGAATGTAACTGTATTTGGAAATTCAGTCTTTACTGACATGATTACGTTAAAATTAAGTTGTGTTTTGCTTTGTTTTTACAGTGGGCCCCAATCCAATATGACTGGTATCTGTGTAAGAAGAAGCAAATCAGGTACACACACAGAGACACTAGACACACATGCACACAGAGATGACCATGTAAAGACACAGCAAGAAGGTGGCCATCTGCAAGCCAAGAAGGGAAGAAGAAACCAACCAGAAGACTCCAACTCTGCCAATACCCTCATCTTGGACCTCCAGCCTCCAGAACTGTGAAAAATAAATCTTTGTTTTTTAAGCCTGCCAGGCTGTGGTGTTTTGTTATGGGAACCCAGGCAGGCTAATACAGATCCAAAGATTTCTGCTCAAATATTTAGCAACTATTGTGGAGAAAATGTACACGATTTTACCTCACTTGCCTGCAAGGACTGATGTGAACATTTATGAGATAATGATTATTTAAAAACCAGGGATTAATATTAAAATTATACTAATAGCTATCAACATGTTCAAAATTTAATTGATCCATTACATAGTTTTCAAAGTCACAGAGTATAGTAGATTAGAACGCTGTTTAAAGACATTTACTACTGTCCTCAACTTCACAGAAGTGCGCTTTCCTGCCATTATGCTGGGTTGGCAACATGGCTTGCTTTAGCCACTGAGATACTAACAAATGGGATGCAAATTAAGGTTTGAACTATGCTTGTGCAGTAGAGCATTTGTGAGTCTGTCTTGGCCCTGGGAGAAGTTTTCCTTTCAACTTGGGCCTCAGAATTTCCTCACATAGAGCAGACTTGAGGCCAATGCATACAGAGGAGCCAAGGACAGTTGCCTCTCAGCATAAAGCGGGGCTCCCAGGTAAGTCTAGCCAAGGTGACCTGATGCACAGGTGAGCTGCCAATGTGTGAGAGAGAACAAATGACATGCAGTTTTGAGGAGTTCTGCCATGTAGCATTATTGAGCCATAATTGACTGATGTGGAAAGCATGACTGCAATAAAGAAATAAAGAAATAAAGCAAGTTGATTACAACGTGGGTAGAACTTTTCAATAATTTTCAATAAAGTATTTAGGAAATCAGTATTCTTGTTGAAAATTTAAAATATTATTATATATTTTCAATGCCAGAAATAGAAGCTAATGCTGAAAATACTACATCTCTTGGGCATTTATTATGTTCTAGGCACAGTGATAGTAACCTCTTAATTATTTTATTTCATCTCAATGACACCAATATAAGTATAATGATTATCATATTTTACAGATATTCAGTGATTTTTCACAGGATCAGGCTGCTAGTATGTTGTAGAATTGGAATTTAAACCCGGGCAATCAGTTTCTAATGCCTGACTCTTACTTTTTTTTTCAGCCCTGGTAAAACAAGCCCTCAAAAAATTGACTGAAGACTCAGAGTTGTTCCTCTCCATGGAAATCTTTAGTGAAAGGTGAAAGATTTATACAATTTGAAGAAAAAACAGAGCATATTGGGTTCTTAATTTTTATAGCATATCCAGATATCAGAGATTCTCTATTATTTGAAGGTGATTTTATCAATTTAATTGCCACTCTAATATATAATATTTTGTATACAAAGATGTCTTCTGCACACTATATGTACTAAAGATCATGTTTTCAATATATACCCTACCATGTGTGAAAAATCTCACCTATTAAAAAAAACTCTTTCATTTTATGTTTAAGTATAATATATATACATATGTATATAAATTTATGCCTAAATAAGTGTGTATATATGCATGTGTGTGGATGGATAGATGATAGGTAGATAGACAGACGTTTTTAGATTCTTATCATTAAACATGATTTCTTGCACTTTGACATAATAGGAAACAGAACTAATGGGGAATTGCCAGGCTTCACAACTATGCTAAAGCCAACTGGCCTAGCCAGAGCATTGCTTTAATGCTAATATCAAGCAGATGGAAACTGAATAAAAATATCACTTCTCTGAAGTCTTGTACATGTCTCATAGGTGGCCTATTCAAGAGTTATTACTGGACAAAGAAAGATGTGCGGCAGGCATGTTAATGGAAATTATCAGAGAACTGAAGTTACTTTCAGAAAAAAATGGATGATTAAAGAATTTTTGTAAGATTGAGAATGTTTTTGTAGCTAGGTCTAAGAGAATCCAGAATCCTCTCAGGTCATTAGAAAGCATTCAGAGGAGCTCTAAAATATAATGGTCCTTTTGTACTAGTCCTCTATAAATTCTCCCCAATTCCCATCCCTACCCCCCGCCACCTCCAAATGTCCAGATCCAGGTAAACAAAATACAGTTTCTAGTGAATCGGAAGGGTGTACCAAGACACACAGAGAGACCTTAAAATATGAACATGAGGAAGAAGTTCCTATACAGAATGCTAACCAAACATTAGACCAATTACAACACATGCCTGAAATTAAAGTCGATGCTAAAAGCAGCCAAATCAAATTAGTTTATCCTAACAGACCAGACTTGTACATTCAAAGTGAAAGATCTTCGTTTATTCTTATTGATCAGTAGTGTTCGCGAGAATCTGAAACCAAATATTGGCTTGGCCTGAATATAAATGCCCTATCTAGTTGAATGATTTGAATGTTTCTCATTTCCCTCTATCATTTAACTTGCATTATACAAATTCATGTTATTTTCTATGATATTGCTCAAAAGGATATAATTTTTTTACAATTTTATTTTTCCAGCTATGGAACATTAGGGCCTCTCAGCAGCTATTGATTTACAGAAATATTTGGATAGACTAGATGGTTTTAGGCTGGTTCCATACCTACTTATGAAACATGGCCTAGCATCTCTTTGAATTAAATGATTTTAGCCATGGTTACTTGACTTCTAGTTAAAGATATTCCATATAAATACCAGGCCTAGTCATTTACTCTAATATTGGTCAGCTGGCTGTTTTCCCAGATCATTTAGAATTCTTACACTATTAAATTTAAAAGACTATTGATTTTAAACTTCTATAGATCGGTGACTTTTCAACTCTGTGACTCTAAAACAGTGTCAATACACATAGTGAGTATATTACCAAGGAACTGCTATGCCTAAAAATAATCTGTAACATTAAATAGGATTAATTGATATGACAATTGGTAAGGTTTTCTATTTGATTTTAATGGAGTAAATACCAAATGCCTTATATGGTATTTTAATTGTGCAGTTATTACAACATTACTGAACAATCTACCCTTTTAGTTTCCCGTTTGACTCTCTTGAAATAGTTACATATTAAATCACTCAACACTATACATTTAGGATTATGCAAAAGAAAAAAGAAGCAACATTCATCCTTATTTCGTATATAAAGGAAATAATGTACTACTCAGTCACTTGGAATTTCTCCAAAACATACAGCTCAACATTAGAGTCATAAATAGTTAAAATATATCTAAAAGGTGCATTTTCTGCTGATCATCGAACACTCTCTCAAGCTAGCAGAAATTGCCTTTGTGAATCTTGAGTCAACAGCTCTAACTGTGTGTCACAGAGTTCTGAAGGCCATCCTTCCCCTCTTTTCAGGTGAACTCTAGCACGTCCGGGCATATTCATAGGCTGTAGGCTGTAATGCACTTCTCATTCACTTTACCATTTTTGGTCTCTGGGATTTTTTTTTTTTTTAATATACAAAAGGAACAGCATGACCCTATCTTAAAAATTGAAATATTCACTGATCTATGGTTATTACTGTAATATCACAAGTGTTGGTGAATAATTCAAATTAAATAGTTTCCTATATATTCCATTTTAAAGGGACTTCATTTACTTTCTTTCAATGGTTTCCTCCTATGCTGTTCTCACCCTGCATTATTCATATGCAACCTCACAAATTGCTTTGAGTTTGAGCAGTGCTGATATAAATCATAAGGCTATTTTCTCTGGAGGACTTCAGCCTTAAGCTCTATAACTTGTTTTAAAATGAAAACTGTGTTCAATTAAGGTGATTTGTTTGCTTCAAAAAATTAACTATCTTATATTGCCATTTGCAAGGAGAGAAGACTGAAGTTACATTCCTGGGTGCTGAATAAGTTTAGAAGTAATTTACTTTCTCTCTCTGGATGTATCTTTGCATCTAGTTTATCCTGTCCATTTATTTGTGGCTAGGTCGTATTCTTCAGGATATATACCTATCAAAAATTCCTTTCCCAACTGTGTTGCATTTTGACTTTTGACTAGTTCCTTTGTAAACAAACTAAAATAATGTGTTCTTCTCTGCTTTCAGGTCCTTCACTGAAGGAGAGAAATAGAGAGAGAGGAAATGAATGGAAATGCAAGCAAACTGAGAAATTAGATTCAGTGTGGAGTACTGCTATAAAAACAGTATTTTAAGAGCGACATCACTGAAAATGGTGGAGTATGGAATCCCGTCCACCCCTCCCCAGAAGTAACTAAGAAGATGAAGGCAACCTATGGAGTGGGAGAAAATATTTGCAACTCACGTATCTGATAAGGTGTTAAATCCAAACATATAGAAAACTCATTTAACTTGATAGCAAAAAAAAAAAAAAAAAAACCTGACTAAAAAATAAGCAGAGGACCTGAATACATGTTTTCCCAAAAAAGACATACAAATGGTCAGGATAATGGATGAAAAAATATTCAATGTTACCAATCATCAGGAAAATGGAAGTCAAAATCACAATGAGATATCATTTAACACCTGTTAGAATGGTTGTCATCCAAAAGACAAAAGCTATCAAGTATTGGCAAGGATGTAGAGAAAAGAGAACCCTTGAACACCCTCGATGAGGATGTAAATTGGTTCAGTCCCCATGTGAAACAGAACGGAGATTCCTCAAAGAACTAAAAATCAGCAGCTACACTTCTAGTGCAAACTGTTAGAACTGGAGAGAGCTACAAGTACCTTATTCTCAAAGAACTGTGTTTATGGGTCTCCATACATCTGGTACCTTTCTCAATGACCGGTACAAAACATTTATTTCACCTAACGTAAAGCATTCCCAGGGCTGGGATGACTTCCTCAGTGGCTTTTGCCAGAAGCATTTAAACTAACAGATATTGGTTACAGCAGTCTGTGGCAAGGAATAAATTTGAAATAAGCTTGGGTTACACTTGAGATTCAATCTTAACTAATGCGCCAAAGAAGAAATCACAGGGGATATTAGGAAATACATTAAGACAAATAAAAACAAAAATACAACACACCAAAACTTTTGGGATGCAGTGAAGGCAGTGCTCATTTGGAAATGTAGAGCTATAAACATTTATATGGGGGGGAGGAAAAAAGATTTCAAACCAATAACCTAACTGTATACTTTAAGGAACTAGAAAAAGAAAAGCAAGGTAAATCCAAAGCTAGCAAAAGAATGAAGTCTGACCCCTACCTCATACCACATATAAAAATTATTAAAAATAGATCCAAGACATGAATGTGAGAACTAAAACTATAAAACCTTTAGAAGAAAATATAGAAGTATATCTTCATGACCTAGGATTTAGTAAAATATTCTTATGAGACCAAAAGCACAAGCAAAAAAGAAAAAAAAATAAAAATTAGACTTCATAAAAATTGAAAACAAAACTGCTCTTCAAATGACACTATTAAGAAAGTGAAAAGACAACCCAAAGAATGGGAGAAAATGATAGCAAATCATAAAGCTAATAAAGGTCTAATACCCAAGATATATGGAGAACTCTTACAACTCAATAACAAAAACAAATGTCCAATATGGTAAATGACTTGAATACACAGTACCCCAAAGAAGATACACACATTGCCAATAAGCACATGAAAGATATTCATTATGGAATATGCAAATTATGGAAAAGCAAATCAAAACCTCAATGAGATACCATATCCCAGTGGCTGGGATGGCTATATATATGTTTTTTAAAGAACATAAGTATTGGTCAGGATGTGGGGAAATCAGAACTCTCGTACCTTGCTGTTGGGGAAGTAAAATGGTATAGCCACTTTGGAAAAGAGTTTGGCAGTTTTTAAAACAAGTTGAACATATAATTACCATAAGACACAACAGTACCACTCCTAAGTTTACATTCAAGGAATTGAAAAGAAATATTCAAATACATATACACAAATGTTTACAGCGCACTATTTACAATAGCCAAAAAGTGGAAACAACCCAAATGTCATCAACAGATGAATGGATAAATGAAATGTTGTAAATCCATACAATGGAATATTATTCAGCCATAAAATGGAGTGCATTACAGGTTCATGCTACAATGTCAATGAACCTTGAAAATATTAAAGTTGGTAAAAGAAATTAGACCTAAAAGTTCATCCACATATTATACAGTTTCATTTATATTAAATATCCACAATAGGTAAATTGATAGAGATAGGAAGCTGACTAGTGGTTACCAGTGGCTGGGGCGTAGGATGGGGAAGAAGGAGGAATGGTAAGTGACTGTTTAATGGGTGTGGGGCTTCTTTGTGGGGTGATAAAAATATCCTGGAACTATAAAGGTAGTAGTTGCAAACATATGAATGTATCAAACAACTCTGAATTATGCACTTTAACATGCTTAATGGTTAACTTTATGTTGTATTAATTTTACTCAATAAAAGGTAAATAAATAAAAGTAGCATTTTATCAATACAAAGTTAAACATTGGTCCAAGAAAGTCCAGGATTAGTTCATCTTTAGACTGATTTCTGTGGGGAGTTAGGAGCTAAGAACCTTCAGTGTTCTCTGGAGGTTTTCTCTAACAGAGAAAACTTAAGTCAGAGACTAAATCTTTCCTTATGTGGAAGTCCTTAGGCACCTTGTCACATGAGTTTGTTTCCATATCTAACACCTTACCCAATTCTCTGACCAAGAAGACTGCACCTCATAGAGAACTCATTCTATCTAATTTGAGGGCAAAATAGCTACGTGGAATTCTTTTGCACATAAGATTTATTTATTTCGCCATTTAATTACTCAAGCATTTATATCGATATGGATTCATGGATATTTATTTTAAACTTTAGATTATAATCTAATACTACTTTATTTTGTTGCTCAAATTGCCCCGGCTTTGGCATTGAGGCTCTTTCTGTTGTCTTTTGTTTCCCTTTGATGTATTCACATCAACATAGAGTTATTTTATGAGTATCATCTTGCTTTCTGATACTATAAGATACTCTGGGCTCATCTTGTGTATTTTCTGCTTTAGTTTTAAAATCCGTCATTTTCCCAAAGAATTCTGCTCCCTTTCATTGGGAACGTTATTAGAAATCAAGTTCTGGGCTCTAGGTGTGTTTGTTGCTGCTATAGTGTTGTTGCTTCCAGGCCCTTTCCAGTGACAGAACAAGGAAATGTATATACTACCCTGGTTACACGCACACATATCTAAATACTTCTCTATATAACCATCTGTATCTATATTAAATTAAACACGGTTTCCTCCTTCTGATACCTCCAATTCTATTTCATTACCTCATGGGCCATTCTAGCCTCCTCTCATTTCTTCTTTGTAAACTCACACTTCAGCAGTGAGAAACCTGACCTCACCATCTCACATGTACCCAGCACATGTGAATAGTGGCATCGGAACCAATACATCATGAGAAATAGCTTAGTCAACCAGAGACTTAAAAACTTCACTCATTTCTTAAGTTATCTATTTTAGTACTTCTTTCCCCACCCTCTTCAAGGTGGCTGAACATTTAAAACAGATTGTTGCCCTTTCTTCATTCCAAACAAGGTTACCCCCAAATCCTAATTTATTTTTTAAATTCACATACATTAAGATTCACTCTTCATGCTCTAAAATTCTGTTTTGACAAATAGAATGTCATTTATTGACTATTGAAGGATCATTCAGCATAATTTTATTTCCCTAAAAGACCTCCTGTGCTTCAAGTATTTAACCCTTACCTATTATTTCCACTAGCAACCGCTACTCTGTTTACCATCTCTGTAGTTTTGTCATTATTAGAATGTCATATAAATGGGATCAAACAATAAATATTCTTTTCAGACTGGTTTATTTATAAATATACATTTAAGATGCATCTATGCCTTCTGTAGCTCAATAGCTCATTTATATTTATTAAAGAATAATATTCCATAGTACAGATATACCACAGATGTTTTTATCCATTCACTTATTGAAGGGGTTATTGGTTGCTTCCAATTTGGGGTAACTATGAATAAAGCTGTTAATGACATTCTTGTGAAGATTTTCAAGTGTACCTACATTTTCAAATGATTTAAATATACAGGAGAATAATTACTTAATGTGGTAAGACTGTGCTCAGCATTGTAATAAACTGTTAAGGTCTTTCAAAGTGGTTTAACCATTTAGAATAACTACCATCAATGAATAAAAGTTTCTGTTATTCTGCATTCTCACCAGCAATTGGTATTATCAGTTTGTTCAATATTAGCCCTTTTATTAGTATGTCATGTTGTTTTAATATGTGACTCTCTAATTATAAATAATGTTGGTTATCTTTTCATATGCTTATTTTCTATTTGTATATCTTCTCTAGTGATATGTCTGTAAAGATTTTTTAATCCATTTTTTTTTAAATTGTGCTGTTTTGTATTGTTGAGTAAAAAGAGTTCTTTGTATATTGTAAACGTAAGTATTAACCGTGTGCTTTTCAAATACTTTCTCCCATTCTATGGCTTATCTTTTACCTCTCTAAACCATGTGAGAAGACACATCTGTTGTTTAAGCCACCCACTTTGTGGTATTTTTTATGGTAGCCCAAGCAAACTAGTACAATACTCAATACTCACTTAAAACTAAAGAAGAGAGAGAAACAAGAAAAAAAAATGGTCTCTATATACCAAATAAAGACAGACTGTCCCAATGGGTAAAATAAATAATATAAATATAAATATATATATATATACATATATATATATATCTTCCATTATTTCTTTTATTCTGAGTCTACAACTTTTAAATTATTTATATATATATGCTAACATTAATCAAAAATATATATATATGCTAACAATCAACAATAACTTAGAGTAAGTTATATTAGTTTCAAACAAAGCAGACTTCAGAAAAAGGAAAATTTTCAAGGATAAATAGGGGCTTTATAAAATGATAACGACACCAATTCTCTAACAAGTATGACAATCTTAAATGTGTATGGACCTAACAACAGTGTCAAAATCTATGACAAGAAACTGACAGAACTTCAAGGAGAAATATATGAATCCATTATTGTAAACAAAATTTCAACACCCTTCTTTCAGTAATTGATAGATCAAGTAGGAAGAATATCAATAAGGATAAAGTTATCAATCACCATGACCTATTTATTCCACATTTCTTCACAAAGTTTTGTCTTCCTTTTAAAAATATACATTTTAATGTATCAGAAGACTTATGTACCCTCATTTCATTAATATATTACTTATTTGTACTTCCAGATCATTTATTTAGCTTACAAGATGATTTATAATTTCTGAAACCATTCTTCACAGAGCTCCTTGATATCCTCTTCTAATTTCATTTTAGTGCTAAGTTTTGTATTTCTAATTTTATTATTTTTTGTATATTTTACAAGAAGGTATATCTGATTAGTTTTGAAAGAACACTGAAAATGCATTGTAGTAAAACATGCAAGTTAGAAATTTTATAATTCTGTCTTCATTCTTAAAGTTTGATTGGCTCTACATTCTAGGTTCAAAATCACTCAGCAGAACTCGACAAACATTGTTTTATGGTCTTCTAGCATCTCGTGTTGATAGTATTTGTGTCATATGAGCTTCCCTTTTATCTCTATTGATTTTTAAGATTTTCTTTTGATTTTTATAACATTAAGGTTTAGTTGAATATGGGTTTTTAGGACATTCATTGCTTAGTATTTCACAGAGCTTTTTGAAGCAAAAAGCAAAGACTTTATTCAAACCACAGGATTTTTTAAAATTATTTTTTATTATTAAATAAATAATATTTATTATTATTTTATCCTACTTACCATGATCTTGATTCAGTCCTCTTTGAACTCCTATTACATGTATATTGGACCTTGTTCTTCTTATCTGTACGTGTGTCAAAGATGAGAGTTTGGAATGTTTGTTTTCCTCTACAGTTGTGCAGATTTGTTTCCCCACTAGATATCTTTCCTGCATTTGGCTACTTTAAAAAGCAGCAGAACATGTCAACCTGCAGTATTCTCTCTAAAGAGGCAGTGAGATGGGGTAGGCTATCGTAGCTGTGAAGGTAGTTATTCCAGGGTGAAGCTGAGTCTTCAATTTTTTCTCCTAACCTCCCCTTTTTCCCTTCCATTTTCTTCTTCTTTCCACTTTTTTCTTAGTATTTTCCTTGCTTTCACCATTATTTTTAGAGAGAACTATTAAACATGTGCTCCAGTGCCCACCTTCAATCAGAGGTCCTTTAAGCAGTACATTCTGTGCTGTTATGAAAGAATTTAAGGTATTTTACATATCCACTTCACATTTTTGTTGAAGTTCTCTTAGGCCAATCCCTAAGAATGAATTAATGTGTTCTATTATAGTATCTATGAACATGCCTGATAATGAAAATATAAAACCAGCAACTGTGCTGTACATACTATAAAAGGTCTCATAATTTTATTACCATAATGTGCAAACCATATCTTTTAGGGTAATGGTTGCTTTTGCCAATTATGGTTACATGTCTTGCTTTTGATGATATTCACTAAGATTATCCTATAAGATCTCTATATCATACCATAAAGATCAACATATACTTTATCTGATGTAATTCATGAAAAAAGTCACGGGGAATAGTCACTTTTATTTGCAGAAGTTAAGAATGAAGACTGGTCTACCAAACATCAATCCAAAATTCATGTCCTACCAGTAGAGCACTCCATTGTCCCTTTATATTTGAGTCATTACAATGAAGCCAAAATACATTAAGACCACTGGTGGGAAGGGTTAATTGGTCAATCTAAATAAAATATTACAGTTTTTTATCTTTTTTAAAATGACTAAATGAAAAAATCCTATGTCCCCCTCTCCCCCCAGGTCCTAATACCCTTCTTTCTAAATGGTGGAAGTGGGGTTGAATAAAATAATTAGATGGCAAAAACGAGATCATGCATTATGAGTTAAACCAGTTTTTAACACCATGTTTTCAAGTGTTGAGTGAAAGAATGGTTGAATGAAAAATGTATTAATAAAATTAGGAGTAAATACACAATTATACAATCTGAAGACATGGCAGCAGTCCCAGTCTTCAGGAAGACATAGAAGTAAAAATCACTTGCTTGTATAAACAAACAACTGTCATTAAAACATTCCAACAGTGAAAGACAATTACCCCAAATTAAGGTTTTGTAGGTTATGTCTGTAACCCTGTGATAGTATAAAAGGAAATTTTATGATTATAACAGCGCTTGCCTAACTGATATAAAAATAATTAATGTTATATTTCATCACACCTGGGTGAGCAGTTGAATCTGATAATAAGACTAAACTCTGAGCTAGCAGTATATCATACTGTTACTGGACATGTCTGGAAACATTTTCCTGATCAATAAATAGTGGAATTTGTTTTAATCAAATGAACACAGACCTGTGCACCCTTTTTATCCTATCTGAATAGAGTTTCCAATCCTTAGTTAGCATTCCAAACTTGACTATTATATTCCTTTCTAGCACTAAAAAAAAGAAGAAAAAATCCTGCCTTTTTCTATCAATAAACTCTTAGTGAATTGCTTCACTAGAGCTGGGTTATTAAACTTTGTATTTTAACTTGTGCTTTCTTTTTATTCTTTGACATAAGAAGTGGTGGAAACAATTGAGTGCATCTAACTTACTTGATATAAGCCACATTTTTAACTCCACTGTTCCATTTGTTTTTTGAAGACTTTGGATAGTAAGTCAGGTACTTGAATTTTTTTTAGCATTGAAATAAATATATTTTCAAAGTTGTGACTTATGCTTTGGTCAGTTTTTACTCTATTTTTGTGTATGTACAATGATAGCTCATCACAGTGGATTGGTGTTAAATTCAAAATAGGACACCAAGGCCTTTGACTGATTACTGAGGAATGAGTAGAATATAACATAGTTTATGATCTACTGAAGCTAGACTGACACCTTTTGAATCTTAGCTCTGTCACTTTTTATATAAGTAGGCAAGTTATTTAAACTCTGTTTCAGTCAACAGATATGGCTCTTATAGGAATTAAATAGGTTAATAGATGTTAAACACTAATAATCATGCTGGGCACATAGTAAGCACTTAACAAAAGAGCTAGCTGTTGTTATTATCCTCTTGTATTAATGTAGTTTAATATATTCCCCAATGCTTATCACCCTGCCTATTGGATAAGATCAGCCTCTTTTCATGAACTGTAAAAGTTCAAGAGCAATGAGAAATGTAGATAGGGCATAGTGCTTGGCACATCCTTAAGCATGCAGTAAATATCTGAGGAAGCAAATAAAGTAAGATCAACCTGAAGAAGTTTTCAATTGTTCAGAGTTAGAATAATCTCAGATGATGGAAATGTGATGCTCCTTTCTAAGACCGAGGTCCTAAAGTGCATCTCAAAGAATATTGTGTTCACAAATCCATTGCCAACTACTTTCTGTTGCAAGGTGACTGATGGTAGTATTAGGTTGTGATATCATGGATGACATAATTTACTTTAGGCAATAACTACTTGGAGCATGGAAAAATGAACACCCAAGGAATATACCATATTATGCCTACTAGCATTATATAAGGAAATATAACTTTAGTATAACTAAAATAGAAAGTAACAAATTCTCTTTCAAATTTTATAAACTCCCTAATATGAAGCAGGGCAAAGAATCAAATCAAAATAAATATAAACTATGTACTAAATATATATTATTTTGTAGTTATTTTTGTAGATTTTGATAAGGTTAGAATCTCTATTGTAACTTCTATTTTAGAACAAAAGTAATAAAAATTCCATTGCTGAAATGTTGAAACTACTCTACTACTGCATGGGAAAGCTGTGTCCTAAGCAAGGTACCCGAAATGTACATGCTCCTGTGCTTTCTTGTCTTCGTAACTGGCCCTTCTCTATTTAAAAGTAAGCTATCCTTTCTGGAATTCCCTTTCTGTTTTGGATCAACCACTTTTCTAAACTAATCTCCTCATTCGTCTCCTCCTTTTCTAGTGGTGGCATAAGATGATTATATGTCTGCCCCAGCTGTTTCTCATTTAGTGACTCTGGTTGTCTTTGGGAAATGACTTGGCAACTTTACTCTTTTGTTTAAATGGAGGCAGAATGTTTTACTATGTAATCACTATATGTTAAACAAAGTTCCCTCATCCTACATTATGTGGATAAGACAAACACATGTTTTCACAGTTGGATAATAAGAGAGAAGAAAACGTTACAATTTAAAACTCTATGTTTATTCTGTGAAAGAAGTGAATAGGTTTTACGATTCATCAAAAAAAAAATACACCTAGTGGAAATGAACAGAAGATTTTTCCTCCTATAAATATTTTTAGAATAGTTTTCCTACCTTGACTCTAATAAATACCAAATAACAAATTTTTTAAAAAGTGCTCCAATGATATATATTTTCTCTCTTTTTAAAAAATATCAATCTATTCTAGTGTCCATAAATAAAATGGAGTTAGGTTTTATTTAATGAAGGAGTTGAGGCGTTCTCCGTATTTATCCCTAAAATTCCTGTTAGACTGTAGAACTAGCATATGTTTTGTAAGACTATTTAAGCTCTTGATCCACTTAAATGTCACATAGATTACTAATTTCAGGGTTTTGATTTTCTACCATAAATTGAAATGCTACCTTTTTATCTTCTACTTACATCTTCCGTGTGTCCTGATTTTGCACGGCTTCTTTCTTTTTGGGCACATTACTGCGAACCACATACAAACCGCTTGCACGACTCTTTATCCTATACAGCTCCAGAGAATATTTAACGTGTAAATGCTTTACTAAAAGCATTACAGGGAAAGGATTGGGTGGAATTGCGTCTAGTAAGTAGGACTCGTCTGAGAAATAATATCTTTCTTTTCCGTTTTTATTCCTATCTTCAGGGAGTGTATCTTTTAAGAGAGGCTGAGAAAAAGTATATATATATGGTCTGCTTTTCTCCCTCTGCCCCTCCTTGCAGGCACACACTAGCTCTCTCTTGCTTAAATAAATAAATAAATAAATAAATAAATCTGTAAATAATTAAGTGAATACATACATACATACAATAATTAAGTGAATACATACATACATACAAACATACTAAGACTCTGATGCCCAGCTTGGATTTGAATCCCCATTTCACCAATTTTATGTATATACTTGAAAAAAATAACTTTTCTTCTTGTACTTTCATGCTTACCTTTTGTACCTTAGTTTTCTGATACATAAAAGGGAATAATAATAACCACTCAAATGTACAGTGTCTTCTAGGGTTGTCATGAAGCCAATGAGATAATTCAAGTAAATGTCATACCAAAACTATTGTCCAAAAGTAAATCTCATGATCAATAATTATTTTGCCATTGCTTTATTGTTATTAAAAGTTAGCTAACCTCAGAAAATTTAGAGTCTAATTGGAGAAAGTGGAGTTCACTGGCAATTCTAATAGAATAGGAAGGCTCCTCTGAGAACAACAAAAGAACAAATGATTAATATACAGTGTATTGTCATTATCCTCTGAGTCCTCAAGTTATGAGGCTAAGGATAAACAAAATTTGCTATAGCATGAAAATAATCACTAAGGAACTGACAGTTTATGAAATTATTCTCTAGAAAATACCTCCCTCTTTCCCTTGCCAGCCACTTAACATTACGGAGTATCCCTGCTCCTCTTCTCAAATTCTTTATCAATAACTCTGTTCACTTATTATAGTATTCTGTAAACATTAGTCAATGCAATGCAAATGCAATGCAAATTAATTAGAAAGTGAAAGTGCATATCCTTCAAGAGTTACATTTTCCTTATGTCAATACAATTATGTTTGTGGACTATTCCAGTCACATTCAAAGCCACTGCCAAATGAAGATCTTAAAAGTTTGAACAGTTAACAAAAGAAGGAAATATTGATAAAAGTTATATGTTAGTTATTATTTTAAAAGAATGTTCTAGAAATCAAGATTTAATGTAGCTCTTTGGGGAAACTGATGAAAACTTCCTATGTTTTGGTATAAAGGACATTATTATCAGGGCGCCTGGGTGGCACAGCGGTTGAGCGGCTGCCTTTGGCTCAGGGCGTGATCCTGGCGTTATGAGATCGAGCCCTAAATCAGGCTCCTCCACTATGAGCCTGCTTCTTCCTCTCCCACTCCCCCTGCTTGTGTTCCCTCTCTCACTGGCTGTCTCTGTCTCTGTCAAATAAATAAATAAATAAATCTTTCAAAAAAAAAAAAGACATTATTATCCTTTTGTAAAACTGAAATTGTGACAAAGGATATAATTTCACACTATTAGGAATGTTAGAAAAAAACCCATGCAAAAAAGTAGCACTTTTAAAATGTATTTAAGAATCAGAATACAGTTGCCTTATGTCCTAAGTCTTGCTAAAATAAACAAATAGTAAACTGAGTTTTTAGTTCTCAGTCTCATTGTAATGCAGACTTTTTATTATCCACCCCCATCATCCCACTCCACTACCTCCACTGTCACTGTTCCTTATGAAAATGTGATTCTAGTTTTACATGGATTTACTTCAAGTGTCTTTTTCCTATACCAACCAAGCACCCTTTGATGATGAAGAGCACCTGCATGTACCTATTTCAGATACTCTAGTAGGCACAGGATCACTTAAGAAGAAAGTTAACTCAGATTTGGAAGGCCATATACAGCTTCCCAGGGAGTATCTGTGTGCTGTGGTAAGGAGCTTACTCTTTAGGAGGCCATGAAGACGAATAAGCATGGGCGCTGCATAATCAGATTTATGTCATAGAAAGAGCACTTACACAAGACCCTGTCTCTGGCTGCTTCTCAGCTCACCTCCAGTCATTGCTTCAGTAAACAGGTTTGATTGGACATAATGGACAACACTTTGCCTCAAAAACACTGTATCACTTGCTTTCTACCCTAGGGTCTTTCTGAAACCTTTGGATACCTGGCAAACTACTCAGTACTTATGCATGCATACACCTGGAAATTCTAGAAAGTAAATACTCCACGGAGTAACACTTGGCCAGAGGGTAAGAACCAGTGGATAAATATTCCTCTTTCTATCTTCCCAACAGATAATTCTCAGGCCCTGAGGGCATCTCATGCTGGTGACCAGCTGGACAACTCACTGTGCCTTTGTTTCTCCCTTTCCCTTTTCATTCTTTTCACCTGAGATCATGTTACCAAATCAACTCCCTATAACTAACATCCTATACCTGAAGGGGGACATGGAGAGGGATAGGTCTTACAGAATTCTAATAGAAGAGAAAAGAAAGGTATATGGAGCGAATTTTAAGAGGTATTAAGTAGAGTCTGGGCAACTTATTAACTGTTTAGATCTAAGGACCAAGGAGAAGTATGGCGTCTAAGTGGTCTTGAAGAACATGGAGATTTTGGGGCACATTATGAAAAATAGGGAAGGATACTCTGAGGAAAAGATGATGAATTAAATCCTAACACATTAATTTTGTGGTCACTGTGTGTTATCTATATAAAAACATCTAGACAGCCGTTGGATATAAAGGTTTGGAACTCAACTAATTTCTGGCTTAGAGATTTATTTAGGATACCAACATACACAGTAGTTGGACTCACTCATGCAGGTAGGTCATTCATAAAATATATAGATCAAGGTGAGCACAGAGTTGAGGATTGAAATCTGGATGATAAAATCAGGGAGAGAAGAGGAGCTGAGCAAGAGCATAGGATGATATTATAAGGAGTTAGATTCTTCATCAATCCAATTAAACCAAGTATCATTTTTAAAAAGCACAGAAAAATTTTAAAAGTTTATAAATCTAAAGCAAAATTATTTATGAGTCAAGAAAACTAAGAAATCTGAATTCAAATCGTAGATGATTTGAATAAATCCAACTGCCAATTATATTTTTGTTTTTGTGAGGAAATCGTATTTGAGCAGATAAAAAAATTGCTACAATAAAGTTTTTCAGCAACAGTGGTGGTGAAATACTTTATTTGATGATGCAGTCATTGACATGCGTTTATTATATAGTTGTGGAATTTTTTTGGTGGGGTTTGGAAGGGCTTGATGAGAATAAAGGTGAATTATGTAGTTATAACCATGAGAATTTTTTTGGTGGGGTTTGGAAGGACTTGATGAGACTAAAGGTGAATTATGTAATTACAACCATGAGAAAGCCACATAAGAATGATTATAATCACCAGTGCGACCAACCTTCATCAGTGACATGTTTGATTCCCATTCATAGTGTACTAGAACAAGTATTTTAATTAATCTTGAAGCAATACAATGGAAAAACCAATCCTTGCTATTGTACAACAGTTGCTCTGCAAGAAAATTATCATTACAAAAGGAGTTTTTGTAATTGGACTATATAATTTCATTTTAATCGTTACAACTGCTTAGGCATAATTTTTAAAGTATAAATACTGCATTGTTTTATAATTCCAAACTTATCATGCATACTTATTGAATGTTTTGATAGCACCAATTTGGGAAAATATTACTGAGGTACAGAAAGAAGAGCAGAATAAGTAAAGGTTTTGATCATGATATATTGACTTTTTGAATAATTTGTTTTTGTCTAATATCAAAAATGTGTCAAAGCTTTTATGGTAATGCTACTGTTTCTTTTTAATGTGGTATTTGATATTAGTGCTAACAGACTAATTGCTAAAATCCATTTTGTGGTTTTATATCTTTAAGTTTCATAGTTTGGGTTATAGCCAGGAACATATTTATCATCTGCAAAAATAAATCTTTTTTTTTTAATTCAGAGATTTCAATATTTAAATGACCCACAGGCCATGTCTCTTCTTTGGAAAAATGTGGAGATAAACACTAAAATTTATGTTATTTCTATATCTTATTAAGAGATGCTAACTCTTTAAAAATACAGTTTGGGGCCTTCCATGTGGCTCAGCTGGTTAAGTGGTGGGCTCCTGATTTTGACTCAGGTCATGATCTCGGGGTTCTGGGATTGAGGCCCATGTTAGGCTCCACTCTCAGCAGGGAGTCTGTTCCAGGAGGCTCTCTTCCTTTCCCCCTTCCCTGCTCACACTCTCTTTCTCTAAAATAAATAAATAAAACTTAAAAAAAAAATACAGCTCAACTGTTACCTGTAGCATGTTGTAACAAGTTCCAAATTTATTCTATATACTTCATCAATAATATCTAAACTACTACTATTTAGCATTTTATATTTTATGAGTTAAAATCATTGATTTATATTTTATATGAACTGTCAATAATCTCATAAAATAAAATGTGAATCAGTTTTATAAATTTGAAGAATAAAGCTTCTTTACCTCCCAGATAGAAAATGAATCTTACCCATCTCTATGTGTCTGGTAACCAGCATAATGCTCTGAACATAGCAAATGTCTTGGAATTTGCTAATGAATACATGAAGAAAACTCCGAATTAAGAGAAATCAGACTATGTAATAGCACTAAGCATCAACACTAAATATTCAAATAAAAACATGCCATAGAACCTGATATGAACATATTTACAAATATAGTTGACACTGCCTTTAACTTTACCCTTTATGTATACAAGTGGAAAATTCAATAGTGGAAAATTCAATAAAGCAATACATTAGGACTTTAGCTCCTTTCTATGTCCTGAATTTTCACCTAAGTGATTTGCTCTAGGATGTTCATGATGACTGTCTTTCAGTGTCTCACTAAGGGTATGCTTCATGGAGAGTACCCCATTCTCTGGGTTGTCTTCTGACTCTATAATAAGAACTGCCTTAATTTATGTTGATTTTACTTAGGGATTTGAATGTTTTTTCAATAAAGTTAATCTAATAAACTAATCTATACTAAAGGTAAGTATAATTTTCTCTAGCCAGGAACAGATGTTTTAAGAGGTGCTTTCTAGAGTCAGTAACTTAATCCAAAAAGTGTTTTTGATGGTGCTAATTTTCAGGATTCATATCATAATAATGGGGAATTCCCTGAAAACAAAGAGTCTAAGTAACATATGATGGCTATTTATAAATATTAAAAGAATATTTGATAGTAGAAAACTGGTGTATTTGTTTTGAATTGCTATAAAGATCTAACTATTTGTTGGGGTTAATGTAGAGCATGAAATCAACCATAATACCTGGCTAGCTAAAATGTAACATGGAGGCCGCTTGAGGTGAGGAAGTTTTTGGCCTGGGCCTTTGGAATGCCAAGGCCTGTGTGACCACTGTGTTGTAGGAATACCACTTAGGGAGTTGCCTTTCCCAAGCTTTCTTAGCCCTAACAGCTGCCCTGGGATCTAAGAGATGTAGGCATTGTCCCTTAGGCTATGTATAGGAGAACTCTAGAACATGCTGATTAGCATATCGCATCTTTCCCATAAACAGACCCTCCCAGTTCCAGTAAGACCCCTTATCACACATCATGTGCTTGAGAAACAGTGATAAAGATTTATGATTATCCTGAAGGACCAATAAAGGTGGGAGCAAAGAAGAGCAAAGGGTCTTCATCTCTGAGCATTGACCCCCTTGCCTTCTCTCTTTCACAGAAAGTTTGGAGTAATCTTTCATCCATGGGTACAGGGATTTCTGGCCATTCCCGGCAATTATTGGGTATATTTACATGGAAAAAGTATCTTCAAGAGATTCTTTTCAATTAGAGCTTTGCATAAATGGTATTGTTGCTTTATATGGAATCCATTTCTTCAATGTTACTTTGTTTGTCTAGATCTCATTCAGGGTCTTCTCTTATACTATAAATTGTCCAAGGAAAATGACTTGTCTTCTAAGTCATTCAACTAACTATATTTTAAAGCAGGATTCCTTGTTTTGTTTTTCAGGTGTATACATTGAATTTTCTATCATTTGTATCTTATTGAATGTTCTGAAGACTTCTCAAACTCAACATATCTTAAACTGAATTACCTTTCTTTTCACTTCCATTTCTTAAAAGAAATAAATAAAAATATTTACTCAAATGAATGACACTTGTCTAACTTTTGCCCAAACCAACATTCTGCAATAGGTTTTCTGTATAATAGAGGCTGGTGTTTGAAGTCATATTATCCAAATTTGAAGATTTACTATTTGGGGATTGGACAAGTTCATTCAGCACTCTGAGTATTTTTCCTCATATGCAAAATTAGCATATAATTACAGTGCTCTTACAGCTTTTGTAAGGATTAGAGGAGACAATCTAAAGAAATTAATATATACCTTTTCTTATAAAGCACTTAACACATATCATTTACATCATTTCTTACATGAATTCCTTTAGTCTTCTCATATCTAATCAGTTATAATTTATAGACTTGCTTTTTAAATGATGATTCTTTCACTGTACTTCCCTCTGCCTTAAGTTTTCCAACACTCACAAAGTTTAATACAGAAGCTTCCTAACTTTCTCCACAGAGTTTTCCTCTCTCATATACTTCAAAACTATGGCCATACGATCTTTCCAGAATATAGATCTATTATCATTCCCCCATTAGAATTGTATCAATGACCTTACATCTTGAGATTAAATTCTAAACCCCTTAGGAAGGCATCAAATTTTTAAATCTACTCATCTTCTGTTGGTTCTCCCACATATATTTTGTAGCTCATTATGCCAAACCACTCGTACTCATTTGAATGTGCCAGATTTTTTCACATCTCTGGAGTTTGCACATACTGTTCCCTTATTATATTATCTTTGCCTTATTTCTTCCAAAAACAACAGTAACAACAAAAATCTATAACCTTCCAAAAATTGTTCTCTTGTGTCCAAGCTGGATGAGGTTCCTTTTCTCTTTGTCCCCATAGCTTTGTGTGAAAATATCTTATGTTATTTATAATGTCCTGGTGTCGTTATGTATAATGTGTTATTATGTGTTATTATAAAGTGTTGCTATTTGGTAGTTCAGATTGAGAAGGACACAAGGGCAGAGATTGGACATTCTAAGTTTCCATCATAGTTCCTGGCACTTACTAAGGGTGCAATAAATGTTTGCATTTACTCCCTATAATTATTCAGTGCAGCATTACTGAGTTTTAAAGAAAAACACTGCTAGATGTTAGATTCACAAAACTGTTATTTTTTAAATCTCTTGTGCCCCTTAAAGTTAAAATTTTAATACACTGGTGATACTATGAAAAAACTTAAAAAAAAAAAAAAACCTATGACACAGGAGATCAATCTTCATCTCACCACATGTGAATATCATAGACTTTCTGCTGACCCCCCAAAAATGTGCCAGAAAGATTGATCCTGTTATCAACATCTCCATCACCACTTCCTTTAACAGCACATTTTGGAAGCTACAGATATTTTCATCGTTTTACACCTCTCTAGATTTTCACAGTTGAGACTGCTACGTGTCTGTAATATTCTTCAGCTCTATATTTTTTTGCCCAAAGTGTGATAAAATGTCTATATAGTGGCCAATAATTTGTTGAATTGTTCTTGTGAGTAGATACAGAAAATCATAAGCAGAAAAAGCCATGTATTTATTCTCTCATTTCCAAATCAAGAAATTTGAAACATAACTCTGTAAATCTATTTTACTGGCATGTCTGCCCAACAGAGAAATCTAAACTGTAAATCTGATTGTGAAGCTGAGGAAGACAAAGTTGCTCACTCAAGGAACATATTTATTCCTCAGGATTTTCTTGGAAAACTATATAATTTTATGAAAGAAAAATATCTAGTGTAGTATCTGCATTTATTCAAAAGAGATAAAATTAAGTGACTCGTCTGACTTAAATTTTTAAAAAATCATTAAAATTTTATTTTTAACTATATAAAATTTCTTTACACAGTTGGAATCAGTAAGGCTTTGGTTACTTTCAAAATTATAATTCTGGGACTTTATTTTCATTCTAACAGAAAAAATGGTTATTCCCACTTTTCCTTTTTCAAATAATTTCTACTCCTTAGGTTACAAAACTAAGAGCTGAGAGAAGGTAATTCAGTTCTTATGTGTCAAATTTTTGGACACTTTTTTAAAAATTTCTGGCAATGTCTGAATATTTTTTAAATACTAAAAATACTTTCAATATGAATATAATAATAAAAAAGAAAAGAAATGTTCTACAAAAATGAATAGATAGGATTTTTAACAATAAATATCTTTCTATGCTAGTAAAGAATATAAAAACTAGATCAAAAACAAAATGGACTGAAAATAATGTAAGGAAAAAAATCTGTGTGTTAAGATGTAGTTTGATCTGCTTACATATTTGTAAATTAATTTTAATCTTATAATCCCCTATGTTTATACAATAGCATAAATTAGTGATGAGGTATTTATATGATCACAATTGATTTTAGCCATAATTTTCTTGATGAAAACATATTGTATGAAAAATATGAACCTTGGAAAACCTAAAGTATAATTTCCTTTATATATCTTATGATTTACTCCATAATTCAAATGAATCATTTCTGCCTGAAAAATAAAATGATAGCCAGCCCAGTTTATCCATCCATTCAACAAATAGGGACTATTGTAACTATCATGTGTTCAGTTTATTAGAAAAGTCCTAAGCATAAAAAATCAGGCATGGTTTCTGTTCTCACAGACCTCAGAGTTTAGTGAAAGAAAAGGGAGTAATATTTTTAAAATTACTAGTGTAAACAGCACTCATGTAAAATTGCAACTTTTATAAAAATTCTAAAGAGCAGGTTTGATATAGTACTGTGAGATCCAGGGCATCTGACTTACTTGGAGAAAGTAGTGTCTTCCTTCAGGAAGGTTAGAAGTTTAATTGATGGGGGCGCCTGGGTGGCACAGCAGTTAAGCGTCTGCCTTCGGCTCAGGGCGTGATCCCGGCGTTATGGGATCGAGCCCCACATCAGGCTCCTCCGCTATGAGCCTGCTTCTTCCTCTCCCACTCCCCCTGCTTGTGTTCCCTCTCTCGCTGGCTGTCTCTATCTCTGTCAAATAAATAAAATCTTAAAAAAAAAAAAGAAGTTTAATTGATATTTGAAGGATGATTAGGAACAACAACAAGTCATGGTGACACTTCTACAAAAGCACCACAAAAGAAAAGGAAATCAGTATGGAGAAAAATATGAATAATGAGAATTATTTAGCAAATATTTTTTAGATTAAAAACTAATTAGAAAACATAATTAGAAAGGTAAAAAAATTTACAAAAGGTAGAAATAAAAATCAACTGTATAAAATATAGAGAGATTTTAATTAGAATTTATTTTTAAAGTATGAACTCCTAATAGCCAAAGCCATCTTGAGAATTAAGAGCAAAGCTGGAAACATCACACTCCTGATTTCAAACTGTATTAAAAGCTATAGCTATTAGGGGCGCCTGGGTGGCACAGCGGTTAAGCGTCTGCCTTCGGCTCAGGGCGTGATCCCGGCGTTGTGGGATCGAGCCCCACATCAGGCTCCTCTGCTATGAGCCTGCTTCTTCCTCTCCCACTCCCCCTGCTTGTGTTCCCTCTCTCGCTGGCTGTCTCTAACTCTGTCGAAATAAATAAATAAAATCTTTAAAAAAAAAAAAAAAAAAAAGCTATAGCTATTAAAACAACATGGTATTGACATAAAAACAGACACATAGATCAATGGAACAGAAGAGAGAGCACAGAAATAAATGACACAAAAGTGATCAATCAATTTATGACAAAGGAGCCAAGAATACACAGTGAGGGATAGAACAGTCACTTCGATAAATGGTATTGGGAAAACTAAACAACTACAAGTGAAAGAACGAAGTGTGACCACTACCTTACACCATACATAGAAAGTAGCTCAAAATGAACTAAAGACTTGAACCTAAGACCTAAAGCCATAAAACTTGTGGAAGAAAACATGGGTAGTAAGCTTCTTGACACAGGTCTTAGCAATGATTTTTTTAATCTAACACCAAAAGCAAAAATAACACAAGCAAAGATAAGCAGGTGGTAAATACATTGTCTAAAAACTTCTGCACAGCAAATGAAACCATCAACAAAATGAAAAGACATCCTACTGAATGGGAGAAAATATTTGCAAATTTTATCTGATAAGGGGCAAATATCCCATATATATAAATGTTCATACATCTTAATAGTGAAAAACAATTGGATTAAAAAATGGGCAGATGATCTGAATAAACCTTTATCCAAAGAAGACATACAGATAGCCAACTGACACATGCAAGGATAAATCATTAATCATCAGGAACATGCAAATCAAAACCACAATGAGGTATTACCTCACACCTATCAGAATGGCTAGACCAAAAAGACAAGAAATAACAAGTGTTAGTGAGAATGAGGACACAAAGGAACTTTTATGCACACTTGGTTGGAATTTAATTGGTGCAACCACTGTGGAAAACAGTATGGAATTTCCTCAAAAAATTGAAAATAGAAATACCATATGATTCAGTAATTCCACTACTGGGTATTTGTCCATTATTTACAAATAACCAAGACATGAAAGCACCCATGATATCCATGGATACATGAATGAATAAAGAAGATGTGGTATATATTACAATGAGATAATCCTCAGCCATAAAAATGCATATTTTGCCATTTGCAAAAACATGGATAGACCTAGAGGGTATTATGCTAAATGAGGTGAGGACAGAGAAAAACAAATGCCATATGATTTCACTTATACATAGAATCTAAAAACCAACCAACCAAACAAGCAGACTCTTAAATACAGAAAACCAACTGGTAGTATCAGAGGGGTGTGGGGTGGGGGATGAGCAAAATAGTTACAGGGGACTGAGAGGTACAGAATTCCAGTCAGAAAATAAATAAGTCACAGAGATGAAAAGTTTAGCATAGGTGATACTGTCAATAATATCATAATGACATTGTATGGTGACAGATGGTGACTACCCTTATCATGGTAAACACTGAGTAATGTATATAATTATTGAATCAATAACCTGGAATTAATATACCATTGTTTGTCAATTTTACTTCAACAACAAAAACCGTAGACTAGATTTTGATAGCATTTTGACAGAGGCCCTGGGAATGCTCATGTTCTCCTTGTTAATCTGCCTCGTGTGTGTGTGTGTGTGTGTGTGTGTGTGTGAGAGAGAGAGAGACAGAGAGACACAGACACAGAGAGACACAGGCACAGAGAGACAGAGATAGAGACAGGGACAGAGAGACAGAAGGAGAGTGAGGAGAATAATAGCAAATGTGAAGCAGTACAAAAATCATTAAAAAGTGTGAGTGCTATATATTTCTCATAGAGGGGAATTTATTTTAAGTTTTATTTATTTATTTATTTATTTATTTAATTTATTTTAATTTATTTATTCGACAGAGATAGAGACAGCCAGCGAGAGAGGGAACACAAGCAGGGGGAGTGGGAGAGGAAGAAGCAGGCTCTTAGCAGAAGAGCCTGATGTGGGGCTCGATCAAATAACTCCGGGATCACGCCCCGAGCCGAAGGCAGACGCCCAACCACTGTGCCACCCAGGCGCCCCTTTTTTTAAGTTTTAAATTCAATTTAATGAGAGTACATTGTTCTTTTCCCCCTTTTCAATATATTTTCCTTGAACAGGAGTTGCATGTTTTCCTTTTGGTGAAAGTATAGATGTAACATTGTATCAGGTGACTATATTAAATATTTAATTTTCTTTCCAAAGATTCCTTTTTCTAAGATCTTATACTACAAATAAGCATTAATAATTATCCCCTTAACACTAAAGTTAAAATCTTTCTCCCCATCTACCTTCCATTCTGGAAAATAGTATTTGATTCTTTTATTATCTGCTAATGTTTGTCATAAATAAGACACATTTGTCTAGAAGGAAATTCATAGATTGTGGTTTCCTGCCAAGGTTGATTGAGAAAGATAGAAATACAATGGAAGTTTTCAGTTAATCTAGTCAAGTAGGCTATATAACTGAGTTAGAGATTATATTTATCTTATTTCAGAAAGCAATTACTATTATGTGAAGTATAAAGATTTTAATTAATTGCAGAAAATATTCATTTTTTTCTTTCTTTGTTTAATTTAAATTCAATTAGCCAACATCTAGGACATCATTAGTGTTTGGTGTAGTGTTCAGTGGCTCATTAGCTGCATAGAACATTCAGTGCTCATAACATCACATGTCCTCCTTAACGCCCACCACCCAGTTTACAACTTGAGTATTGAGCATGTACTTGTGTTATTGCAAAACTTATTTCTCTTATCAAATTGTTACACGATGTTTTCTTTCACACATTTTTTTGTCTGCAAAGTAGAATATGCTACAATTATTTGGGAGTTCATAAAATAGATTAAACTACATCCATACTTATCACTATGATAAATGAGAAGGTAACATAGTCTTGATTCACTACAAACGTTTAGCTCTAAAACTTTGATGATGTGTCCCTTAGATATATGTCTAGACATAATTTTAATGTACTGCTATATAGTCAATATTATTCTATTGGTTAATCTTTATTATAGTAATAATAAAATCCAATTACTAACATTTTTCACTTGGAATTTATTTTTTCTAATTCACTCTATATTTTTTTAGTTCAGGCACATAAAACAATTCTATTAATGTAAATGTTCTTCTTTACTGCCTAAGTTGTTTGTATGTCTTAGCTCGGGCTGCCATAACAAGATACTATAGACTGGGTGGCTTAAACAACAGAAATCTATTTTCTCACAGTTCTGGAGGACAGAAGTCTGAGACATCAGGGTGCCAGCATGGCTGGGTTTTGGTGAGCATCCTCTTCCTGCTTCGTTCTCAAATGACAAAGAGAAAGAAAGCAAGCTCTCTGGTGTCTTTTTTTTTTTTTTTTTTTTTTAAAGGGCATGATTCTCACCACAAGGGTCCACCCTTACGATGTCATCTAAATTCCGAAGGCCACCTCTCAATCACATTGGGATAGGGCTTCAACACATGAATTTTAAAGGGACACAATTCAGTCCTTAGCACATGTATTTTTTTAATTTATTCAACAATGTTGATCTAGTACTTATGCACTAGGTGCTCTTTTATGTTTAAGTTCATTCTTTTCTCAAAATATTCCTATTTTCTAAGCACACAGGCCCCTGTTATACCTGACTAAATTTCAGCAAAGCACAGATTGAGTAAAGAAAAAAAAACTTCATATTTCCTCTTCTTCACATTAAAAAATAAAACAAAAACTCATGATATGTACGGTTGTATACTATGAGCAGTGCATTATATTAGAAACTTTAAAATCTGGGGCGCCTGGGTGGCACAGCGGTTGGGCCTCTGCCTTCGGCTCAGGGAGTGATCCCGGCGTTACGGGATCGAGCCCCACATCAGGCTCCTCTGCTATGAGCCTGCTTCTTCCTCTCCCACTCCCCCTGCTTGTGTTCCCTCTCTCACTGGCTGTCTCTATCTCTGTCAAATAAATAAATAAAATCTTTAAAAAAAAAAAAAAAAAGAAACTTTAAAATCTGTACATATTTGTATTTATATAAATATGACTAAAAACCAGTAACTTGAATATATTCAACTCAACTATGAAGTTACTGAACTCATGTATGATTATAATAGCATGTAAAACTATGTCAGGAATTACAATGTAATTTTAATGTAGAATGTAAATATTCTTTTTTGTACTGAAAAATGATGATTACATCTGACATAATATATCTAATATATCTAATATAATATCTATCTAATACAATATCTATCTAATATATATCTAACATAATATATACTTAATATAATAATACCTAATATAATAAAAAGTTATTCTTTGAGTACAAAAAAATATCTGTAAACATGCTATGGTCTATAATTTATTTTATCATTACTTTTACTTACCAGAAATGGACCTACAAGTTAGAGTTCAGAATTTAATTAGAAATTCCTTTTGATTTCTCAGAATTAAAAGTGTTTATTTAATACATGAATGGATTATTTCACTATAATTTAATGATAATTATAAAGACTGCAGGAAAAGCTGAACTGTGTTTTTCTCTTGATTTTTCTTATAGTGTAACAAGCATTAAAAGTTTTAGCATAGTAGTTACAAGAACAGGATAGTTTGGAATTGAGAAAATCTGGGTTTATATTCCAAAATTTACAGAATGACTGTTGGAATATCATAAAAGTCTCTTCGTTCATTTTCTTCATCTTTAAAATTAAAATGATAAAATGTAATACTTATTATTTGTTTCCTACTGCTGCTCAAGAAATTGCCACTAATTTGGTGGCTTGAACACAAATTTGTCTTAAGATTCTAAAGATCAGAAACCTGAAATGAACGTCACTCGACAGAATCAAGCTGTCAGCAGTGCTGTTTCTTTCTGGAAGTTTTAGGAAATAATCCCTTTCCTTAACCAATCCTAGTTTCTAGGGTCTCCTGGCCTGTGGTCTCATTTTATCTTTTAACCAGGAACGCCAAGTTGAGTCCTTAGATAACATCACTTCAAAATTGCTTCCCATCACATTGTTCCCACTTCCTCCATCTTTAAAAAACACCTGTTACATTGGGTTCACCTGGGTACTCTAGTACAATCTACTTATCCTCTGATTAACACCCTTAATTTTATCTGCAACCTTAATTGCCCCTGGTCATATAACATAAAATATTTACAATTTTCAAGAGGATTAGGATGTGCACATCTTGGGAGGGGAGGGCATATTATTCTGCCAATCACATATACATTATACATGCCGGGAACTATTCTATATCCTTCTACGAATTAAAACTCATAAATTAAAGTTATGTACTTCATCTTCACAGGAACCAAATGTATGGTATTATCTCCACTTTACAGGTCATTCAACCAAACATAATAGTAGTAAGTGCTTCAGAATATCACATCTAAATATAAGGATGGTGTCAGGATTAAATGATATATACAAAATTCTTAATTAGGCTTTAGCACTCAGTACATTTTAATTATTACATAATATTATCTTGATCTGTATCATTCTTATTCTATGTTCTTTAGAGCACTCTTCTTAAATACGAATATTCTGCAGAAATAAACCACTGTGGCTTCTATTTAAATATAACAGATTAAATCACATGTTTACAACCTCTCCCTTCTGAAAGCACTCTGAAAGTAAAATGGATAGAAAGAACAAAAGCATATAAAGTATACAAGAATAAAGAAAATAGAGCATGACAGTAATGCTTTTACAATTGGAAATCAAATAAGTCATAAATGACTTAGAAAAGCAAAGAAAATTAAACCATAAGCCAGCAATTGGGGAATTTGATGTGTAAGATGAATCACATCACAGAATCCTAAAAAGACTAGGAAATTGAAGACATTGGATTCCTGACAAAGTATAGTTGCATTTAACACATATTGGTAAAAAAAAAAAAAAAAAGGTAGGATTATTGGTTTAAAAGTACAGAAGACATAATTTAAACCCTAGAATATTCCTTACCCAGTCAGCTCACTTCCTGGAAATACTGAGTCAGAAAGACTTTGGACACTAGGACACAATCATGTGGGAATCCCACCCAGTCAGGTCCTTTTCTTAGCAGTGCTCTCATCCCACAGAGGCAGTAATAGCTTATTCCTATGCCCTTCTCTGGGGAATTTCCTTTGTCTCCCCAAGATACCTGGGAGTTAAATTACCTCCACCCCAAAGAAGAAACGCAACGTATTACTGATAAAAAGGTACCGAATCATCCTTTGGTGAGGTTTATGTTCCCTATCACCGCCATTTCTCTCCTATGGACCTGGTCTAGGCTACATTTTATCTGAGACCGTAGTCATTTTAACCTCCCTCACTCCATTTTGTTTGTGCTGAAGACAACCCCCCCCCACTAAGTCATAAGCATCTACATTCCTGTATTAAAATTAGGCTGTGCTGTATTGGTACCTAACCTAAGATTATGGGGCATTCTACTCAATAACTGAACATGGAATAAAATTCCACAAACTGAAAATTAAAAGCTGAGGCCCATCCTCTCACTCATCTCTAAGAGTGCTGAGTTGTTAGACTTCAACACACAATTTAGGGGATTGGAAAATTTCCTTCCAGGGAAACATCAATCCAAGAGAAAAGAGCTATAGATATTGAGAGTTGAAGTTATCAAAACAAAAGGGCAAAACTAGATCACCTCAGAGAAAAGTCTACTAGTTAAACATACTGCTCTCCCATAGACAGATCACAGATTTCAATTAAATTTTTATTATTTCTCTCCTACTTGGTCGTCATGAATCATTGGATACTTGCAGAAAATCTTGTGTGTGTGTGTGTATGCATATATATGTATGTCTCTCTTTACATATAGAGTTGTGTATATATAGAGAGAGAGAAAGAGAAAGAAGGAAATTCAATTCCAAGGAAATAAAGATAATACAGGGAGAAATGAATCAATAAAAATTATACTAATTATAGTATAGCCATAACTACTTGAGAGAGATTTTGGTGGCTTCTTATAGAACTAAATTTACTCTTATCATGTGATCCAGCAATCATGCTTCTTAGGTTCACATAAAAACACACAAGTAGATATTTATAGCAGCTTTCTTCATATTTGCCAAAACTTGGAAGAAATTAAGATGTCTTCTAGTAGACGAATGAATGAACAAACTGTGGCACATCAAGGCAATGGAATATCTTCCAGCACTAAAAGGAAATGAGTGGTCAGCCCATGAAAAGACAAAGGAAATTTAAATGCATATTGATAAATGAAAGAAGCCAACCTGAAAAATCTGCTTAATGTATGATTCAAACTATATGGCATCCTGGATAAGGCAAAACTATTCCTCACACTAATGTTTCAACAGTGTTCTCAATAGATATTTAGATTTATTTATTGCATTAAATTAATAGATAAAATATTATAGTTAAGTGCTATGAAGAAGCTAACCATAGAATTGCTGTCTCAATAGGCTTATTAGTAAAATATTGTCTGTGAAAAGGTATTATTTGAGCAAAGACAAAAAGAATGATTTAGTAAAGATAAAAGCAATCATTAATGCATTTGAAGTAAAATAGAATATGCATATATATATACATAGAAATGTGTATATACATATATACACACATAGACTCTGAGAGCAGACACAATATGCATATAGATACATACATACAAATGTGTGTTTGTATACATATATAGCTTTTTTTTTGGTAAAATAAAAATTAGGTTACCCGGTAAAGACAAAGCAACACAAAATAAGAAATCCTAAGATAAAAATAACTACATATAAACAGAAAATTAAAAGAATCAAAGGTTCACTACATAAAAATGAATTTAGAAATATAGAACAAATGGATAATTTCCCAGGAAAACGAAATTTGCTGATTTCAAAATAATTGGAAAACCTACCTAATTCAATTAAGATTAGCTAAGGCATAGAAATTATCAAAGAACTACCCATCAAAAATGTAACAGGACAGTTCCACCAAATTTTTGGGGGAAAGGGATCATTCCAATTCCATTAACAGTATTCCAGAGGATATAAGAAGAAGAAAATATTTGTGGTACAAAAATATCTATTATACACAAATAAAAATAAATACAATATCAATTTTATGTATGAACATTGCTGCAAATATCCTAATAATAGCAAACCAAATTCAGCAGCACATTAAATGAATAATATGTTAATGCATGTCCAATAGGTATAAATTATCAATATCAGGAAATGTATTAATATTTATTTTATCAATATACTTAAAAAATACATTATCATTTTGATCAAAAATGAAAAACCAGTTTGAAAAAAAGAAAAGACAAATCCACTCTTTTTTCCTCTTAAATCTGTGAAGATATATGAGGATCAATTTAATAGATTTCTACATAGATTTTAGTGTCAGGAAAATGTTTCTCTCCAAAAACTGTGTCTGTTTTGCCTCATGATATAATGAGAAATGTAAAACTTGTCATATTTTCCTTATTTCCTTGGCCTTCAAGAAACTAAATTAAGCTTTCAATTGAAATAACTAATTATGTTTCTGCAATACTTATTTCTCTCCTCTTTCCAAAAGATTTCTGATTTATATTTTTAACTTTTTCCATCTTACAGAGATACAACTGACATATAACGTTGTATTTAAGATACACAACATGATGATTTGATACATGTATAATTTGAGATGATTACTACAGTAAGGTCAGTTAACATCTCCATATGTTCATATAATTATCTCTGGGAGTGCATGTGCGTGTGGTGAGAATCTTTAAGATTAATTCTCTTAGCAACTTTCAAGCATTTAGTTAACTATAGTCATTATGCTGTATATTTGATTTCCAGAACTTATTCATTTTATAGCTGGAAGTTTGTACTGTGTCACTAACATCTCGTGCTTTCCCCCACCCCACCATCCTTTGATGACCACCATTCTAGTCTGTTTTTATGAGGTTTGGTTTTTTTTCTTTTTTTTTTAGATTCTTTATGTAAGTGAGATAATACAGTATTTGTCTTCCTCTGACTTATTTGCTTGGCGTAATGCCCTCAAAATCCATCCACATTGACAAAAATAAATTTCCTTTTTTAAGGCTGAATAATATTCCATAGTGTGTATATACCACATTTTCTTTGTCCATTTATCCATCAATGGACATACAGTTCTATTGTGTTCTATTGTTCTATGCATTTGTTTTTATGACAGAATTATAGCGTATTGTTTACCATAGGTTTGTAATATAGCTTGAATTCAGCTTTTTTCTTTCACAGGATTGCTTTGGCTACCCTAGGTCTTTTGTGATTCCATATGTATTTTATAATTGTTGCTTTCTTTCTGTGAAAGATGCCATTAAAATTTTGATATGGATTACATTGAATCCGTGGATGGCTTTGGGTAGTATAGACAATTTTAACAATATTAATTCTTCTAATCTGTGAATATATCATTCTATGTATGTCTTCTTCAATTTCTTTAATCAATGTCTTATAATAATCAGCGTACACATTTTTTCACCTCTTTGGTTAAATTTATTCCTAAGTATATTATTGTTTTTGACGTTTTTGTAAGTGGAATTTTCTTTTTCAAATATTTCATTGCTAGTGTATAAAACACAACTGAATTTTGTATGTTGATTTTGCATCTTACAACTTTACTAAAATCTTATTAGTTCTAACAGCTTTTTGTTTTTATTTTAGTGTAGTCTTTTCTAAAGTAAGACCATCTGCAAACAAAAATTACATCTTCCTTCACAACTTGTATACCTTTTTTTCCTTCCCTTCCCTTCCCTTCCCTTCCCTTCCCTTCCCTTCCCTTCCCTTCCCCTTTTCTTTTCTTTTCTTTTTCTTTTCTTTTCTTTTCTTTTCTTTTCTTTTCTTTTCTTTTCTTTCTTTTCTTTTTTTTCTTTTTTTTTTTCCTGCCTATTTGCTCTGGTTAAGACTTCCAGTACTATGTTGAATAAAAGTGGTGAGGGTAAGCATTCTTGTCTTATTCCTGATCTTTGAAAAAAAGTTTTAAATCTTTATTCGCTGAGTATTAGCTGTGGACTTGTCACATATGGCCTTTATTTGTTGAGATGCATTCCTTCTGTATCAGTTTGTTGATTCATCATGAAAGGATGCTGAAATTTGTGTAATTTTTGCATCTATTGATATGACTACATGACACTTATATTTTATTCTATTAATTCGGTGTATAACATTTTTTGATTTACTTATATTGTAACATCCTAGCATCCAAAGGATGAATCCCACTTAATCATGGTTTATGACCCTTTTAATGTGCTGAATTTAGTTTGCTAGTATTTTGATGAGATTTTTTGTTTCTATATTCATTAGAGTGAATTGGCCTATAGCTTACTTTTCTTGTAGTGTCCTCGCCTGGCTTTTTTATTAGGGTTATGCTGGCCTTGTGAAGTGAGTTCAGTAAGGTTCCTGGCCCCTCTACTTTTTGGAAGAGTTGAAAAGGATTGGTATTAATTCTTCTTTAAATGTTTGGTAGAATTCTGGTCCTGAGCTTTTCTTTGTTGGGAGGCTTTTGATTGCTAATTCAACCTTACCATGGTCTGTTTGGATTTTCTAATTCTTTATGGTTCAGTCCTTGTAAGGTGTGTGTTTCTAGGTACTTATCCATTTCTTCTAGGTTATCCAATTACTTGTAGTATAATTTTTCATAGTTGTCTCTTATGATCATTTGTATTTCTGTATTATTCAGTTACAATATCTGTTCTTTCTTACTTTAAGTCCTCTCTTTTTCTTGGTCTGTTTATCAATTTTGTTTATCTTTTCAAAAAACAGATCTATCACTTTGAAATATTTTTTTAAAACTCAGAAATTGGGATGCCTGGGAGGCTCAGTCAGTTAAGCACCTGCCTTCATCCCAGGGTCCTAAGATCAAGCCCCGCATCGGGCTCTCTGCTTAGCGGGGATCCTGCTTCTCCCTCTCCTGCTCCCCCTGCTTGTGTTCTTTCTGTCAAATAAATAAGTAAAACCTTTTAAAAAATTAAAAACTGATAAATTTAAAATTTTCATTCTAGAATTTGTACAGAAAATAATAATGAAAAATAACTAAGAAGTATTAAAACATATCTAATGACTATATAACTAAAGTGCTTTATTAGCAAAAAAATAGATATAGAGATATTTGGGAGAGCTTTAAGCCCTGAAATAATAAACAATATTTATGGGAACAAAATATATGATATATATGCCTACTTAAATGGGGGAAAATGAATCATCAGTTAATAATTCCATAGTTTGGAGAACTGTGAAAAATTAATGCACATGCCATCTATTTTATATTTGGATAAATTCTGAATGACCAAACTGTTTAAAAGTAAATGAAATCATGAAAATACTGAGAAAACTAAGATAATTTCTTCATGCAACAAATGGATTATAAACATGGCATGTCACTCAAAAATGATAAAATGAAAGACCTTTAAAAATAAAAAAATATGTAAAATCAATTATTAATATACAAACATATATAAATCAATTAATAATCTAAAATCTGTTTATTTGGAAATATCAAAAATAATAATTAACATATTTATCTTAGGACTAAGGAAAAGTTATTTATGAATCATACAGATGGCATAACTAAAGAAAAATGCAGTGGAAAAAATAAAAAATAATTCTACATGTAACTCTAGGTCACGAAGTTGAAAACTTAGAGAAAATGGTTTTCTGACAAAATACAAATTCCAGAAATAAACCCAAGAAGACCATTTGCCTGGGTCAATATTGAAAGAGACATTAGAACTTGATGGAGTCACACTTATGTTTTCAACTAGATTGTAGAGAATTGGTAACTCTAATTTTAATTGAAATTGTTGCAGACCACAAAAATGATTGCTCTCCAATTTATTTTAGACATTTAAAAATTATGACAAGAGGAAAATTACAGGCTAAACTGTGAATATAATAGAATTCTAAATAAGAGAAAATGGATTCCACATGAAAAATACACTAATGACAAATTTTTCATCAAACACCACAGGCTTAAATTGGTGTTTATGTAAATTACTAAAAATTAAAGATTTAATTATCTTCATGGTTCAAAGCTCAGTGAAATGTATTATTTTCTGGAATAACATAATTGAATCTAATAAATTACACATGGTAAGTAAATGTATCAGACATATAAACAATATACCACAAAAAATAGCAACTAAATTAGACAAATGTCCATTAAGTAAGTTGAAAAAAGTTTACCCAAAACTGTAAAATATTGTCTCTACTAAAATAATGCTCCAGTTTTATAGGTAGAGTTTAATAAACAGATGGGTTTTGTTCTATGAAGACACTCAAGTGCATAGAAAAAGAAGTTAAATGTATTAATAGCCTAGCCTGAACTAACAAAGTAAACCCATACCAAAAAAGATGTACATATTTGTGCTAGAAAATAAACAATTGAGGGAAATAAAACCTAATGTATAGTCAAACCAAGTAGTATTACCTGCAGAATGCAAGATTGTTTAATATAAGGAAAATGAATATTCACTCAATTAAAAATGTAAACAATTATAGAAGTTTCAATGATTAAGAATTGTTTTATTTTATTTATTTATTTTGTGTATTTATTTTTTTAGTAGAATCTACACCCAAATGGGGCTTGGACTCACGACCCTGAGATCAAGAGTTGCATGCTTTATTGACTGAGCAAGTCAGGTGACCTGAAAAATATTTTACTAAAATTTAATATTGAAGATGCAGAGAAACAATCACTTTTTACAGTGCTGGTGATAATGTGTAATGGTACAGCCACTCTTTAAAAGTCTTGGAGCTCCTTATAAATGTCAATGTGCAATTACCAAAAAACTCGGCAAATGCATTTCTAAACATTTATCCCAGAGAAATGAAGACTTATGTTCACATAAAAACCTGTCTACAAATATTCATAGCAGCTTTATTTGTAATATGAAACACTGGAATTAGCTCTGATGTCATTCAACAGACAATTGGTCAAGCAAACTGGTGCATTTATACCATGGGATACCACTTAACAATAAAAAACTACTGATACATGATGATTCATGTGCAGAATTATGATTTAAACAGACAAACTCAAAATTTTACATGCTCCATGATTCCAATTATAAGTCGTTTTTGACATGACAAATTTTTAGAAATGGAGAAGAGATTAGAGGTTTTTAGAGGTTGGGAGGGAAGGAGCTGGAAAGGAGGTGGTTGGGGTTATAAAAGGGCAGTACAATAGGGATCCTTATGGCGATGGAAGTGCTCAGTTTCCTGACTCTGGTGGTGGATACAGTAACACACATGAGATAAAATAATATACAACTAGATATACACACACACACACAAAACAAGCACACAAATAAGTACCAGTGAAGTTTAGAAATACAAATATGATTTATGTATTGTATCAAAATCAGTATACTAGTTGTGATAATATTCTGTAATCCTGCAGCATACTACTATAGTGGGAGACTGAGAGCTCTCTATATTATTTCTTACAAGTACATGTGAATCTACAATTACCTAATAAAAACTCAGAAGAATTACAAAATGGATAACGGAAGCGTATTTTGTTAGCACATCATCCAACAAATAATCCCTAATTGTGAAACAAGAGATATTTCCATTTATTTTTCTAAAATATAGTCTACTTTTTATACTGTTCTAAAAATTATAGCTAAGGAAACACAGAACTTTTTGTAAATGGTAAGGAAAACATAAAATGATAACAAATGTATTGTTTTCCAACCTAGAAAACACGAGAATAAATTCAAATGTCAAAAGAATATATGATACAATGGTAAACTAGTTTGTAATCAGGAAAATGGGAAAAAAGGATATTTTCAGAATACCAAATAGGGAAGTAATTATTAAAATAATGTGCTGATACATGTACAGAATTCTGAACACTCTCAAATAGTGCTGGTGAACATTTATATTAAATACTTTAAGAGATTAATAAAATATGAGGGGCGCCTGGGTGGCACAGCGGTTAAGCGTCTGCCTTCGGCTCAGGGCGTGATCCCGGCGTTATGGAATCGAGCCCCACATCAGCCTCCTCTGCTATGAGCCTGCTTCTTCCTCTCCCGCTCCCCCTGCTTGTGTTCCCTCTCTCGCTGGCTGTCTCTATCTCTGTCAAATAAAATAAAATAAAATCTTAAAAAAAAGAGAGAGATTAATAAAATATATCAAAAAGCTTTGAATGTGTAAAGTCTTTGGGACAAAATTTCTAGCAGAGTTAACAGGGTAAGGTTTACACAGAATGCTCTGTGTATGAAGCATATACGATCCACAGCACACTGGGCAACGTTCTATGTATGGTATAAACACAAACTTACTGAATCCTTGCAACAAGCCCATGAGGAAAGGATTGTTATCAGTTTAATTTTACTTAGTAAAAAGCTCTGTTATCTGAAAGACAATAAAGAACTTATCCAAGATCATGCAACTAGTTATTTGGTAAAGGTAGAATTAGAATGCATGTAGTCTACCTCCAACTATCTGTGTTTTTGATCACTGTCACTGAAATGTGTATCATGATTGCTGTCACAATTTCACGTAAGAATTTTTACTTACCATTATTTATGATGGAAACAAATTACTCAAAGATATGATTCTCTATTAGGTCAGATTTTAAAAATACAATATCACAACCCTATAATTATGTAATGAAATACTCTGTAATTAGTATATAGAAATTAATATATGAAATAAGATGAGGTGAAAAAGTGGAGTCAACTACTATATACGTGGATTCTAATTTGTAAAAATTAATATGTTAATGTAAACATAAGTAAGAGAATGCAACAGGATGAGTCAAAATGTAATCAGCCCTTTATTCAGATCGGCAGAATTTGAGATTGTTTTTTTCTTTATCTAGGACTTTATTACCCAAATTATTTCAACAAATGTGCATATTTTTAGACAAATAATTTAAAATGTTTTAGAAGTAACTTCATGTAATTTATTTTACTTCTAAAAGAACAGCCTACACCCTGCATTACTGAAATGGGTATACCTATCCAAGTCCATATTACTAACAGAAATGATTTAAACACAGACCATATACAATCCAAACACATTTTTTGCAGTGATTGATAAAATTTGTATTTCAACTATATCTATTTTATTACAATTACAGTGTTTACCATGTGGAAACACAGATGAAGTGTATGGGGGAAAATAAATACTTTCTAGGAAATTGCACATTTTAACATATATACAACACTATGTCTCTCTTGGGGGAAAAAAGCTAGTGAAAGGAGACGATGAGGCAGAAAGGGACGATCTAATAGTTGTCTCTGCTACTCTTCTACAGGATTCCTCCTTTTAAAAAAATATGCCTGTATGCTGTAAATAGCAGTACCATTTTTTCTTGACAATTAATTTCCTTTTGGAATAAACTTACATTTAAAAAATAATATTTGTTAGTCTCAGTATGAACTTTACAAAATGACTTTTCATGATATCAGCTTGGTTTGTTGCTTTAGCCTAGTTTGTGGAATTTAAATCAAGACCAGAAAATTGAAATACTAAGCTTAACTTTCCTAAGAACATTTTCTTAATTCAGTTTATTAATATTTTTGTGGCTGGTTGTTTAGTATTTTTATTTTGAAAAATTTTATTTTGTTTGCAGTGTTTGTTACCCTCCCTACCTGCAGAGTGTTTAATAGATTATCACATATGGACAATTTATATATCATTATAGTTGTTCGTTGCTACTTCCCTCCACAATCTATTTACTACTGGGTCTTAGTCTTATGCTATGTAAGCTAAAATTAGCAGGGTTGTTTTTTTTTTTTTTTTCTACAGCATATCAAAAAAAGAAAAAAGGAGTAGGAAAAAAAAGGGTCTTATTTAAAAAAAAAGGAACCACAAATAGTAATATCTACAAGGAAAAATACCTTCCTTTTAGATATTTCTTCCTGTTAGATATTCACTGATATTTACTGTTTTTATACGCTTAGAGATACACAAACCAAAGAAAATGAGTTGTCTACTTTGTTTGATTTTGATTTTTGGAAAAAAATTTCCTCCCTCTAGGATATTCTATTTGAAAATTTCATCTAGTTGAGATCTGGTATGAGAGAAAAAGGCCTTATATGCATAACCATATTGAATCACTTCTGAGAGTATAGCTCTCTGCATCTACCCTATCAAAAAAATATTTTTTAAGGATCAAATTACATAATGTCTGAGAGTGCTGTCTAAATTGTACCAGTGATGATTATACAATACTAATCTGTGTTTAGATGCTAAATAAGTTTAGAGAGTTTTAAATTTTCAAACACAAAACCACTAAGCTGTAATGAAATTCTGTGTCCCTAAATATATTAAAGTCTTTATTGTTGTTACTACAGAGGATACTCTCTGAGAAGAGGATCACTTAGCTTTCTTAGTACTAATTTCTTCCAATAAAGTTTATGTTTCCCTCAGTGGCACTAACAGAATACCATTGCCACCATGCTGCTCAAAAAGAGATACGCTTTCTCTCCCTTCTTTTCTGAGCATGAAAGGAAATTACAAAGGAAAGAAAGAATGAAAGACATTTTGCTTGTAATGTATTAGAGCATAACTATATCTCAGTAATACAAAAAATTTTCTAGTGAAAGAATGATAAGTGAAGCAGTCCCTGGGATTGGTATAAATTTAGCAAGTCTGACGTTTACATGGGATTTTAATAATTTGTATTATTTGGCCATGTGGGCACAATCCCCGACTGCTATTCAATCTGCCTGCCTTCAAGCCCCCCTGCATGAGAGGCACACCATTATGGCACCCCTAAATAAGAAAGCAAGACTGTAGCAACCACTCAGGATCACTTTCAAATCTTGCAGCGAGGAGGAAAGGGATGGGGAGGGGAGACACCCTTTTTCTGCTTATGACAGGTCCCATCCACATAGTGCAAGCCTATTGTCTGAGGACGATCCGGGACCTATTGTGCATTCTAGGCTTAACCGCAGCCTGTACTTAAATTCTGCTTCCCTGCGAGGCTGTGGCCTTATTCATCTAGAACCTTTGTAAAACTGCTTCTTTGAACTTACTCCAATACTCGACAGTCTGAATCATTTTCCCTATGCTATTCATGCAGCTCAAATGAATTAGGCCACATTTTGAATGGGAATTTTTTTTAAAGTAAAAGATCTCAAATAATTGGATATTTATAAACGAAAAATTTGAAATAGTACCAGTCACCTCTCCCACCTTCCATTAACAACCTGAAATGAAAAAAAAAAAAATCTATATTGTCCTAATTCAAAATCTTTATACTCCTGCAAATCTGGTTGCCTCTTAAAATCTGTTCCAACTGTGTGTGAGTTGCAGAAATCTATGATTCACACCCAAATGATGTAGTAAAAACAAAAACAGATTATAAGGTTGAAATTAGACTTCTCGTTATGATGTGATCAGTTCTCCTACATAAAAGTAGCTACTGTGATACAAAGTAAAAATTCAGGTCAACTTTCATAATTTATCCAAACCATTGGCTTCCACCATGCTTAAACTGCACGTTCAACATTTTTCTGAAACACGAAAATCACTTACCCAGAACTTTCCATTTCATTTAATTGTTGACACTATTTGAATTTATCTACCTAATCTTTTCTCATTTGGTTTGCTTTATGAGACATCCTGCACTCATATGGTAGATTGTGTGATCACTGTACTTTGTCTCCAGATGTCACGCACTCTGAGACTTTTTGGCCATTCTTTCTTCAGTCTGACTGGAATTGGCCTTATTGTTCAAAGGTGAACTTTTTCTGAATTGCGTGAGGTATCCCACCACCCACCAGCTCCTCCTCAGAGATACATAAGTCAAAAGTTTTTTTTCCCAATCTTGCACTTTGATCCAACTATTTCCCCCATGACAAAGTATCTATATCCATTCTGAATAGAACACATTTATGAAATAACATATTTGGCTTTCCCTTATCCACATTAAAATCTTTTAGACTCCACATTCAAGAAGATGGTTTTACTGGCTAATTATTCTCTTCCAACTGATAAGGACTTGTTTTGGGTTACAGATATTTCAAAGTTATTATTTAAAGTTATTACTTACCTTGTCTAAGGACAGCTTAAAACAAAAATACACATTTTTTTCAAATTGCTTGTAAATCTTTTTCTGTTGGTGTCAAGAGTGTTAGTTCCTCTTTCAAAAATTATTCCTTAATGTCTATGCATTTGTGGACTTTGTTAGTTTAGAGGATATACTTTTGTACTGATGATTTATTACTCAATTCAAGAAAGATAAACAGGAAGAATGGAGGGGGACTTGCTCATCTTACTGAACTTCTATGAAATATTAGCAAAAAAAAAAAAAAAAAAGATGTCTAAGGATTTTTACTCTTGTAAAAGTAGAGTCAGTAGCCAAGTATGGTATTTCCGTGGACATGTGTGTGGGGGGGGGGTAGGAATGGGAAGGTGATGGCCACAGTTCATTGCTTTTCTATGAAAAGAAATATGTTTCATTAATGTGTTTACAGACACTATTTGGTTGAAAACACTGTCTTATGGTTACAGACACACCATTCACCCCATAGAGTCTGTCTTAGATTTTTTTTTTAAGTTTTTATGTTAATCACTCAGTGCACATCACAAGTGCACTCCTTAATCCTTATCCCTTCTTTAACCCATCCCTCCCACCCACTTCTCCTCTGTTAACCCTCAGTTTGTAGTCTCTAGATAGGAGTCAGTTTCTTGATTTGCCTCTTTTTTCCCATGATCTTTTGTTTTGTTTCTTAAATTCCACATATGAGTGAAATCATATGGTATTTGTCTTTCTCTGACTGACTTCTTTCACTTAGCATAATACTCTCCAGCTCTATCCATATCTTTGCAAATGGCAAGATTTCATTCTTTTTTGTGGCTGAATAATATTCCATTGCATATATATACACCACTTCTTTATTCACTTATTAATTGATGGACTTCTATATCTGGGTTATTGTAAATAATGCTGCAATAAACATAGGGGTGTATGTATCCCCTTGAATTAGTGTTTTTGTGTTCTTTGGGTAAATACCCAGTAGCACAATTGCTGGATCACAGGGTAGTTTTATTTTTAACTTTTTAAGGAAATTCCATATTGTTTTCCAGAGTGGCTGCACCAGTTTTCATTCCCCCAACAACGCAAGGGGGTTTCTTTTTCTCCACATCCTCAGCAACACCTGTTGTTTCTTGTGTTGTTGATTTTAGCCATTCTGACAGGTCTGAGGCAATATCTTATTATTGTTTGATTTGCATTTCTCTTATGGTAAGTGCTTATGAGTATCTTTTCATGTGTCTGTTGGCCATCTGTATGTCTTCTTTGGAGAAATGTCTGTTCATGTCTTCTGCCCATTTTTTTTAAGGAAGCTGTATGCCCGAAGTGGGGCTTGAACTCATGGCCCTGATATCGAGAGTTGCATGCTCAGAGCACCTGGGTGGCTCAGTCGGTTATGTCTGCCTTCAGCTCAGGTCATGATCCCAGGGTCCTAGTATTGAGCCCTCCATTGGGCTCCCTGCTCAGCAGGGAGACTGCTTCTCCCTCTTCCTCTGCCTGCTGCTCTGCCTACTCGTGCTTGCTCTGTCAAAATAAATAAATAAATAAATCTTTAAAAAAAAAAAGTTGCATGCTCTACCAAGGGAGACAGCCAGTCACCCCCCTGCCCATTTTTTAATTGGGTTATTTCTTTTTGGGTGTTGAGTTTTGTAAGTTCTTTATATATTATGGATATTAACCCTTTATCAGATATGTCATTTGCAAATATCTTCTCCTATTCCATAGCTTGCCATTTAGTTTTGTTGATTGTTTTCTTCACTGTGCAGAAGCTTTTTGTCTTGATGAAGTCCCAATAGCTCATTTTTGCTTTTTTTTTTTTCCCCCTTGACTTTGGAAACATGTCTAGGTAGAAGTTGCTAAGGCCAATGTCAAAGAAGTTACTGCCTGTGTTCTCTTCTAGGATTTTTGTGGTTTCAGGTCTCACCTTTAGGTCTTATGTCCAGTTTGAATTTATTTTTATGTATGGTGTAAAAAAGTGGTCCAGTTTCATTCTTTTGCATGTTGCTATCCAGTTTTCCCAACACCATTTGTTGAAAAGACTGTCTTTTTCCTATTGGATAGTCTTTCCTGCTTTGCTGAAGATTAGGTGATCGTGTAATTGTGAGTTTATTTCTGGGTTTTCTATTCTGTTCCATTGATCTATGTGTCAATTTTTGTGCCAGTACCTATTGTACAGCTTTGTAAAATAATTTGAAGTCCAGAATTGTGATGCCTCCAGCTTTGCTTTCTTTTTCAGGGTTGCTTTGGCTATTCAGGGTCCTCTGTGGTTTCATACAAATTTTAGGATTATTTGTTCTAGTTCTGTGAAAAATGCTGAGGGATAGACATTTTAACAATATTTATTCTTCCAATCCATAAGCATGGATGTCTCCATTTCTTTGTGTCATCTTCAATTTCTTCATCAGTGTTTTATCATTTTCAGAGTATAGGCCTTTCACCTCTTTGCTTAGGTTTATTCCTAGTTATCTTGTTATTTTTGGTGTAATTGTAAATTGGATTGTTTCCTTAATTTCTCTGTGTACTGCTTCATTATTGGTGTATGAAATGCAACATATTTCTGTACCTTGATTTTGTATCCTACAACTTTAATGAATTCATAATCAGTTTTAGCAGGTTTTGGTCGAGTCTTTTGGGTTTTCTATATATATTATCATGTCACCTGCAAATAATGAAAGTTTTACTTCCTCCTTAACCAACTTGGATGTCTTTTATTTTTGTTATCTGTGTGCAATGGCTAGGATTTCTTGTACTATGTTGAATAAAAGTGGCAAGAGTGAACATCCTTGTCTTATTCCTGACCGTAGGGGGAAATCTCCCAGTTTTTCCTCATTAAGGATGTTAGCTGTGGTTTTCATATATGGCCTTTATTATGTTGAGGGATATTTCCTCTAAACCTACTTTGTGGAGGGCTTTTATCATGAATGGGTGTACTTTGTCAATTTTTCTGTGTCTACTGAAATGATCATATGGTTCTCATTTCTCTTATTGAGGTGATGTATCATGTTGATTCTCAAATACTGAACCACCCTTGCAACCCAGGAATAAATCCCATTTGATAATGGTCAATGATTTTTTTAATGCATTGCTGGATTCTGTTTGCTAATATTTTGTTGAATATTGGCTTATATTTCTCTCTTTTGTCGTGTATTTATCTGATTTTGGTATCAGGGTAATGCTGGCCTCATTGAATGAATTTGGAAGTCTTCCTTACTTTTCTATTTTTTGGAATAGTCTTAAAAGAATAGGTATTAACTATTCCTTAAATGCTTGGTAAAATTCACTTGTAAAGCCATCTGACTGTGGACTTTTGTTTTTTGGAAGTTTTTTGATCAGTGTTTTAATTTCTTTGCTGGTTATTGGTCTGTTCAAATTCTCTATTTCTTCCCATTTCAGTTTTGGTAGGTTACATGTTTCTAGGAATTTATCCATTTCTTCTAGGCTGTTCAATTTGTTGGCATGTATTTTTTCATAATCTCTTATAATTATTTTCTGTATTGTTTGTTATTTCTCCTCTCTCATTTGTGATTTATTTGGATGCTTTCTCTTGGTTTTCTTTGATAAGTCAGGCTAGAGGTTCATAAATTTTATTGATTTTTTTCAAAGAACCATCTCCTCATTCCATTGATCTATATTTATTGTTGCTGTTTACTTTCTATATCATTTATTTCTGCCCTAATCTTTTTTTTTTTGTTTAGAATGCATCTTTTTAAAAAATTTTTTTAATTTAAATTCAATTTAGTTAACATATAGGACATTATTAGTTTCAGGGGTAGAATTTAGTGATTCATCAGTTGCATTTAACACCCAGTGCTATTTACACCAAGTGCCCTCCTTAATGCTAATCACCCAATTACCCCATTCCCCCACCCACATCCCCTCCAGCAACCCTCAGTTTGTTGCCTATAGTCATAGTTCCTTATGTCTCCTATGGTAGTCTTTATTTTCTTTCTTCTGCTGGTTTTAGGTTTTGTTTGTTGTTCTTTTTCCAGCTTCTTTAGGCATTAGGTTAGGTGGTTTATTTGAGATTTTTCTTGCTTCTTGAGGTAGGCCTGCAATGCTATAAAAATCCCCCATAGAACTAATTTGCTTGATTCCAAAGGTTTTAGACTATTATTTCATTTTCATTTGTTCCCATGTACTTTGTAATTTCTTCTTTTATTTCCTGATTGACCCATTCATTGTTTTGTAGCATGCTATTTAACCCACATGCATTTGTTGTCTTTCCAGATTAGTTCTTTTTGAAGTCTAGTTTCATAGTGTTGTGGTCAGATAAAGTTTCATGGTATGACTTCAATCTTCTGAATTTATGAAGGTTTGTTTTGTGGGTTATGTGATCTATTCTGGAGAATATTCTGTGTGCACTTGAAAAGAATGTGTATTCTGCTGTTTTAGGATGTAATGTTCTGAATATTTCTGTTAAATCCATCTGGTCCAGTGTGTCATTGAAAACCATTGTTTCCTTCTTGATTTTCTGTTTAGATGATCTGTGTCTTAGAATTTTGACTTTTTTTGTTCTCTTTAATTTCTGCTATTTTGAAACTAATCATAGAAGCTAGAAAATGCATGAGCTCTTTTCAACTCTAATGGATTTATTTTTTCATTGTGGATTTCTGTATCAACTTTTGTTTGGTTGCTTGTGCTTTTGTTAAAGAGAAGATTGGATGTCTTGGACAATGTTTGACTGGTTTTTAGATAAAGACATTTAAGGCAATTCATGGATTCTATTCTAGGCTATGGATTTACTTGCTGATTTCTTAAGAAACTGTAGGCATTGCTTTATGGAGGGGAAAGAAAAAAAAAATACTGTCCATATAGTGACATGAGTGTAGACTGAGTTTCTTTGGCTTTTACAATCTAGAATAATTTAAAAGTGTTTATAAATTTTTTGGTTAAAAAAAAGAATGGGTTTATTTGGGTCTTTTTTCAAAGATCTGCAATTGTTGTATAGATATCTCATTATTTAATTTCACCTGAGGAATGTGGGAGTTTTATGAATAGTAATTTTTTACACGAATATTTTTATTTTATTTTATTTTTTGAGTATTTATTTATAGTTAGTTAACATATAGTGTAATATTGGCTTAAAAATAGAATTCAGTGATTCATCACTAACATACAACAGCCATTTCTCAAGACAAGTGCCCTACTTAATCCCCATCACCTATTTAGCCCATTCCTCTCCCACTTCCCTTCAACCAACCCTCAGTTTATTCTCTATAGTTAAGAATCTCTTATAGTTTGCTTTCTTCTCTTTTTTCCCTTCCCCTGTGTTCATCTGTTTTGTAAATTCAATATGAGTGAAATCATATGGTATTTGTCTTTCTCTAACTAATTATTTCACTTAGCATAATATCCCCAGCTCTAACCATGTCCTTGCAAATGGCCAGCTTTCATTCTTTTTGATGGCCGAGTAATATTCCATTGTGTTTATATACCACATCTCCTTTATCCATTCATCAGTCAACATTAGGGCTCTTTCCATAATTTGGATAACAGTTTTACTTACCAAGAAGAAACAATAGATATTTGAAAAACGAGTCATTGCAGTACAAGTTACAAGGTTTTTATGGTAGGTCAAAGTATTAAAACAAACCAAAGGAAACACTTTCAAGATTCATTGTAATTGGAAGAATGAGTGCCACCTCAAGGAAGGCTGTAGAGAAGGAAGCCACTCTCCTTCCTACAGATTTCAACCATGAGTGTTAAGTGTCCTACAATGACTCAAGAGTACCAGACACACCTAGATAGAGTATTAAGCAGGTCTCAAGCTTAAAGAAATCCAATCACAATCATAGCACTATGGTGATACCACAAGGCACTTTTCACATTCCTACTTTCATTCACTCAGATGTAACTTTCCAGTTATATAACATAAAATTCATATATTTAAAATGATTTCTCATACTTTGGCTATTGCTGATAATGCTGCTATAAAAATCAGGGTGCAAGTACCCATTTGAATTAGTATTTTTGCATCCTTTGGATAAATACTTACTAGTGCAATTGCTGGGTCATAGGGTAGTTCTGTGTTTAACTTTTAGAGGAGCCTCCATACTATTTTCCACAGTAGTGCACCAGTTTGTATTCCCACCAACAGTGTAAGAGGATTCCCTTTTCTCAGCAACCTCACCAACAACTGTTGTTTCCTGTGTTGTTAATTTTAGCCATTCTGATAGGTGTGAGGTGATATCTCATTGTAGTGTTGATTTATATTTCCCTGGTGACAAGTGATGTTGAACATCTCCTCATGTGTCTGTTAGCCATCTGTAAGTCTTGTTTGGAAAAAGTTCTATTCATATTGTCTGCCCATATTTTAACTGGATTATTTGTTTTTTGGGTGTTGAGTTTTTTAAGTCTTCATATATTTTGGAAACTAACCCTTTATCAGATACATCATTTGCAACTGTCTTCTCCCATTCCATAGGTTGCCTTTTAGTTTTGTTTTCTTCACTGTGCAGAAGCTTTCTGTTCTGCTGAAGTCCCAACAGTCTATTTTTTGCTTTTGTTTCCCTTGCCTGAGGTGACATATCTAGTAAGAAATTAATAAGGCCGATGTCAAAGAAGTTACTGCCTGTGTTCTCCTCTAGGATTTTGATGGTTCCCTGTCTCACATTTAGATCTTTAATCCATTTTGAGTTTATTTTTGTGTATGGTATAGGAAAGTGGTCCAATTTCATTCTTTTGCATGTTGCTGTCCAGTTACCTCTGGACTAATGAATGGATAAAGAAGATGCAGTATATAATCATATATACTGCACACACAGACACTCAACGGAATATTATTCAGCTATAAAAAAGAATGAAACCTTGCCATTTACAAGAACATGGATGGAGCTAGAGTATTATGCTAAGTGAAAGAAGCCAGTCAGAGACAGACAAATACCATATGATTTCACTCATATGTGGAATTTAAGAAACAAAACAAATGATCACAGGGTGGGGGAGAGGCAAACCCAGAAACAGACCCTTAACTATAGAGAACAAACTGATGGTTACCAGAGGAGAGGTGGATAGGGAGTGAGTTAAACAGGTGATGGGGATTAAGGAGTGCACTTGTGATGAGCATCAGGTATTGTATATAAGTGTTGAATCACTAAACAGTACACTTGAAACTATTATTACACTGTACAAATACTTGAATTTAAATAAAAACTCAAAAAACTAAAAATTTAAAAATGAAACTTTTATTAACCAAACAATTGTTTCTCTATTAATATAGCATCAATTTACTTTAAACAATGTATTATAGGGAAAATAAGACATTTTTAGAATTTTAGACAAATTATTGACATAGTTTTTTTTTTAAAAGATTTTATTTATTCATTTGACAGAGACAGCCAGCGAGAGAGAGAACACAAGCAGGGGGAGTGAGAGAAGAAGAAGCAGGCTCCTAGTGGAGGAGCCTGATGTGGGGCTCGATTCCAAAACGCTGGGATCACTCCCTGAGCCAACGCTTAACGACTGTGCCATCCAGGCGCCCCGACATAGGTTTTTTTTATCTTAAAAAATCCTGTATGAAAATAGATTTGTGCTTTCCCCCCAGATGTTAGGTCAAGAGAGAGGTTATTGCTCTTGGCCTATAATGTTTTGGTAGATGAGGGAAATCACATGGTACATGCAGAGAAAGCCTACTTTTCAATGATTTATATAAATAAAATTCACCAATAATGATTTTAATGAAACTCATATCTGGCTGAATAACAGTAGCAATGGAGTGAACTCAGCCTGTCCTTAACTTTGTCAGTTCAATGAGGTGTTAATATTATGGTCAATGGGAGCGTGGCCATATTAGATACAGGCAGCTTCTTTCTTTAGTTCTGCTTTTTGAAATAGTAATAGTCAGCAATGCATTTACATGTAAAGTCTTTCAATGTCATATAATTTAATGAAACCAGCACTTCTCCACATTCACAGGATGCAATGTAATTGCCTTTTGGGAAGAAAGAGAGAAGATAATTCCATATATCAAACTTTAAAAACTAGTGTTTCTGACTTTAATGGAAACAAAATGCTCCTTTTTCTCCCTTGCATCGGGCTTTCTAAAATTTTACTTTTATTTCAAATCCAACCTGAGATAATTTCACTCTAAGTAATTTCAAAATTGTTGAAAACAAATATTATTCTCCTTCACAAAGTTTGTTTGGTTTTTTTTTTTTTTAAGATTTTATTTATTTATTCAACAGAGATAGAGACAGCTAGTGAGAGAGGGAACACAAGCAGGGGGAGTGGGAGAGGAAGAAGCAGGCTCCCAGCGGAGGAGCCTGATGTGGGGCTCGATCCCATAACGTCAGGATCACGCCCTGAGCCGAAGGCAGTTGCTTAACCGCTGTGCCACCCAGGCGCCCCCAAAGTTTGTTTTCTATAACAGATCAAAAAGAAAAATTAAACAATAAAACAGTAGATACAATAAAAATCTTGTTTGATAAGGTCAGTACAATCATCTAAATACCTACATTAAACGGCACTAATAATTCAAACTAAAATAATTTGCCTTATTAAATTGTACTATTTTAAACTAATGAAACTGAGACCAATACTCTAAAGCTTTCAAATCCAGTAAACTGTCCAAGCATTTCATCCACAAATGCACAGCAAACATTAATTGTCAATTATCAAAATGATTTTTAATGCATAGATTCCATGTCAACATATTCAAAATCTAACTTAAAATCTTTCTTTGCAACATGCTCATCCTTCTATATTGCCATTTTGAATGAACCATTTAATCACTTAACCCACAAATTCAGGAGACCCCCAAGACCTCCCTCCTTTCTTTCTCCTACCTCGTCTCATAGGTTATTGAATCCTATCGATTTTACTATGTTAGTGTCTCTAACTATGAACCCCGGCTTAACTACTAAGGACTTAAGTCAGATTTTCATCATCTCCCACCTGAACCAAAGTAAGCTCCACTCTTGTCTCTGATCCATATCTTCAAGAGCTAGAATATAAATATGACCATATTACTCCTGTTTGTTTCTTTTTAATGTTAGTGGATTCCACTGTGTCAGAGCTTATTAGACTATCATAAGATATGCACAAAAATTCCTCCCTTGCCTAATTTGTCTGTTACATAAATATAGTCTACATTTCAATTAAGACCAAAACTCTTCAGTTCCCTTCACTGTCTAATATATTTCTAGTTTTGCACATGCTGTTCTGCCTCCTGAAATACTTTTCTTTCCTCACCAACCTCCCAATCTCACTCTGCTCCCATCTGGAAAAAAACCTACTCCTATTTTATGATCCATATAAAGCATTTCTTCTTTGAGAAGATACCTTATGCATTCAAGTTGATGACTTGTGATTTCTGTCAATATTCTATTTTGGAAATACTTGAAAAATTGCATTTATCACATTTTATTCCAATGATTTACTTACATCACTATCTTCATCCCTTGACTGTGTGCCCTTGAGAACAAATAGTGTTCCATATTTATCTTTTTATCCCTAGCACTTTTCACAGTGTCTGACACATATTATGACTCAATAAATGTTTGTTGAGTTTAATTGGCATAAAATAAATCAAAGAATATGTACTTATGTAAAGCTCTACCACTTATACAAAATTTTGTGAGGCTGTGTATCATACTCAGGAGGAATATAAGCTTTGAGATGTCTGTTAATACAGTCAAGTTTTATTACATTTTTTCTTTTTTTTTAAAGATTCAAACTCTCAGCCTTAGTTTTCAGTTTGTTAAGGGTTTAGCCATACTTCCTCATACAAATTATGGCTTTTTTACTGAGTCACGTCTTTAATGTACTTTGAAGAGTGATAATGAACTTTTACTTAAACAAAAGTGATCTTCGCTTTATATGGGGTTTAGTCTGCTTCTGATGTTTAATTATTTTTTTGTGTTTGCTCCATGGATTGGAAGGAATGTATGAATCATCAAAACTCACAGGAGCTGATGGAAACTAGAAAGAGAGAGAAGGCATTCTAATGAAAAAATAATTCACATTGAAATAAAATTGCAGAAGGTGGGAGGAATAGCACAACTTGCTTCTGGGATGTTGCATCATCCAATACAAATAGAAATCCTCTTAAAAGATATTTTGAAAAAGATTTTTATTCCTTTCAGGCTAGAGACTCCATTCTAATTGAAAATATAATACATGCTAACTGAAAAAGTCCTCCACAAGACATTCAAGTACTATTTTAATCTGGGAAACTCAATTTTCTTTCTATTCTTTTATATATTAACCTATATAACTTTTCTATTTTATACTATATATACTATATATATACACATACATTTACTTACACTATATGTATATAGTATATATACTATATATATACATATTTTTAAATATACTATTCTATTATATATGTATACATATATATAATACCTTTATGACATTTTTAATTATGCAAGCTTATGAGTTTTATCTACGTGTATCTGTCGGTATTTGTGTGGATGTATCTCAGGATAACTTGTAATTCTCATTAAAAATAAAACAAAAGTTAAACCTTATGAGAATTTCAAAAGTGAAATCAGTTCAATACTATGCAAATAATTACATAAAAATTGAGAATTTTCAAATAGGCTATGCTATTTTCTAAACTTACTAATTACACAGACATTTGTATTGAGTATCATATATAAAATCATATGTATATATTAATATATACATAAATCATACAGAAGACAATGCTGGCAATATTGAGACTTATAATCTATGGAATGAAACAAATATAAATAAGTCATCAACAATAATAAGCATATTAAGTAATAATTTTAAACAATAAAATTATATATTTGGGGTATTTTAAAAATGAGACCTAGACAACAAAAGGTATAAGCAAATGTAGAAGAAGCCCTTAGTACTAGAAGACAAGAGTGGTGGAAATGCACAAGCAAAGAAACAGATTCAAAGAGGACTTGATTAATAATTACGACCAAGTCACTGGAGTATGAAACAACAGATAGCAACTTTTAAAGGAATGGCAACTTGAAAGGATTGTAACAACTGCTGTGGTGTCCTTTTCTATCTAAAACAGAATAAGCACTATTCTACCGTAGGAGGTTTTTCTGAGATTCTGAAATAGTCTCTTGCGTTTCTTGTGTTTTCAGAGGAACATAAAAATATCTATTAGTGGGCACAAAAAAAAAAAAAAAGAAACATACCTACACCCTTAGGAAATTATAAAAATGCAATTAACTTGACACTAAGTGATAAATCTATAATTTATCTTATGGGATTGTCCACAATTGATCAGTCTTCAAGGTGATATTATGACATTTACAAATAGTATCAAATTTCTTCAATCTATGGGACATCCTTAATAAACTGCCCATCAATTTCATTTGGGTATAATTGACACAGTCAAATGCAAATGTTTTGGGTTTACAATTTGATGTATTTGACAAATATGCATAATCAAGTCCTACCATCATAAGATATAGAACATATTCATTACCCCCCAAAATTCCCTTATTTTTCCTTCATGATAACTGTCATCAAATTTGTCCTAGCCAAGTACTTAACTTTCTGTCATATTACATTAACTTTGTCTGTTCTAGAATTTCATATAAATAGAATACAATATACACTCTTTTTCCCAAATCTCCAATCTCTCCAAAAGTGGCAACTGTTAGTACTTTTTTAGGTAATCTGTACCCCCAATGTGGGGCTTGCATTCATAACACCAAGATTGAGAGTTACATGCTCTCCTAACGAAGTCAGTCAAGCACCCCTGTAACTGTTAGTACTTTCTTAAATATGGGTCCAAAGGGGAAAAAAAGGAAAAGATACATACCCTTTTTAAAAATTATACACAAATAGTTTCACATTGTTCTGAACTTTGCTTATTCCACTAAACAGTGTATCTAGGAGATCTTTCTCTATTCTAATGACTGCAGTTTTTTGACACATAATTATTTACTAGCTCCTATTTATGAGATGTTGTGGTTGTATCTGGCTTTTTTTTTTTTAATTTTACATATAAGTGAGAACATACACTATTTGTCTTTCTCTGACTTATTTTGCTTAGCATAATGCCTTGAAGGTCCATTCATATTGCTGCAAATATCAGAATTTCCTTCTTTTTTATGGCTGGGTAATTACCACTGTAATTATTAAGTAGATAGATAGGTAGATAGATAGATAGATAGATAGATAGATAGATAGATAGATAGATATAGATAGATTTAGATAGATAGATCATATGGTAGTTCTCTTTTTAATTTTTTGAGAAATCACCATACTGCTTTCAATAGTGGCTGGACCAATTTACATTTCTACGTCCATTTCTCTAAGTCACTAGCAAGAAGTTGTTCACTATAGCTGAAGGACCAATTAGGTGATTCACTTCTTTCTGATCTTGCTGGTGTGACTTGTTACTCTTTTTTGCCATTAATTTAAGTCAGACTGTCTCAAACATATTTAAGAGAATCAAGGCCTACAAAAACTAAGTATTTCTCCCAAACATAACATACAGTTAGTAAAATAATAGACATATGAGAGTATTTATAGAAAATATATAAAAATTAAGGCTTAAATCTTGCAAAGATCCTGGGTGACATGAAATAGTCTAGCCAGAAAATTATCTATTTTAATGAAATTTATAAAACTATCATTTGGTTTAATAAGTTTTCTCTTTTTATTCATATTGTTATTTTATTATTTCTTTCCTTCTATGTACTTTGCATTTATTTTTTTCTTTTTATCCTGCCTTTCCAAGGTAAAACTTAAGTCATTGATATGATTTGGTATCATTAGATATTTTGTCCAGTATTTAATTTTTAAACTTTGTATATTTACTTTTTAAATTATATGTTATACACAGATACATACACACTGTTACCCCTGACGTACTGCTTTCAGTGAAACCAACAAATTTTGATGTTTAATTTTCAATAAAAAATATTTTATAATTACCATTGTGATTTGTTCTTTGGCCCATGGGCTATGTATAATTATTATTTAACTGATGATTATTTGGATATTTTGGGCTACTTACTCCTCAGTGGTCAGAGAATATAAACTATTTGATTTTAATTCTTTGAAATTTTTTGAAATATTTTTACAGCCTAAAATATGATCTATATAGATTAATATTCCATGTGTATTTAAAGTCTGTCTACTTGAAATAGGAATTCGACTTTCATCTATAATTGTGCATATTATCTCCTTTCAGTTCTATTAGTAATTGATTTATATGCTATGAAACTCTTAAGAAGTATATACTTATTTACATATTTAAGTATATTTTGTCTTACAGATGAATTATCCCTTTTATAATCATAAATGGCTCTCTTTACAAATACATTTTGTCCTGAAGAATGCATGGTCCAATATTAGTATAGCCCCTCCAGTCTTTTTAGGATCATTTTTAACACCCTATACTTTTTTTCAATTTTTACCTAGTTACATATTTATATTTAATGTGTGTGTCTTCTAGACAGAATGTTGCTCGATCTGACCTTTTTATCCAATTTGAACATCTACTCTTTATTTGGAGTGTTTAGACCATTTAAATTTTATTTGTCTCTAGTTTTGGGTTCAAGTCTACCATCTGGCTATTCCTTATTTTCCCTATCCATTCTTTGTTCTTTTTCTTTTCCTAACATTGTTTGGATTGAGTAATTTTAGTGTTCCATTTTAGAGTTGCTTACTATATCTCTTTCATTTTTTTATAGTGATTTTCTTCAAGGGATCAGCAAGATGCATCTTTAACTTAGCAGAATCTGTTTTAATACTGCTACGCCTGTATTCCTCAGTTTTCACCTGCTGTCTTGTGTTGTCACTTCTACTTATGTTGCAAATCACATGTTGTTTTAATTTCTTTAAGTAGTCAATTACCATTTGAAAATAACAAAAATTACAAAAATTCCTCTTAAATCTTTTCTTGTATTTTTTTATTTAGTACTCTTTATTCCTTTGTATAATTAATTTTCCACCTGTATTTTTTTTTCATTCACCTAGAGAACTATCTTTATTATTTCTTATAGCAGAAGTGGCTAATGATGAATTTTAACAGCTTTCTTTTTTTCCAAAAATAATTTTTATTTCATCTCTTTTTCCAAAGATTATTTGGCCAGATAAAGAATTTCAGGTTAAATGTTGTTTTTTGGTTTATATCCTTGTTTCTACTCTTTAAAGATACAATTCTGTTTTCTTCTGTCTTTGAATAGCTCTGAGAAGTCTGTGAGATTTATCTTTCATTTCCAGGATTATGTAAATCTAACTCTAAATTCTTTTAAGACTTTTTCTATTACTGGTTTTCCATAATTCAAATATATTGTGCCTTGCTGTTTGTCTTATTTCAGTTTCAATGAGCTTCTTGGTTTTCGGCATATTGTTTTTCATTAAACTTGCAAAAAATTTGAACAGTATTGAGGTTGCTTTTGTTGCTGTTTTCTGTACCCCATCCCCCTACTCCTTTCTTCTCTCCTTCAAGGTCTCCAATTACATAATTACTCAATTTATTGCCTGATTTTTTTTTCCATGAGACTGAAGATCTTTAATTTTCTTTTTTTCTTTGAGCCTCAGTTTGGATCTTTTCCAATTCTGTATTTTTAAGTTCACTTATATTATCATATACATTATTTAATATGCTGTGGAGCTGCAATGACTTTATTTCGTATATTCGATATGACCTACCAGATTCCATAAAACATACTTGCATAAGGCTTTATTTAAAGGCAAATGATATGGTGCATGAATAGAGAGTAAAGGAAAGTATTGGGGAACTAAGAGACATCAATATGCATGCACCCAAAGGGCTGGACTGGAGCAGGCTAGACTGTCTTCAGCCTGTGGCATTATCTATATCAATATCTATTATAGGAATCTTAGCTTTGGAAGAGCTCAAAGCAAAAATTTTCAGAAGGTACATTTATGTTCTCTTGGCCTTCTGATCAAGCCAGTCTTTCCAAGCTTAAGGTTAGACTGTATTAATCTCATTTTTTATTTTCTGTATTTTATGATACCTTGATACCTTGGTGGGTCTAGTTGTCTGTGAAGAAACTGCCCATCCAAAGGCCAGCTAATTCTCAAGATATCAATTTCCTGTGGCCAGGTCTTTCATAGGCAAACCAACCAATCCTGAGTTTTTATCATTATCTTCAACCGCCTCCTTTATCCAACTTTTACACACCACACCAATACTTCCCCTGCCCTGAGCCAACCCAGGGCCAGGAACCAGAACACTAGAGACCACCACTTAGCCCAGAACCCACAGATATTATTCAGATTAGCTAATCCTAAACTATTTTCCTGCCCTGCCTTGCCTTGCCTTACGTTTCCTGTGGAAAACACAATAATAAAGTTCTGGGTCATGCTTTCTCTCTTGTTCCCTCTGCCTTGTGATCACCTGTTGTGCTTCCTCATGCAGTCAGTCCTCCATAGCATGGTGTCCTCCCTTCTTTGGAGAACTATAAATCATAAATTCTTCTTTCAGTGGCATTCACCCATGTTACCACTTGGTTGTCCCCATAAGTTAAAACTCCATGGGTACAACTGGAACATAGGCCAGTTGCAAACATTAGTGAAGAAACTGACCTTTGAGGTCACCAGGGCGATTTGGCTTCTTATGCAGCACATCATAAATTCCTTTGTCCTTACCTTGAATGAGAATAACCAGACATCTAGACATGTCCAAAGATAAAGACAGAGTTTTTCCTATTAAGATAATCAACATTATCTCTACAATTCAAGCCTGACTCTTGGTCAATACTCTGTCATTTTCATTAGCACAGAACTACTTCTTTTCCGTCATCTTTTGCACAATTTATACAATATGAAAAGCAAAAGGATACTAAAGAAAATAATTTCACATCATCAAATGAGGTGCATATATTGCTTTAAAGAAACATTTCAATGCACCAGTACAATTTTTTCCATAATCATATAAAAGCTTGACAATTTTTATTATAATTTTTTAATTTTATGAAAGGTATCAATTAATCATTATATTCAATTAATTTATTATTAACTAATTCTAGGTCTTCTACTGCCCAATAAGCTTCTATTGAAAAACTTTATGTGAAGGCTTTAATTCAATTCTCTAATATACTTGATCATTGATATCAGTATTAATAGTTTTACCAAAATCAAATTTATACCATCAGTTACAACAGTATTATACCAAATAGTAGTTAGAATAGGAGTAAGACTGAGAATATTACAAAATAAGAATTATAATAGGATATTCTGTGCCTTCTTTTCTCCCATTCAACCTTCCTTATTTAAACCAATATCTTCACTTCAAACTCTGAATTTCATTTTAATATCGTATCAGATATACTAATTGTTATTTCAGATAAGGGCCATAATTTCTTCCCACTTGACCACATACTATGATACTCAATAACATTAAATGGACAATGGGAATATTTTACCATAAGAGAAATCTATGATTATGTGGCCACAGGAAGACATTTCCTTTTATTTCCAGTAAAAGAAAGATGTTAAATATGTTTACACCTTAGAGAAAATGTCAAAATATTTTCTTAGCTCATTTTTTATGTATTTGCTCTCTTAGTTGCTAAGAGATTTTAAAGTTTCAACTTTCCATATGAATCATTTTCTTCTATTGTTCACCATATTGCTTTACATAAGAAAATCTTCATATGCTTGATTATCATTTTTCTTATTAAAATTTTAGTTTTCCATTCTTTTTGGAATCTAATATTTCTCATTTTGTTTGCATTAAAGGTAATTTTTTGAACCAATTTAATGGTTTCTAGAGAAACATGACTCTTAATATGTTCTCATAATTATAGCGCAGTTTGGGTATTTTAACTTTCATAATGATATTATTTAGGAGCTCTAAGTTTGCTATAATAGTTTTCTCATCTGTGATAGAGAAAAGGGAATATGGTTTCTAATAGCTCAATCGGTTCATCCTCTTATCTAATCAACATTTATTAAAGACATACCATATAAGAATGATTCAGTAGATATGAATGTTCAAAGATTAAAGATTTGGTCTGTATTCATTTAGCTCACACAGTAATCCAAACTGTTTCATGTAGGTTATTACCCTGATTCATTCTTCTTACACTTTACCAAAGATATTGATAAATGCCTGAAGAAAACATATTTCTACCTCAGGGAATAAATTAATAAAAAAATGTTGTAAACTTGTTATAGTAAGGATTTCAAGAATAGCATATACTATCTTTTTTTGAAGCTGTAATTTATAAGCTTCAATTTTTAAGCCAAAGTTTATTCACCTGTGTCTTTCTGCTTCTTATAAGATGTCCAATGATCACTGGATTTTTCCTAATTGGTAAAATTTCCAACCCATGCAATTATCTGTGTAAACGTTGTAGCACAAGGTTAGAACATCTGAATACTAATAATTTCTACAATAAAAAATAAATCTGTAAATATCAGCAATGCATTTCTAAATGTTCTCCACAGTAATTCTTCCACAAGATATACATTTAAGAAAAAAGCAATTATGGTACTGAAATGGCTTTGACAACATGGAGATAAGGTATTAAAATATCACAAACTACAAGGACATATCTTAGCCTTGCATACCTGTCACAAATGGATCCCTTAAATGAAAAAGAGATTGAAATGAATTTATTTATGCAGTTTGGCTAGTCAAGTAGATATAATTACTAGTCTTAATAGAATCAGTTTCTTTACATTCAGCTTATTAATGATTACTGTATGAATAATCGTTTCCATTATCCAAACGCAAATAATCTAATAAAAACTATATAACCTACCTTATGAACGCAAAAGTCATTTTGAACAATTTTAATGGGATTATATATTTTAATAGATAGAAATAAAATGTTTTGTACCCTAACAATACTTTAATTTTTTTCTCTTTATCAGTTAGGTAAATGGTATCAGTATTTTTCTTCAAAATTTCAACACTAGATTTCTGATTTCAGCTGTAATATGTAAAAGGCTCTAAAGTTATCAAGCCCATCCTTACAACAAGATTAATTAGACAAACTGAAATTCAACAAATTTTCTCGGACTACTCAGAGAACTGAGTTGATAGCACTGGAAACCCCCCTCAAATTCTAAAGGGAGAGGCAAATCTAGAGATTCACAGAAGAGATCTGGTTAGTTGAAACAGAAGCTACTGGAGCCACAAACTAACACAAATACTTATATAGTAATTTTCACAAGTTGATGGAGATTTAGTATGGACTAGTGTATGAGGGAGAAAACCCTGGGGGGATACAATCCCCCATACTTTGTGGGCTTTACCTCCAACAGATTCATTGGTTTTACTTTCATGGGTTTTACTTCCAGTAATCCTACAAGCATAAGATGGTAAAAAGCAAAGAAAGATTCTTGCTCCCTCAGCCCTCATGGCCCTGGCTGGAAGAGGAGAAAAGTATTATTGTGATATAAGCAAAACATTCTTGAAAGCAAAGTCTTACTCTCCAGGAGAATGGATTTCACCACAGATTTTCCCACCTCATGAAATCTATTTCTTCCACTCTAGACAGCTCAAGATATCCTGTCTCAAATAAGAAACTCTTAAAAGCTCAAAAATAAGACAAAAAACCCAACCACTTATTTGTACCAAAAAAAAAAAAGTAAAAACCTCAACACATGCCTCACCAAGGAGGATACACAGAAAGATAACATGCATATGAAAATATGTCCGACATTATTTTTATGAGAGAATTGTATAAGAGTCAGATACTAATATAATAAAACTTAGAATAGTTAAGATAAAATTTTAAAATTATATTGCCAAGTGCTGGCTAAACTGTACAAGAACAGGAACACTTATTCTTTTCTGGTGTAAATAAAAAACAGTAGTGACACTCTATAAAGCAACTTGGCAACTCTTTAGAAAAATAAATATAATATTACCCTATAATCCAGCAACCATGCTTTTGGGTATAACCCAACAGATTTGAAACCTTGGATACACAAACTGTCACATGGATATCTATGATGGTTTTACCACCCAAAACCAAAGGTATCAAGATGAAGGGCGCTGGGTCAGACCTCCCTAAGATGGTCCACTTTGGCATAAAGATTATTTGGAGTTAAAAAGCAATCAGAACCCAGCAGATTCGGGGGGGGGGGCGGAAAAAGCTGTTTACCTTTACACTCAACTGCTTAAAAATAATTTTAGAAACTGTTCCTGGGAGAGAGCTATTACCACAGATAACTACATTATTATATAAACTAGGTATGATAGACTGGGAGGAACCTAGTGAGATCTGTTTGATAAAATTCGTCTATGCCCAATTGTTTCTGAGTGGCCCAGTGAACACTTGTTTACCAAGCATTTACCCTTCTTCATCTTTGTGTGAATTGCAGTCCATTCCTTTGAAGTCTCAAACCCCTACCTTCTTCTCCTTAATTCAGGATGACGTATATATCCTATTTTGCCCATCTTTAAACTATCCATGCCTGTGTCTGGGATGCCTGGGTGGCTTGGTAGGTTAAGTCTCTGCCTTTGGCTCAAGTCATGATTTCAAGGTCCTGGGATTGAGTCCTGCATTGGGCTCTTTGCTCAGCAGGGAGCCTGCTTCTCCCTCTGCCTGCTGCTCCCCTTGCTTGTATTCTCTCTCACAATAAATAAAATCTTTTAAAAAATTATTAAAAAAATTTCCATGTCTGTATGAATTCCCCATATGTGCAAAATTAAATTTCATTTTCTTCTGTTAATCTGTCCCATGTCAATTTGATTCTTAGTCTGGCTTAAAGGGGACAAGAAATTCTTCTTATCCAGCAACTTTCAATAGTTGAAAGAATAAATAATATTCTATCATGTAGGATGTACATCTAAATGATGGAATAGTATTAAATGATTAAAAAATGAGCTATCAATTCACAAAGAGACATGAATGAGTCTTAAGTGCATATTGTTATAAGAAAGAAGCCAGTGTGAAAATGCTATATATTGTATGATTTCAATTATATGAGATTCTAGATAAATCAAAACCACAGAAATAGTAGTTACATAAGAAGTCACTAGTAGTTCAAAGGAGAAGAGTGGGTTATTTGGGTACAAAGGGATTTTCTTCTATGGTAGTAAATCTATTCTGTATGGGATGCTATAATAGTTGATATATTTCATTATAAATTTCTCAAGCTCAAAGAACTCCACAGCACAAAGGGTGAACCTTTGTGTATACCGAATTAAAAAAAAAAAAAAAATCAGGGAGGAGTTGAGGATCTCAGTAGGAAATTCAGTATGTGATAAAATGTTCTTTTACAAATGTATGATACAATATGTAGGGCCCAAGGCCAGGCCAACCCAAGATGGGCTACTTTGGCATGAAGATTACTTTGAGTTAAAAGCAATCAAAACCCAGAAAATTCAGGAAAGGCTCTTTACCTGCCCTTTAACTGCCTAAATTTACACTGGAAATGAGTGTCTGTAGCAGAGGGCTATTAACTGAGATTCCACTTTACTTAGAAACTTGTCTGCACAACAAGACAACATTTACTTTTTAAACCTCTCTCACTTTCTTGTTAATCATCTTCCTCTCCTTTGTATCCTCAAACCCTGCCCCTCTCCTTAGCTCAAGATGTCATATAAGCCTCATGTTGCCTGAATATCTTTGGAATTTCACATCTGTGTGGATTCCCCATATGAACAATATTAAATTTTATTTTCTCCTATTAATCGTTTCATGTAAATTTGATTAGTCCAGCTAGAGCACCTTAAAGAACAGAGAAAATTTCTTACTCACCAACTAAGAGGGGTGGCAGAAAAGCTTAAGACTTAAGTCTAAGTCACTTTGGAATGAGTTAAGTCTGTTAAGACCAAAGGCAATAAATAAGTTAATTAAGACAGTTATCATAACCACTGTACCCTAGTTGATAAATCTATTTCTCATAAGGATATAGGTTAACAATTCTGATTTGATTATACATATATTCTGTAACTGAATGTAACTGAATGATGGATGATGAAAGTCACTTTTCTCACTATTGGGGTAGTAGTTATTAATAAAAAAATAAGAAAAGGCTAGGATGATCTATGCAGAAATGAATTAGAGTTGGATATATCAATATGAATTCATTTTAGCTTGATATAGAAAAACATAGTTACATATAAAAATATTTATATAGGTGTGCACATACACAGGTTAGTACGTGCACATATATTTCCTTGTTCTGTCACCTGAGAGGGCCTAGAAGTGACAACCCTATAATAGCAACAAATACATCTAGAGCCCAGAACTTGGTTTTTAATAACATCCTCCAATAAAAGAAAGAGGACTCCTTGCAAAATGGCTGATTTTTGGATTAGAACAGGAAATAGACAAGATGAGCTTAAAATATCTTATAGTGCCAGAAAATAAGATAATACTCAAAAAACCAAATGAAAACAAAAACCTTATATTATTGTAGGTACATTAAAGGGAAGCAAAAGCCAACTGAAAGAGCTCCCAGTGCCAAAGCTGGAAAATTTGAGCAACCAAATGAATAAAGTTGCACTGGATTATAGCCCAAAGTGTAAAATAAATATACATGAATCCATACTGATGAACCATAATGAATGAATGAGTGAGCGAATGAATGAATGAGGCAGAGTAAACAAATTTCAAGTACAGAAGAAGAATTCCACATATTTTGTCCGAATTCTCTGCCCTCAAGATAGAGGAGCACAATTCTCCGCTCCTTAAATTTGGCCTGGGCATAGTGACTTTTTTTCCAAGTACAATATAAAAGGGCATGAGGGTGTTGCATGGCAGGGAAGTAACTTTGCAGTGGAGGTATCAGAAAAACACTATCTTAGTCAGGCTCAACACCAACAGTGATAGGTCATCTTGAGAGTATTTACTCTTGATATATGATGAAATGGTTAGCTCTGTAGTTTTCCTTCTAAAAACACATAACCCCAGATTAATCAAAAGGAAAACATCAGAGCAATTCCAATTGAGGGGCAGTCTATAGAAATACCTGACCAGTACTTCTCAAAACTTCAGAAACAATTAATGTTTGATGGTCAAGAAACAAAAACTCTAAAGAGATATAAGGACCAAATGTAATGTAATATCCAAAATGGAATCTTGGAACAGAAGGAAATTAGATAGAGTGAAAGAAATCCGAATAAAGTATGGGCTTTCCTTTATCAAATTGATTCATTAATTAAAAGATATAAATTACTAACATATTAATAATATGGGAAACTGGGTATGAGTTATGTGATATAGTAGAAATACTTTAAAGTTTAATTCAATTAATTTTTTAGTTGAAAAAGTGATTTTTAGAAAGTGTCACATTACATGTATTATTGACATATTCATGCCAAATGCATAAACATTTTGCTAAAAATATAGAATTTTATTTCAGCTCACTATGTCACTGATATCTAGAAGAGATAAACATAATTTTCTGCTTTAAAATGCATAGACTTTAAGAATTATATTAAAATAAGCAAAGTAAAATGAATGAAAATCGTTTGTCTTGTGTGTATTATCTATTATATATCACACTATCATAAAATTTAGTGGCTTATACAACAATGAAAATGTTTCTCATTAATTCTGTTGGTTGGCTGAGTGACGGCAGGCATCTGAATGGAGTAAGAGGACATATAAGATGGACTCAATCACACTGACAGGTGGAACTGGCTGCTATTTGGGGTGTCACATGTCTTCTCATTCTCCATTAAGCTAGTGGCCTTCCATATGCAGCCATCTCAGGGCAATGTTAAAAATACCATATGTGGGGGCTCCAAGGGGTGTCTTGAGGCCTAGACTCCAGAACTCACACGGGTATTAGTTCCAAACATTTAGCTGATCAAAGAAAATTACAAGGCTTGTCTGTTGGGTGGGAAGATCAGCACACCACCTTGCCAAGCACCATGCATACTGGGCTGGAAGGAATTTGTGGTCATGAAGCAAACTACCACACACACTGGCATTATGTATGCCAGTAATAACAGGGGGATTTTCGTTTTGAAGGGATTGTTGCTGATGTTGCCGCATTTTGATCATCATCCTCATCATCTCTATTGTCAATTCAAATGTATATTAAGATTTTTCTATGAGCAGGGCATTCTTCTAAGTACATCTTAATTAACTCATTTGAGCATAACAAGAACTCTCTAGTACTTGCTTATATTATTCTCATTGTAAACTGGTTGTAGTGTACATGTTAGAAGAAGGGTTTACTTTAATTAGTTAGTTGATTGACTGTGGTTTTACCTTATACTAGAGACATGATTGAGGGCAAATTAATCTCTCTGAGTTTTGAATTTTATACTGACAAAATAAGGTAGCAACTAAAATTTTAAGGTCACTCCCAGTTCTGAATATTTATGAATGCATTCCTATTGATCAAGTACCATGGATCATATTTGCAAATATACATATAGAAATAGATATTCTTACTTTCATGGTTCTTCCCCTTTTTGTCCTTATTGTTGAAAAAATATTTAAAATAATTCATTTCATGAAATATTGCATATGGTTGAGTTTCACATTGGGAGAAGCTGAGCTGAAAGCAGAAAGTTTCCTGTCTACCATTTTTACATTAGAATTTCCAAATTAAATAGTTTTGTGGAAAATGAGAAGGATGGTTAGAACTTTAACCATTTCAACACTACTGTCTTCTCCACCGAGTTCTATAAGTGTTTTAATGCATTATTCCCAATGAATTATTTAGATAACATCTTGTATAATATTTATATAACAAATGAACTATTATTTACTTAATATTTTAATGAACCCAGAGATTTAACAACTGTGTTTGGAAATACATTTTGTTTCATAAACCACTTCCAGGGGCGCCTGGGTGGCACAGCGGTTAAGCGTCTGCCTTCGGCTCAGGGCGTGATCCCGGCGTTGTGGGATCGAGCCACATCAGGCTCCTCTGCTATGAGCCTGCTTCTTCCTCTCCCATTCCCCCTGCTTGTGGTTCCCTCTCTCGCTGGCTGTCTCTATCTCTGTCAAATAAATAAATAAAATCTTAAAAAAAAAAAAAACCATAAACTGCTTCCAATTGGATAATTTTCTAGTTTCTTTATATATTCTTAGTTCTACAGGCAATCCTCATAATATTCCTCTATTAAAAGACTAGCCCAAGGCTCAGAGACTTTATATGACTTTTCTAGGACTACACAGCTAATGGGATTACAACTGTGAATCACAATAACCACTTTACTTATAAAAAAGATGAAGTATTTTATATTAATTTTTCAAAACAAATATTTTAAAGTACATCTCAAGTGATCACTATGCACATATATTTAAACTGCAATTGTTAGCTAGAAGAAATTTAAACAGCATCTAAGAATTTGGCAATACTTATTTATTCCAGACATTAGGACTCCAAATCCATTAACAAAAAGAATCATAAAGGGGAAGTAAATATTAATGTTGTTTGTTGTATCTTTCCAGTTTAAATGTTTCATGATCAGAAATCAGAGTTGGCTTCATTTTAAAAAGAGTATAGTGAAATCTGAAGAAAGAGTATAAAATTTATGTCTCTTTCCAGCTTTAATATTAATCATGAGTATTGAATAACCATATTTAAACATTTAAAAATTCCCTAAAAGTAAAATTTCACTATTATTATAGGCCAAATTACATAAATTATGCAATGTCTGTGGATGAAATTATTCTGTGGCTTTTCATGAAAACTGTCCTGAGGTTGGAGTAGGGATGATGAGCTATGGGGTGGAGATGAACCATGATTTGCTATGAGGTTTTAAAAGTTGAAACTGAGGGATGAGTACAGGAGACTCATTCCTCTATTTCTACTTTTGTAAGTACTTTAATATTTTTATAATGAAAGAGAATATGTTTGGTCCTTGAGCATGGCATACCTATTTAATGTCTTCACTGGAGATCAATGGAAAATTAATTTAATATCATAATTAAAACTTGAATTATATACACTGATTTATGGCTATACATTGATATTTAACCTAAATTCCTGATAATGATATAAAAATGAAATCAAGACTATCTTGACTATTGTCATTAACTCCTGAAATCTCTTATCCTCCTGGACATCTAATTCGGGTATCACTCCAGTGGAATCTATCCTCTTGGTCCATGTCTTAAGGATAAACCTGACTGTAACTCTAAGAGCCAAGAGAGTAATCTTTGACCTATGTTAAACCAATCAAATCATTCCATTCTCGGAGCCACAGGGATAAAGTCTGAGATAGGTAGTGACCTAGTTTGGGGCAATCAAAAAGGAATTGTGTGTGAGCCATCAGATCCTGTATTACATAGTGAACTGGATACTGTGATGATTTAAAACCGGGACATCTGGGTAAGAACTGAAAAGCCTGGGAGAGGATTCTGGTGACCCATTTGAGTCCTAAATAAACCTATGCCTGAAGCTATAGCCACCCTTCCATTCTTACTACATGAGGCAGTAAATTACTTTTTATGAATAAGCTCATTTGGAGAAGGGATTTTTCCCCTTACAACAGGACAAGTCCCAGCTAACATGTACATGTAAAAGAAAGAGCTATAAAAGGGTGTTCCCAATCATGAAGGTCATAACAGGAGACAACATCAGATTTAATTATGAATATTTGATGAAAATGTCTAATACATTAAAAATTTAGAAACTTTGACCTAAAATTTGTTTTTTCCTCAAAGATCTATAAATGTATACATGTTAGCCTTTAAGTCACATATATTGGATATATCTGTAGAAAAATGAATTTTGAAGAAAAAATCTTTTTTTTTTTTGTCTAAAGAATCTCTGCACTCTTGATAAAATAATATCAGAAGTGATAAGGGGAAATAGATCTATTAAATATTTTTTACAAGTGAGTCAATTGAGAAAAAGAGTTAACTTTCAGAATCAATTTTTCTGATTACTTAATGTTACCTAGTTTTTCCACTGTTGTTTGATGGATAAATGATGGTATACATGTGATTTTTAAAAAAGAATAAGCATTTCAGGTCTCATACAATAGGTTTGATGGTTATATAGCAAGTATTGCAGAGTTAATAGTGTACTAGAACCCATATCATAAAGATTTTATCACGTTTATGTTAAGAGCATTAATAGTGATAAAGGGATTATTTCGAAAATACCCATTTGTCAAAATTACCACTGGATTTCAAACTAATTAAAGCAAATGCTTATATAAATGTTATATTGAAATGAAACTATATACAGGGCTTAGACTCAAAAAAAACCCCACATTCATACTCAAATTGGTCATGAGATTTAAAGTTTTTTTAACTGAACTTTAGGGAAATAATACTTCAAATGATTTATGTACAAAAACATTTTTAAATAGTTTTTTATTTGAATATGGTTGACATAACATTGTTACATTGGTTTCAGGTGTACAACATAGAGTCAATGTCTCTGTGCATTATGCTATGCTCACAAGTGTAGTTACCATCTGTCACCATACAAAACCACTTCACTATCATTGACTAGATTTCCTATGCTGTGCCTTTTATTCTTATGACTTATTCATTACATAACTGGACACCTGTATCTCCCACTCTCCTTCACCCATTTTGTCCATCCTCCTACTCCCCTACTCTCTGATAACCATCAGTCTGGTCTTCATATTTACAGTAAAAATAATTTTTGAAATAGGTTTTCATGTGTCTCTTTCAGTTGGCCATTTCAAAGATTCAATGTAGTGTTTGTAAAACATTCAGCAATTCAGAGTTAAAGTAAAAGTTAACTAAAAAAATGAGTAAGGAAACAGGAAACTTATAATAGATGTGTGATTTAATAAAAGTAAAAATTCTAAAATATACTAAAATTTTCTTCAAAAACTTTACTCAATACTACAGAAGTATATTGAACTTAGTTAATGGTTAATATAAAAACGACCTCAGGGCGCCTGGGTGGCACCATCGTTAAGCGTCTGCCTTCCGCTCAGGGCGTGATCCCAGCGTTTTGGGATGGAGCCCCACATCAAGCTCTTCAGCTGGGAGCCTGCTTCTTCCTCTCCCACTCCCCCTGCTTGTGTTCCCTCTCTCGCTGGCTGTCTCTGTCAAATATAAATAAAATCTTTAAAATATAT